>NW_028245984.1:517500-1014616 GCF_964263255.1 Lissotriton vulgaris
AACAAAATTGCAAAAAGTGATCTCCAGGTTAATATTCAGTTGGGGGTTCCAGGCTGTGAATGCCCACACTCCTCTTACGATAACCCTGGATGGCATTAGATTGGCCCTTTCAGACATACACATGTACTATCTCCCAGCACCACTTTGAATTTTTGGTGGTCAGAATCTGAAATCGGTTCTCCGTGGGTGTTTATGGACCACAGCATAGTGCAGCGGCTATTATGTGACATTTTGGTAAATAAGAAATAGAATTCTCAAAATGCATACCTTTTGTCACTGTTCATCACCATCTTATGATGCCTGGTACCTTGTGGAGAATCAGAGTCTCACCTCTTTCCTTTCTCCAGTGACTTATCTTTCACTTGGGGTAATCAGTAATTTGGATTGAGAGACATGGAAAGACTTCATTATGCTTCAGTCAGACTCTGGGTACTACAACCATACAATATGGAGGGAGCCGTTAGGGAGAGAGCGGCTTTGAAAAAACAATTGGAATATTTGTTGGGACGAGGAGTTTTCTTCAGATTATACTTGTAGGAAGCTGGCTCTGTATATGGTATGCCCAATAGGTGGTTATACCATGCAGAGTCCAAGGGTTCTCCAAAAGTGTACAGTGCTCAATGCAAAACTCAAAGTGCTCTCTTAGTGGTAGTGTGGGTGAGCAGCCTTAGGCTAAACACAGAGGAGTGTAGGACATATATTGCACAACATTTACCAGTAATGGAAAAATGACTCAAAAGATCACACCAATTTTGGAAAAATATACTTTGTAATTTATTTTAAAACCAAGATCTTATATTATATAAAGGTACTTTTCTTTTTCAAAAGTCGAAACTTGGAATAATTTTGAGGCAGTTCAATTTTGTCCTATGGGGAAAATAATAATGTGGTTTAACAGTTAAGTACCACACTTAAAAAACCTGTCTTCGGGCCAAAAGTTCAGGTGAGTACCAGAACTACACCACCAGTGGCACAGGGGTGGCAGGGTGCAGAGGTCTAAGTCCGAGTTTGGCCCAAAGCTTTTCGATCGAGACTGGGGGGGGCCTGGGGCCACACCGCTTGCAGGTAAGTGGATTGGTTGCAGGGGCCAAGCTTTGGGGGTTAGCACAGGAAGGGGTCACAAAGCTGCACCAAACATACACCACCAACGGCACAGGGGCAGCCAGGTGCAAGGTGCAAAAATCTGCATCTGGTGGCAAATGCTTCAGTGGGGTTTCTTCTTTTGACAAGTGGCAGGCGTCGCACCGGAGGGTGCAAGAGGTATACCAAAGACAGCAGTGGTAGGTCCGGAAGAAAGGGGTCACAGAAGCACCGTCTGTTCAGCTCACCAAGGCTCAGGGGCTTCGGGTACTGGGGTCCCCTTCGACGTCAGTCGACTTGTTGGTCGCGTTCAGGAGAAGCTTCTGGATTCAGGCGTCATTGTGGAGGTCAGGAGTGATCAGCCAACGCTGGACTTAAGGTCAGGATTGCTGGGGAGACTTCACTGGGCAGGTGGGCCCCGCAGGTGGGTGTCTGATGCAGAGGGTGGAGTTGGCAGAGGTGGGCACACCTATTTTTCTATGTTTCCCCACCCAAAGTGGGGGTGTAAACAGGGGGCGGCTATCTACCTGCTAGCAGCAGAGGCTCGGGTCGCATTACAAAGGCTGCAGGCCATTAAAACGTCCCCCTTCGAGCACTGGCCCATCCTGGGGGAGGAGTTGTGACACCTCTTCCCAGGAAGTAATTTGTTTCTGGTGCCGGAGAGCCGGGGCTCTCCACCAAGGGGTCCAGAAACATGTCTGGTGGTGGCTGGCTGCCTACAGCCAGTCAAAGACCACACCAGGGTTGGTAGATTTTCATGGGGCACCTCTGAGGTGCCTTTGGAGTACATGGTTCAAAAGGTCTCACACGGACAGTGTGGATTAATTGAGGGAAGTGGTTTGGTACCAAACACTCCTGTGTTCAGTGATGCCATTGTGGTGCTGTGGAACTAGAGTTGTCGAGTTCCCAGCCCATGTGCTCTCGGACTTCCCTGGCACTTACAGTATCAAGGAATGCACCCTCCTATTGTAGGGGAATATTTCCTCATGCAGATATGCCCTCACCTGTGATATAGTGCACCCTGCCTTAGGGCTGTAAGGCCTGCTAGACTGGTGACTTGCCTATACCGCCAGTCATTGCTGCCTGGCATGGCACCCAGGCAGGGTGTCATGTAGACTGTCATTTTTCAACTCACAGGGGCATACAAGCTGCAAGGACCGTGGCATGGTCCCAATGAGGGGGGTCCCAGGGACCCTCTTCAGCTCCCAGGCCCTAGGTACCCAGGGTACCATTTACTAGGGGCTTACAGAGGGCAGAAGTACCAATGGTGGATATGTTTTTAGTGAAGAAGAACTGGCACAGGGGACCTGGTTGGCAGGGACCCTGTGCACTACAATTGATACCACATAAAAAGAAGGCAAAAATTAGGAGCTATCCATGCAAAAAGAGGCACTTTCTTCCAACACTCTTATGCAATGTGCCTCTTGTACTAGAATGGTCACATGAAATGCTGGCAGTCCCATTTGGGGGTTCCCTGTAAGGCACACAAGACCATAAGATGGATTTGTGTCAGAAGCGAAAAATAGATATCAACTTAATGTGCCACTGGCTCTATACTTGCCCTTAAGATATACTGTATTTTTCCAATTACCTTGCTGTTGTGCTTGCTGGTGTGTGGTGAAACAGGAAACATCCTGTGTATTTGGTGGAGGTGCCCTAAATCTGCCTGCTTTTGAGTAGTCTTCAATATTTATTCTGGAAAGAGGTATTCCTCAAAGCAGTTACCTTAGCCAGGAGGTTTAATGCACTTTCGTCTCTGTACCAATGAGCCTTATGTTTTATGTCAGTTGCAGTGAGTTATCCTTCTCCCATCTTTTCTTAGTAAAGTTGACTGATTTCTGCATCCATTAATTGTCCCTGCTCTTTTTCAGAAGTAGAGAGGTCTTGTTGTACATTCTGGGTGTTGGGAAGTCACCAAGATATTAGTTGGAAAGGCCAGAATACCACCAGTCCAAACAACAAGTTGTCTCTTACCGAGCTGTTTGCTTCATTCTTGCTTTCACAATACAGACCTCAAGATCCTAATGACAAGAACTTTGGCTGGCAAACCCACGGTTCATTCTGCTAAAGGCGGTGCAGCTGCAGCTATCAACATAAGGACATTTCCTTGTTTAGAACATTTTCAGGGTTACATGGTCAATTTCTACCTTCAACAAACTCTTCTGTATTGATTCTAACTCAGATAACCTGTTGACTGTAGCTTCCAGCCAAGAGAGATTTTTATACATGTGCCTATCTTTTTATCTTTAGTGTTTTGGATTTTCTGGGGGTGAGGGTGTGGCTGGTTTGGGGAGAGGGTTTCCCAGGCAGGGTTTCCTTTGAGTTTTTTTTGTCTATTCCACTGTTCAGGCCAGTAGAAAGAATCCCATGATGAAAAAGTGCTCAATCCTGTTTTCATATTCTGTTTATTTCACATTTAGCTACATTTTCCATTTTATGGTAGAAACTGTAGTTTTTCATCTAAGTTTAATTGGCCAAATTAACCAAATATACAGTGTTGTCTCTCATAGGTAAGATGTCGCTTAAAAGCACGATTTGTTTTTTCTAATGTATTGTGCAAGTAAAAGTGTGCTGAGCAACTAGATGAGGCACAGGGTCAGACTGATTTGCATATAGCCATGTCTGAACTGGGGTGGCAGAGTGGGCTAAAGAACGGTGATGGATTAAACCCAGATCTTTTGACTGGGTGTGAGTGTTTGATTGGGTCAGATGCTCCGTCCATTACCACCCCCTTTTGTACCACGAGCAACTAGATGAAGCAAACATTCTAATGTTATGGATGAAGAGAGAATACCCATGACATTAGTACTTAAATTACTGATAAATAATTTTTTTCCCTTCATACATACTATAAACAATGAAAAAGTGTTTTATATATTTACTTAGTCAAAATGTATCTTTAACTGGTTGGCTGCCCACAATATTCACTTGCGTGTCTGCTGTTTTGAATGAAGAACTTTGGTCTATTCTGTAATGAGAATTTTGAGCTTTTTTTATTTCAAAGATATACAGCCAAAATCTGTAATGTACTGTTTGCTTTAAAATTGCGTATTCCTTTTTGTTTTGCTTTAGAATTGCGTATTCCTTTTTGTTGTAGTACCATAAACTAAATCTTTTCCCAATTTCTGTCTTAAATCATATTTGCTTACTTATTCATTTGCCAAGTTTTGATCTCTTAATGCTTTCTTTTCGAAGATTCTATATTTGTAGAATATTAGTGTGATGGGTAATTTGTATGTTGTGCCACTCTAAGTTAAATGACCACACTGACTATCCACAAGTATGTCCTTTTTTTTTTTTTATCTTGCTCACCCTTTTCTTCATTTAAGACATTAAGAGTCTGCTACCTTCTTACACTTTTAGGCTATGTGGGTTTTTGTGTGCAAGCCTTCTCAGAACGCTTCATAATTTTAAAAGCTGAACTCCTTATATCTGTATCTGTCATTCCTTTCTAGTTCCTCATGAGTGGAACACTGCAGCACAATACGCTGGAATCTGGGGGTTTTACGTTAAATTGAGCCTCCAATCTCACGTAGTTTTTTTGATTTGTCACAGCACCCCGGTAGATGTGAACAACCGTGAAATGATGCTGAAGATAATAAACAGTGCTATCAACACCAAAGTGATAAACCTTTGGGCTGACCTGGCATGCAACATTGCCCTTGATGCTGTGAAAACGGTGGAGTTTGAAGAAAATGGCAGGAAAGAAATTGATATAAAGAAGTATGCAAAAGTTGAAAAGGTACATAGCCAAGTGACCTGCTTTATCACTTTCAAAAATGGCCCTGAATAACTATAGAGCGATGGGCTTTGTAATCCGTGCAGACCTTGTGAGTTGGAGCAGGGATAGTCAGTGCAATGTATGCAATAATAAAGACAAGTGTTTTCACAGTGGTTAATAACTTGAACCGTGCCGAAGGAGCTGCCTTTCAGCATAGGAAGCGAGCGTAGCTTTTTGTTTGACAGCTTAATCAAAGGGGAGTGGAAATTGAAGGGGTGGCATAGGACTGAAGTTTTAGCTTGTCCTGTGGTTGCTGATATAGTTTGAGTCTAGCTAGCAACCGACTGGGAACAGCGGTTTGTTGGAAAAAGATTTTATTTTATTTTTTATAAAAAATGTCTGCAGCTTTTCTTTATTTCATTTTTTGTGTTGGTCCTTTGCCAGATTCCTGGAGGTATCGTTGAAGAGTCGTGTGTGCTCCGTGGTGTTATGGTAAACAAAGACATCACTCACCCTAAAATGCGCAGGCACATCAAGAACCCTCGCATTGTCTTGTTGGATTGCTCTTTGGAGTACAAGAAAGGAGAGAGTCAGGTGAGGCTAGTTGGTTTGTTTTGCAGACTGGTGGATAACAATGTAGAATGTAATGTGATCCTTCAATCTTTGGGCCCTTGACCATTTTGTATAAACTGTTACCGTGGTTTTGCTTAAGGGAATGTTGTTTTGAAGAAAAACAGTTTCTGGTCATTTGAAACATTAACTAGGCTTTCTGATGTGCCTCTATCCCTTCAGACAGAGATTGAAATTACTAAAGAGGAAGACTTTGCTCGTATTCTACAAATGGAGGAAGAATATATTCAGCAGATTTGCGAGGATATCATCCGTCTAAAACCAGATGTCATCTTCACAGAAAAAGGAATCTCAGGTAATTGTGTAATTCTGCACTATTTAAAATGTGGATTTTTTTCTCACTGAAAAGAGTTGTGGTCCTTGTTCCTTCTGGGCACTCAAGGCTGCTTGTTCCAGTTATTAATTGCTCTGCAAATATAAGATAAGTTGCCTTTTTTTGTTTTGACAATGTAGAACGTAATAGTAGAATTGAGTTTCGCGTCTGTTAAGTTTTGTGTATCTTCATGGATCAAACAAAACAAGTGTTTTGATTGAGCCAAAACGATTTAATGGAGAGAATGGATAAAAATTTTTCCAATTATTAAACCTTCTCTCCTTCAGGAGTAATTCTTTCAAAGGATAGAAGTACTGCCTTTCAGTCTCTCCATAAAACTTAATTGCAGCGTTTATTTTAGAATGAAGCCTTTCTTGAGGCTGTGATATAGGCCTGCAGGGTTAGTGAAATAAAACCATTGTGTTGTAGTAAAACATATGTGTCATAACAATAGAGTGGTCATGGAAGCTTACCTAGGTTTCCTTCCCAAAATAGTTTTCATATGATTTTCCATTTCCGGACCAACCTTTGTCTATCCCTTGTCTCAAGCTGAGAAAGCTCTACAGACACCAGATGTCACTAGTTTCAGTCTGGACAAAACCGAAGACCTTAAGTTTTTTTTTCCCCAGTTGTGGATCATGCATTTGCATGTATTTACTCATGTCTAATTCGTAAATTTTAAGATAGCTATTCTCATATAATTAGGTGTTAACAAAAAGCTTAAATTATCCTTCCCTTGTAGACCAAACGCTCACTCTGAGAGTGTCCGAATCTACAGCTAATACCTTAAAAATTCCAGTTGGACAATTGGAGAGCTTTAAAAGAAATAAGTTTGAAGATTTATTCATTCTATTACAATGACATTTTACAATTGTAAGATGCATATAGGCCATTTTTTTTCTCCCCAAGAAAAAGTTCTTGTATGGATGTGTGAGTTGTACACAATCAGATTGCAGGCTAAAGTGTGGAGAAAAAAAGGCACCAGGCCTTTTCCATCTATGCCTGCATGAGGTGGAATATCCCATTCTCCAGTATTAGGGGTGTCTTTCATAGATTCAAATGCTTGAATATTCCCCGTCGTCGAAGTGGGAGTCCCACGGTACATAAAATAGCAGTAATATATGCATATATAAGTAAAATATTATAATATATATATATATATATATATATATATATATATATATATATATATATATATATATATATATATATATATATTGCCACAGCTTCTTCTTTCTACATTTAGTAGACCAAAGACACGGCACAGCAACAGATAGTTTTCTGCGTTTTTTATTTACACACCAGTGCAAAAAAGAAAGTGCATCAAATGGACGGTCTACGCGTTTCGGCTCCTGCCTTCCACTGGACCATAGAGTCCACAGGTCTAGACCTTACTTAAATACAGTGTAAGTACCCTCTACTATTTTCATGGTCATCTAGACCACCAACCCAGCATAGTAAGCACATGGTCAGTACATGTTTGTAAATATATACATACATATGTACAATTAACGTAAAGTACCAAAAGTAATCCTGAACCATTAATTTAAATAAAGTATTTACATCAAATTAGGTTCCGTCCTACATATGAATGTGTAAAATTAATGTGAAGTACAAATGGTAACTCGGAACCGACAATTCTAAATAAAGTATTTACATAAAGTATTAACAGTCAGATCCATCCATTTATGTACAATGATTTGGTATTAAATTATACCTTTTCATGTAAAGTACTGTACTAATTTATGAACAGAAGACGAAATTAAAATTGAAGATGACCTATGATTTTATGGCAGTCAGAAGGTTAGGAGAAAACCAAAATATATATAATACAGTAAACTCAAAAGTACCATAGAACTGAATAGGCCCATAGAAAAGCCTAAGGGAGAAACTCAACTTGGTAACATATGTGTCATTGTGTTTTGGTCCAAATTCCAGCCAATCAGGCTGCAGTTCCCTCTAGAACCTTCTCCTCAGAAGCCCAAGACCTCAGATTTTCTACTGCACATCTGCTCAGTTTTCTTCTACTCTAGTTGTTGTTTCTTCAAAAATGTCTTCAAATAAGAAATCTTTGTTTAAAGCCTGCCGTTCCTGTGGTGAACTGCGCCTTTTTCATGAGGATCCTCACAGTAAATGCATTTACTGTCTCTACCCAGACCACGAGGTTAAGAACTGTAAGTACTGTTGCACTTTTCCTCCCAAGACTCTGAGGGATAGAGAGGCCCGTCTCCTTCTGTGGCTACAGAAGTTGAAGACTTCAGAGTCTGTGGTTTCTGATGTAGAAAGTTTTTCTTTCGGCATTTCCAGATCCTCTCAGAAGCGTGGGTCTGAAACTGAGGTTCCATCTCCTTTTCTTAAGAAGAGTAGACTGTTGGAATCCCCCAGGATTGTTTCCCCACAGGATTTGCTTCAAGGCACGTCTACGGGACCTGGTTCTCTGACGTCTGCGCCCAAAGCCTTGCTTTCCTCTCAGAAATCGGGCATTGGCTCGTCGATGGGCCAGTCTACACGCCCGTCGATGTCTTCAGCGACGACTAAGTCTGTAACCTCTACGTCGATGACGACCTGTTCTATGTCATCCACTGCTGTGTCGACTATCACCTCGTCCACGTCAGCCCAAGAGACGAGACCCATTACGTCGATTGTTAAGATCTTGTCGACGAGTGTCAAGTAGGTACCATCGACGAAGAAATCGTCGACGCTTCCATAGTCGACGCGAACACAGTCGACGGTTCCGTCGTCAACGCGAATACCGACGACTAAGACTAAGTCATCTAAAAGAAGCTCGTCGACGACAACCTCGTCGACGGCGCCTCCGACGGCCATCACATCAGCGACGACGACTCCGTCGACGGTTACTTCGTCGTCGACGGTTACTTCGTCATCGACGACCAAAGCTCCAATATCGTCGACAGCTTCGTCGACTGACCAGAAATCTTCGTCGACGACGAAAAAATGTTATATTTCAGCGCCTCCGGTTGGTCGTACCACTACAGCTACCACTTTTACAGTGGTTACTGCTTCTACCTTGAAGACTGTGCCTCTCATTCAAATAAGTCCAATAAGGAGTGGAGCCAGTCTTCCAGAAAATTTGTTTCAATCTGGTGGAGAAGAATCCGACCATGAATCGGAGGTGGAACAACTGTTTGGACAGGCATCTAGTCTATCTGATTTGCACATTAAGTGCCAGGAGTACAGTGATGAGGGTGACTAAGAGTAATACGTCGAAGGTGGGAATGATTTATTTCCTGTTGACGAAGCAGAACCAGTAACTTCAGAACCAGTTACACAATAAAAATTTGCAGCACATGCTTGATGACTATAACCGTAGGTTCCCTCCATCTACACCTGCATCACAACCTCCTCCCCAGCCTCAACCTCAACCAGCACCTGCTCCGGTTCCACCCGCGTCACCGGGAGGAATTTGTCCAGATAATGACAATGAGGCTCCTGCTCCTCAACACGGACGACTATTACGTCGATATGAATGAGTGGCACAATTACAGGGCTCAAACACCTTCCACTCCGCCCACCTCACCTCTTGCATCGCCTCCAGTGGACATTGCAAACTTCCATAATTTAATGGTCCGTGCTGCGAAACGCTTTCATCTCACTGTCGAGAAACAGCAACATGAAAGTGAATGCTTCCTGTATGATTTTAAGGACGTTTCACAAAGACAATCACACACAATTCCAATTATTGACTTTATTTGAATGGAGGGCCTTAAACTAATGGAACATTCAAATTCAGTACCTGCAGTCTTACCCAGATTGGACAAAAAAATATAAGGCTCCAGTGTCCGCTCCAGCCTGTTTGGTGTCACAACCAAAAGCAGTTGGTTATTACTCAAGCAGCACAGAAAAGATCTCGTAATCCGGCTACACCACTCACGTCTCCTCCTGATCAGGAAGGCCGCAAGTTGGACTCTATAGGAAAAAAGTTTACTACAATGGCGGCCACTACTGTCAGGGCGGCAAATACCTTGGCTATTCTGGGCCGTTACGACCACCAGATGTGGTCCGAGATTGCCGCACTGATTCCTCAAATACCTGAGGCCATCCGCGCAGAAGCGCATGCCATTATCCAGGAGGGAGAGGTAATCTCGTCTGAAATTATCGAATGTGCGCTCGACATTTCATCCACGGGCTTTCGCCAATTAGCTCTGGCTGCAGTCTTGAGGCGTCAAGGCTGGCTGAAATCTACAACCTTTCGCCCGAAGTACAAGCAAAAGTCCTTGACTTGCCCTACGATGGAGAGTCTTTATTTGGCAAGCATGTAGACGATGCTCTTGAGGCGATCAAAAAGGACACGGACACCACAAAGTCCTTAGGTACTCCCCAATATAAAAAGCGGCCCTTTCGGGGGGCACGAGGTAGAGGCGGTGGCTCCTCTACTTTTTGTGGATCAGGCCAGTATCGCTCATACAATACCTACAGCGATAACCGGCAGAGAGGTTCTTACCAAAACCAAAATCGCCAGTCTTCCTCCAGACCATACCAACGGAAAGAGGTGGCGCAAACAACAAAAAACAGTGACAGTCTCAGTTCCTTTCGTCTGCCGACTGCATCTTGGAGGTCGCATCTCAAAGTACTTTTGCAAATGGTCTGAAATCACCTCCGACCAATGGGTCCTGGACGTTATCTCCAAAGGCCATACCCTGGAGTTCACAAAATTCCCTCCCACTCGTCCACCTTCGGGGTCACCCTCTCCCCACCTCAAAGAACTTTTGGCCCAGGTGAAATTATTGATCCAAAAAGGAGCCATCGAGGTAGTGCTGCTAGGTGAACACGGCAAGGGATTCTATTCCCGGTTTTTCTTAGTCAAGAATAAGTCGGGAGAATGGCGTCCAATTTCGGATTTACGGGCCCTGAATAAATTAATCATTTCCAAAACCTTTCAGATGCTAACTCTGCTTCAAATCCTGAATTACCTCAATCCAGGGGAATTCTTCTCAACGATCGACCTCCAGGACGCATATTTCCATGTGCCAATTCACTCCAGACACAGGAAGTATCTGCGCTTCAGTCGGACACCTGCACTTCCAATTCAAGGTCCTACCATTCGGCCTCCGTTCAGCACAGAGGGTCTTTACCAAGAGCATGGCCCCGGTAGCTGCCTTTCTACGCCTACGAGGCATACAATTTTAGCCATACCTGGACGATTGTCTCACAAAGGCTCCGAATCTTCAACTGGCAATCCAGCATATACAGTCTTGCCTCTCCCGGTTTCAAGACTTGGGCCTTTCCAACAATTACCAGAAATCACACATTCGCCCATCTCAACTGCGAGATTTTCTAGGAGCCTCACTAGATTCTCATCTGGCAATGGTTTTTGTCTCCCAGGAACAACAAGACCGTATGCTCCGGATGGTACGATCACTCCAGTCAAAACTGTACGTTTCAGTCCGGAGGTTGAAATCATTCCTCAGCATGGCCTCTTCTGCCATACAGTTGATTCCCCACTGCAGACTACATATGAGGGTCCTCCAAGAGGAGTTAGACAAGCAGTGGGAGCAGATTTCATGATCGTTCAACGACAGGATCCTTCTCACGCCCCGCATCCAAAGGGCTCTGGAGTGGTTGGTTCACCCTCCAAACATTTCAAAAGGTCTGTCTTTTCAAGACACTACTCCAACGCTTACAACCGATGCATCCCTGGAGGGCTGGGGAGCACATCTCGAAGGCCTGTCAGTGCAAGGAAAATGGACTGCGGTCCAACGCACTTGGCATATAAATCGCCTAGAGCTTCTGGCGATCTTCCTAGCCCTGAAGTCTTCAACGGATCGTTCAAGGTCAATCTCTGCTGGTGAGAACAGACAACACCACCAGCATGCATTACCTGAACAAGCAGGGCGGCACCAGGTCTCTTTTGCTTTCCCAACAAGCACAGGAGATCTGAAATTGGGAGATTCGTCACCAGATTAATCTCACTGCCATACATGTGCCAGGTGTTTCCAATGTTCTGGCGGACACACTCAGCAGGTCTTTCTCGGACAACCACGAGTGGGAACTCAATCAACCAACTCTGGAGTTCATTTTCCTCCAGTGGGGCCATCCGCAGATAGATCTTTTTGCGACTATCACCAACAAGAAATGCCAACGCTTTGCAAGTCTTAATCCCCACAGAGAGTCGAGCGGAAATGCATTTTCGATCAGCTGGTTGAACGCATTCAGCTACGCTTTTCCTCCGCTTCCTCTGATTCCACGCTTGTTGCACAGGATGAGGCTTCAACCCTGCCAAGTCATCTTGATCGCACCCAAGTGGCCGAGGCGCCCATGTTTCCTGACCTTCTCTTGTTCTCCCAGAGCGAGCCAATTCCGCTTCATCCGTTGCCTCACCACCTCACGATGCAGCAGGGGCAGATTTGCCATCCGGATCCGGCATAGCTCCATGCCTGGAACCTGAACACCATGAATTTGCACGTCTAACCACCGACGCTGACTGTAGAGCGGTTTTGGCGCACGCTCGTGCTCCTTCCACCATTAAAACCTATCAGTTGAAGTGGAAGCGTTTCTGTGTCTGGTGTCATACCAAATCCTTGGATCCAATGACCGCCAAACCAGAACAGATCCTGCCTTTCTTCCTATCCCTTGCAAAGTCAGGTCTTTCCCACTCCACTCTGAAGGTATTTCTAGCGGCTCTCTCCAGCTTCCGCCATGATGGTTCGAACTCACTGTATTCATCTAGAATCATCCAGCAGTTTTTCAAGGGCCTCTTCCGTATGTTTTCACCCATTCGGTGTCCTCCGCCTGCTTGGCGCTTAAACCTGGTTTTGTCTCAGCTCCTCCTACCTCCTTTTGAACCCATCCATTCAGCAAGCTTAAAATTCCTGACGTGGAAAGTTGCCCTATTGCTCGCCTTGACGTCATCTAGGCGTGTCAGTGACATTCAGGCATTCACAATTCAGCCTCCTTTTCTTCAGTTTTCAAAGGAGACTGTTACACTACGTACTAATCCAACATTTATTCCCAAAGTTCCCAGTGATTTCCATCGCAACGAACCAATCATTTTAAAAACTTTCCTAATCCACATTCCCTGGATGTGAAACGTTGCCTTAATTTTTACATTCAGCGCACTGCATCCATCAGGAAATCTGGGCTACGGCCCGATCTGCAAAGGACAACCTGTTACCAAACAGACTATTACTAGGTGGATTTCCTCCACTATTACCTTTTGTCATCAACGGGCTGGCAAGCCTCTTCCAGCTTCAGTACGTGCTCATTCCACTAGAGCTGTGTCAGCCTCTACTGCCCCTTTTGCGGGGGTACCTCTACGACACATTTGCAGAGCTGCTACGTGGTCGAGCAGCCATACTTTTACGAAGCACTACTGTCTGCAGTCAACAGACGCCGCTGATGCAGCAGTCGGACAAGCGGTGCTGCAGAATCTTTTCCAATAAAGGTGAGCCTCTGTTGCTACCCGCCTCCAGTTATAAAGGTTTTCTCTTTAATATGATGTTTATTATATGCTTGAATTTACTGTTACCTTTATGACTTATATGGTGCTTACTGCTTTCTACTCTTATTCAAGCATGTGAATCTATGAAAGACACCGGCTCTCTTCTCCTCAGGCACTATGTGCTACGAAAATCTGAGGTCTTGGGCTTCTGAGGAGAAGGTTCTAGAGGGAACTGCAGCCTGATTGGCTGGAATTTGGACCAAAACATAATGACACTGATATGTTACCAAGTTGAGTTTCTCCCTTAGGCTTTTCTATGGGTCTATTCAGTTCCATGGTACTTTTGAGTTAACTGTATTTTATATATATGTATATGTATATATATGTATATATGTATTTTATAATTATAATAATTTTACTTGTGTATGCATATATTACTGCTATTTTATGTACCGTGGGACTCCCACTTCGACGACGGGGCATATTCAAGCATGTGAATCTATGAAAGACACCAATACTGGAGAACCACAGTTTACAGGTAAGTAACTTGTGTTCGTATTTATCAGGACCACGCCAATGCTGTGCCAATTTAGGAAAAAGTTGAAGACTCTCCTCTTTAAAGAACACTACATCAAAAAGCATTAACCATCCGTACCTCCGCTACCTCGAACTCGTTCACTTTATGCTTTTCTTTGACCCTTCAGAATGATTTTTCTGCCTTTGTCTAGGTTTGCACAGTGGCAGTGCCATGTACGTGCATACACACGTTCTCAAGTGCTCTGGGATTTCATATGTAGACATGACTGGTAAATGCTAGTGACTCAAATGAAGATTCCGGTCAATGAGAACTAGGATTACAAGTAAGTAACATGTCTTTCTAATAAAAATGCTGGAAGTGTCTTAGCCCTTTTTGTTTCTTTGATTTTTATTTAAATATTTTTTTTTTCAGATTTGGCCCAACATTATTTGGTAAAAGCCAACATAACTGCTATTCGCAGAGTCAGGAAAACTGATAACAACAGAATTGCACGGTATGTTCAGGCACTTACGGATTGTTTTCTGAGTAAAAGTTGTTAACAATTATTATACAGCTCTAGGAATCTGTCATTTTAAGTCAAAGTATTTAAAGCAAGCAATAGTGAAGTATTTGTAGATACATAAATTGCCTTTTTATTTTTTTAAATAAATATCTATTGTACACACATTTGTCAAACAAGTTATGTACTAAATGTAAACTTAGTCACACACTTATACTTTTTTTAAAGTTGATAATTTGCTTCTGGGAAGTTTATTCTCATCATTTTCAAGTTTTAGATTAATTTGCTAATTCAATTTCTCAACATGGACATCCTTTTGTTTAAAACATTTTTTTTTTATTGGAACATGTTCTGCCTAAATCCGGGGTTCTGGAGAATGTTCTTTTTCTACATTAAGCTTCCATTTTTCCCGTACTGATCCCTCACCCTAGTGTCTCCCTTGTTCAGAGTCTTGCCACAAATGTTACCGAACGTGAATTCTAAATAGATCTTCTCACCTGCTTTCTTGAACACAATTGGCTCTTTTGGCTGCTTGTTTTTGTTTGTGTTTTCCAGTGCATTCTGTACTTGGCAGAGTGTCCTTTCCCTTTTATATTTTTTATTTTTTGTAGAACCGCAGACTTTAAAATTGTTTTTGCACAGAGGAACATTTTATTGAGACAAAAGCACGAGCAGCCCAATATAGCATAACCAGTAGAACCATTCATCCACTCCATTTCACAGCCATTCATGTCCAAGAAATCCAAAGATAACCTATATCTTCCAAACCCCCAGCTCATCAGGCTGCTTCATCACTCCTCTCAAGGGGAGGGGAAGGGGGGGGGGGATAGAAGCCTATAGCCATCCATCAGTACCACCTTCTTCGTTGCCCTCACTGTCCTGTTATTTTCCCTCCATTTTGATGAATATAAGCTGATAACTGGCTCCTGTATCCTGGTCACCTCCATGGGCCCTTGAAAGAAACCTACAGTGTAGTCTTCACTAGTCACAGGTTTGACTAGCATAACACTTTATCATCTGTCTGCTGTGCCTCTGCAGTTATGCCCGATGGAAAACCCAGGAGCCTAAGAATGGTTGCAAAGCGCTGTAGGAAGCTGGTTCTCTATATAGTATACACTGAGTAGAGGCCAGGCAGCCCTTATTTGTTTACAGAGACGCCAATAACAAACCCAAATGCTCTTTTGTGGTAATGTGGGCGAGCAGTTGAGATTTATCAGAGGGTAGTGCTGAGCATTTGTTGTACTCAGACGCAATAAATGACACACAGGTAATAAATGACACACACAAGAATAATCCAAGAATAATTTGGAAAAGTAAAACCTATAAATATGTTTTAACACCAAGATCAAGTAATTACTTCTCGAGAGTGATTTTTTTTTTTCTTCAGGTAAGTAAAATGTTAATTTAAATGCTTCTTTACTTGCCAGTGCTTCCCTTTGAGAGGAGAGTGATATACTGCAAACAGTTATCAAAATGTCTTCCCTATTTATTTGTAATGTCCAAGAATGTACTTGGATATCAAAGGGGCATTGTTGCTCATGTGGGTCGAGAACCAGCTCAATGCTTCCTAGCCCTTGTCTCATGTCCCGTATGTAGACATGAACATCATCCATGTATAGGGAAACTGCATGAAGCTCTGCTCTCAGGAGGATGCCCCACTCCTGCCATGCGTTCTGCAGCTTTTGGGCTAACGACTCCATTGCCTACACAAATAAGAGGTGGCTGTGGGCATCCCTGACGTGTACCCAGATTGATCGCAAAAGGGGCAGAGATAAGCTGACCCATCTTGACCTTCGCACTGGGGGCCCATTTAGAATAGGAAAATGATACTAAGCAATCTCATCCGAAGCCACCTCTGCAAGAGTGCCACAAATCTTTCCCAAATCATCTATGTCAAATGCATGTACTAGATCTATCACCTGACAGGCTTTGAAGGGCCAGTGGGATGGGGCCTGTTCCAGCACTCTGTTAAGCCAATGTATACTCCGGATAGTCGAGTGACTAGGGAAAAAACAATTCTGGTCCGCCTGCACCATTCTTATTTTGCAACCTAGCCACCTCTTTTAGTAAAAGAGACCAAACAAAATGAGCAACCAATCAGATTAGCTTCACCCGTTAGAACCCTCCTGAGAGAAACTCGGAACCTCAGATTTTTTACTGCACGTTGTGCTAGGGAGTTTCCACTGAGCTCTGCTCAGTTTTTTCCTATTATCCTTAAATCTAGTTTTTTCACCAGTATTTTCTTCAAGACCTGCTTGGACTTTGTGTCAAGATGTCTGATAAGGAGAAGAAAGCTCTCTTTAAAGCCTATGCAACTTATGCTAAGAAGAGGTTGTATGTGGAAGACCAGCACAAGGATTGTATTTACTGTCTGTATTCGGACCACAAGGCAGCAGACTGTAAAATATGCCACACTTTCTCTACAAAATCTCTGCGAGACCGTGAGGGCGGTCTTTTGACCTGGTTCCAGAAGCTTAAGTCCAGGAAGGAACCAGTTTCCAGTGATAGTGACGATATCCTCTTAACAGTTTCCAGAAGGTTTGCAAAAAGGGGTAGAGCCACTCCTTCGCCTTCTTAAGAGCGTCCTGGTAAGGCCTTAAAAACCACTCGTAGATCTGAAGGGTGTAGTCCTGGTGAATCTCCTCACCGAGGTGTAAAGGAGAGGGAAGGACGGTCTAAGGGAGTGATATCTGAGAGGAAATCCAGCTTGGTTTATCCAGTATTGGGGTATCTTTCATAGATTCACATGCCTGAATCATTCCCAGTATCGAGGCGGGAGTCCCACAGTTATAATATGTTCGAGGCATGAGGGCTGCTGAATTCATATCTGTGCATAGATCGCCGCCTAGTGTTGGGTCCGGATGATTGCACATTGTTGTCCTGGAAAGTCTTCGAAGTATCACGAGATAGGTGGCTCCTCCCCTGGACTATAGTGCGCATGGGCATCCTCTCCATCCCCAGATTGTTTTTTTCCGCCATTGGGTTCGGATGTCTAATCTCGACTCCAGTTCAAAAACTTGTACTCTTTCTATTGCTAAGGCCAAAAGGACTTCACAGCGTAGGTATTGTATCGTTCGGTGCCTGTCCCTTTCGGTTCTACAATCGACGTCGAAAGAAGTAATTTCTGTCGACAACACAGGCCCAGACTAAATCGACGATGGAACGGACCCCGTTTAAGCGGTGCCCCATTTGTAATTCAAAAAATTCGAACTTGGATGTGCACCCAGTGTGCAATACATGTTTGTCCCCCGACCATGACGAGTCAAAATGTTTCCCCTGCTCGAGGTTCCGCTCAAAGAAAACTATTAAACTTCGACGCGCGGCGAGGCAGCCGGCCCAACAGTCGGCACCGGCACCTGCGAACATCTTCGATGCCGGAGACGAGGAACTCTTCCAAGATGAGGAAGAGGACGTTCCCGAAGAAATGTCGGAACCGGCGTCGGAGCAGGACTCCAATTTCGAGGTGGACGAGCAAGCCGAGGAATACGTCCACGACCAAGACGTCGTCTAGGTAGGGGACGACGATGAGGCACTTGGGGCCGTTGATGACGACTCCGGTGGAGAACAGAGTCCGCCCGCAGTTACGGGGCCTATCATTAACATTCCGCCCCCTCCGGCTCCGGTCGAGGCATCGCCGAAAGGCCTTAGCCAAGATCCTTCCTCACGGTCTACAGCCCCGCGCCAAAGCCAGGCTAAGACCCTTTCAAAGGAGCCATCAGTCGATTCTGCGAAATCGAAACCGAAACTACTCAAGATGGTGGTCGGTTCGCCGACGCACGCTTCCACTAAGGCTGCCGACGATCCTTCGGCGCCGAAGATGCCCGTCGGCTCCAAGACTGGGACATCGAAGCAGGCCTCGACCAGCAAGCACGTCGCCTCGAAGGGCTCGGCGCCGATGTTGACGACCAAACATGGCGAGAAGGGCAAAAGCCTTCAGTTGAGTAAAAGTCTCGAGCCACACCTCTCAGGACTCAAGGCTGGGCTTGGAAAACGGGTTGAACCCACGACCAAAGACGCCCCGAAAGTGTCGTTGACGCCCAAGGATGGAGGCGCACCGCGCCGGGAGCTCGATTCGACATTGTCAACCGAGCGGCCTACACAGGCGTCGAAGAAACCCGAAACAGTCGCTTCAAGTTCGAAACCTGCGGGCTCAGCGCCAATAAAGTTTGGGCTTCCGCCCACGGCCCGCCCAAAGCATCTCACCGCCGAGGCTTCCAAGATGGCGAAGATGTCCTCCAAGTCCACACACGAACAGGTCGTCTATCACAAGCCTTCTTACGACAACCAGGCAAAACTGTTTATTGACTCTGAGTCGGGCAGGCTTACCGTCCACAAGCGGAAGATCGTGCCTGAACATCCTTTGGAAGGTTACAGGATTCCCCTCAAAAAGAAGATGGTCTCTTCTACCTCTCCGGTTCTTTTTGAACCATTTCAGGACTATTCGCAACAAATAGTTCATTCTCCAGCACAGAGTGAGGAAGACTTGAATGTGGATTATGGCCAAATGGCCTACTCTTACAACACTGACACTGATCAGGATGTCTCGCATCAATGGTCAGGGGCAGGAGATCAAGGCGATGACCCTGATGACCCCCATACCACTCCGGACTCTCAGTCCTACAATGTTAAACCATCTCCAACTGAGGACACTGCAGCATTTAATGCATTGATAGAGCGGGCAGCCCTTAACCATGACGTCGAAATGCATGCCGAGCCAGTGGATGAAGATTTCTTATTTGACACCTTCTCCACATCTGAACGCTCCACTAAGACTCTACCCATGCTTAAAGGGGTCCTCAAGCATGCAACAGACATTTTCAAGGAGCCAACCAAAGCCAGGGTTATCAACCCCCGGATCGACAAGAAATACAGGCCTGCCCCAGTGGACCCCACCCATATCAAAGGCCAGCTCCCCTTGGACTCCCTCGTGGTGGCTAATGCGCGCAAAAGGGCTAACTCTCAATCCACTGGTGACGCTCCCCCTCCGGACAAAGAGTCAAAGATCTTTGAAGCGTCTGGAAAACGTGTGGCAGCGCAAGCCGCTAACATTTGGAGAATAGCCAATACACAGGCCCTGTTGGCTAGATACGACAGGGCACACTACGACACCCTAGAACAGTTACTGCAGCACATGCCTGATATGTACAGAGAAGCTGCAGAAATGGTTATACAAGAGGGGAAACTGATCTCTAATGCGTCAATCAAATGCGCACTGGACGCAGCAGACACAGCAGCAAGGGCAGTAAATACTAGCGTAATGCTGCGATGCCATGCATGGCTGCGCATCTCAGGGTTTAAATCCGAAATCCAAACTACTCTTCTCAATCAGCCGGTTATTCCGGACTTCCTGTTTGGACCGGAAGTTGACACAACACTTGAGAAAATGAAAAAGGACACAGAGACAGCGAAATCCATGGGGGCTCTCCAGTCCCAGCAGTTTCGGGGCAGTTCCTTTTGTCGCTCCGGTAACAGGGGAGCAACAAGAGGACAGGCTCTACAGCATTCCCAGTACGCCAACGGCAACACGCAATCTACCTACACTAAAAACACCAGGGGTGGATACCGTGGGAACAGCGCCAAAGGGAGAGGCCGCAGCAATAACAACGCCAGGTCCTCCGCTCCCAACAAACAGTGACTTATTGTCACTGCCCCCCGACCATCTAACACCTGTTGGGGGGGAGACTCCAGCAGTTCCTGCCAATCTGGGAAGACATCACAACAGACAGGTGGGTGAGACAACTTATCCGGTACGGCTATTGTCTAGAACTGACGTCCACCCCCCCCCCCCCCCCCCCCCAACATACCCCCAAGAAACCGTCCTATGTCCGCAGAGCACACACACTTATTGCAGCAAGAAGTACTCTCCATGCTGCAAAAAGGAGCCATAGAACTCGTGCCTGTAGAAGAGTGGGGTACAGGGGTGTACTCTCTGTACTTCTTGATTCCGAAAAAGGATGGGTCCCTGCGGCCCATTCTAGACCTCAGACCCCTCATCCAATACATCCTTTCGGAGCACTTTCACATGCTAACCTTACAACAGGTTCTGCCGCTGCTACGTCAAAGCGACTTCCTAGCCACCCTGGACCTCAAGGATGCATATTTCCACATTCCCATTCACCCAAGTCACAAAATAGATCTCCGGTTCACGATCAACAATCAGCATTACCAATTCAAAGTTCTGCCGTTCGGGGTCACTACTGCTCCCAGGGTCTTCACCAAGTGCTTAGCGACTGTGGCAGCGCACCTTCGCAGGCAAGGTGTTCACGTGTATCCCTACCTGGACGACTGGCTCATTCAGGCCAAATCAGCCAAGCAGTGCGGCCGCGACATGTCGCGGACCATTCACCTCCTTCACAGTCTGGAGATCTCACTCAACTACGCAAAGTCTCACCTGCAGCCAACCCATGTGCAACAGTACCTAGGGGCGACACTAAACACCCAGTCGGCCACAGCGCAGCCGAACCCGGCCAGGGTCAACAGCATGCAGATGCTCATTCGGAGGTTCCAACCTCAGCGATCCCTCCCAGCGCAGGTGTTCATGCAACTGAACGGTATGATGGCATCCTGCATATACTTAGTCCCGCACGCGAGGCTGCACATGCGTCCCCTTCAAGGATGCTTAGCCCGACAGTGGAACCAGGCTCATGGCCATCTAAAAGACCTAGTGTTGGTGACCGGTCATGCTTACAACTCTCTGCATTGGTGGAATCCACAAAACCTTTGCAGGGGACGACCGTTCCAAGAGCCTGTCCCACAAATAGTGCTAACAACGGACGCATCTCTCCAGGGTTGGGGAGCGCATGTCCTCCACTACACGGTGCAGGGACTATGGACAACACAACAGCAGAGAATGCATATCAATGTGTTGGAGCTGATGGCGATCTTCATGGCACTGAAGGCATTCAAGTTGCACCTGTGCAACAAGGTCGTGTTAGTCCGGACGGACAACATGACTGCCATGTATTACATCCAGAAGCAGGGAGGCACGCAAACCCCCTGCAGCTGTCTCACCTCGCCCAGAGCATGTGGAAGTGGGCCATTCAGAGGAACATCTTCCTCATGGCGGAGCATCTTCCGGGTGTCGACAACCAAATGGCGTACCTGCTCAGCAGGCACAGTCATCAGATGCACGAGTGGGAGAGCCACCCGTCAGTGCTCCATCCATACTTCCAGCGGTGGGGTCATCCAGACATTGACCTCTTCGCCACAAGCGAGAACGCAAAATGCCCAAACTTCGCCGCCAGGTTCCCACACCCGCAGTCTCAGGGCAATGCGATATGGATGAACTGGTCAGGCAGATTTGCGTACGCTTTTCCGCCAGCCCCCCTCATACCTCTGGTGGCACGCAAACTGCGACAGCACTCCATGACACTCATCCTGGTTGCTCCAACGTGGGCACGGCAAGCTTGGTACACCACGTTCCTGGAACTTTCAGTGGTGCCTCACCAGCGGCTGCGCCTCACTCCCAGCCTCCTCACTCAGAGCCATGGCGACATAGAGCACCCAGATCCCCAGCAGTTGAACCTTGCGATTTGGCTCCTGAGGTCATAGAGTTTGGATACCTGAACTTGCCTCCTGAGTGCATGAAGATCATCAAGGAGGCAAGACGACCGACTACCAGGGCCTGCTATGCAGCCTAATGGAAGCGGTTTGTTATTTACTGCTCCAACAATAACATTAATCCGTTGGACGCATGTACGCAAAACATCTTATGTTACTTGTTTCATCTGTACCAATGCAACCTGGCATACAGTTCCATCAGGATCCATTTGGCGGCCATAGCCGCTTACCTTCAAAACAAGCAGCACCTTTCCGTTTTCAGGGTGCCTGCCATTAAAGCCTTTTTGAAAGGACTTAAGTGAGTAATCCCTCCCAGACAGCCCCCATCACCAGTCTGGAACTTAAATATCGTTCTCACCAGACTCATGGGGCCACCCTTTGAGCCACTCCATTCCTGTGAAATACAGTTCCTTACCTTGAAGGTGGCCTTCCTAATAGCTATTACGTCGCTGCGGAGGGTCAGTGAGCTGCAAGCCCTCACGATTCAGGAACCCTACCTGCAAATTCATGCAAATAGGGTGATGCTTCGCACCAACCCTAAATTCATGCCAAAGGTGGTTTCGCAGTTCCACCTTAACCAAAACATAGAACTGCCAGTTTTCTTTCCTAACCCGGACTCTGTGGCAGACAGAGCACTGCACACCTTGGATGTCAAAAGGGCTCTCCTGTATTACATCGACAGGACAAAAGACTTCAGAAAGACTAAACAGCTGTTCGTTGCCTTCTTTCCACAACATAAAGGCAACCCCATCTCCAAGTCGGGTATAGCCAGGTGGATTGTTAAATGTATCCAGATCTGTTATCAAAAGGCTAAGCGCACATTAACAGTTCCCCCTAGAGCGCATTCCACACACAAGTTAGGGGCTTCCATGGCTTTCCTGGGTAACATTCCTCTAGAGGATATATGTAGAGCAGCCACATGGACCACCATACATACATTTACCAAACACTTCTGCGTAGATGTACACTCCAAACAGCAAGCTGCTGTAGGACAGGCTGTTCTCAGAACTCTCATTCAGACTGCTGCAGCTGGCACAGGCACCCGCCGGTAAGGAGGTAACTGCTATTTATTCTATGCACAGATATGAATTCAGCAGCCCTCATGCCTCGAACGGAATATGCTACTTACCAGTATGCATCTGTTCTTGGCATGAAGGGCTGCTGACATTCATATCGCCCGCCCTCCTCCCCGGTGCCTGTCGCAGCTGTAGCTCTCAGAATCATTTTCAGGCATGGTCTTCACTTTCAGTATTGCACTCCATCTCTGCCACAATGGCGAAAAACAATCTGGGGATGGAGAGGATGCCCATGCGCACTGTAGTCCAGGGGAGGAGCCACCTATCTTGTGATACTTCGAAGACTCTTCCAGGACAACAATGTGCAATCATCCGGACCCAACACTAGGCGGCGATCTATGCACAGATATGAATGTCAGCAGCCCTTCATGCCAAGAACAGATGCATACTGTTGAGTAGCATATTCCATACAATAGCAGTGCCTTAGAAAATTATTTGTAGTAGGCTGAAAAGACTATAGGCCCAACTAGGCCCAAAACTTAGCAGCCTATCTACCTCATTATGTAAGAAGGACTGAAAAGTAGTCCCAACCAATCAGCTGAGAGCACCCTCTAGAACCTTCGCAACAGAGGCAGTTCTCCTCAGATTTTCACTGCACGTCGTGTGGAAGGGAGTCTCCGTGAGTGCCTACTCAGTTTTTTGCAACCCTTTTTCTTCAAAATGTCTGAGAAGAAAGCTCTTTTCAAGGCCTGCAGGGCCTGTGATCAGAAGAGGGTCCATGTAGATGATCAGCACAAAGACTGCATCTACAGCCTACATCCCTCTCGTGTTGTGAAGGATTGTAGGATTTGCCGCACCTTCCCTGCCAAAACCATCAGGGACAGGGAGGCATACTTTGGCTCAAATCATCTTCCACAGATGAGGACAAGGCTTCAACATCCAGCAAAAGAGCCAGATCAAGAGAGTTCTTCTCCTGAGAGGAGAAAACATCACAAATCCGCCATGGAGTGTCTTAACCCTTAAGGAGGTTGTCCTCGCCTCCTATGGAATCCCCAGCTTCTCCAGGATCTTCATCAAAAACTGTGAGTAAAGCCCAGACTAAGACTGTCTCTCTGGTGTCTTCTCACACCGTCTGACTTCTGCCATTTCAAGCTCAGCGGTGACGGTATCTATATCTGCCATTACCTCACCTATTGTTTCACCTAAGATTTCCTCTAAAATCTTCAGGGACTAAGGACGAAAAATCATCATCGACGACGATACCTTCGTCGACGAAGTCACCGACGATAAAAGTCCAGTCGACGGCGAAATCGTCGACAACGAAGAGCCCGTCGACGACTAAGAACCCGTCGACAAAGAGCCCGTCGACTACTACGGCGTTGACGACAGCCACGTCAACGGCCCTGTCGACGAAGAACCCGTCGACTAAGAGTCCATCCACAGTACCACCGTCGACTAAGACCCCATCGATGACCCCATCGACGACTAGCTCGTCGACGGCGCTTCTGCCAATAAGCCAGCCGCCTTCAGCGCAGATTGTTAAGACGCCTAAATCTTCAAGGAGTTCAGCTATTACCAAAACTCCGCCAACAAGACCCTGACCTGTTCCACCTCCGGTGTCTCATGTCTCACCTGTGACCTATACACACTTTAAGCTCAAGACCTATCCTAGGCAGGACTACTCTAATATTTCCCCACTGCTGCCATCGCAGATCTTAGTGTCTAATGTGCAATTAAAGGATTCTGAGGATGATGACTGAGATAATGAAGGTCCCTTTGGGATTGCTCGCCATCCATCCGAATTACACATAAAATGCCAGCATGAGGAGGACGAAGAGGATATGCAAGAGCATTACTACCAAGAGGAATTGTCTACTCCTTTCTATAGACAACCATATAGACCTCCATGTTCGGAGGAGACACGTCATCTACCTCCTTCTTTAAGACAGGATTTGCAAGCCATGGTGGCAGACTATCGCCAGAGGTTCCCACCGACACCGTCCACGCAAGGTGTACCTCCGGTACCAGCGGACGTACCTGCACCTCCTCCACCGCAGCCTCCAGTGTCACCAAGATTCACTGAAGAACCCGCGCCACAAGGGGATACCTCCTCTTCGGATGAAGATGGAAGAGAGGAAGGTAAGCTGCCTCAAGACAACACTCCTACGGATCCATGGGATGAATACGTAATACCCACGCCTTCACATCCTTTTTCCACTGCCCTCTGATTCTCCGCCGGAGGACATTGGAGGCTTTCATAATATCATGCAAAGGGCTGCTACAAGGTTTGAACTGCCAGTTACCATTGAGCATTCAGACTGTTTCCTACATGATTTTAAAGAAGGGTATAGAAGGATCACAAGGGCCATACCCATTATAGACTTTATTTGGCAAGAAGGTCTAAAGATTATGAAGACACCCGCTTCTATATCTGCAGTCCTTCCTCGTATAGAGAAAGTACAGGGCTCCACCAGAAACTCCATCTTGTTTGGTGGGTCACCCTCGTCCGGACTCTGATATCTCAAGCCGCTCAACAGAGGTCCAAGAATCCGTCCACTCCAATCTCCATGCCGTCGCATAAAGAAGGCAGAAGATTGGACTTAATAGGCAAGAAGTTTTCCATCAACGCTGCATCCTCTATCAAGGCAGCAAATTCTCTTGCGATTCTTGCCCGTTATGACTGACGGATGTGGTCGGAGCTGTCTGAATTCCTGGAGTTGATACCGGAGGACCGTCAACAAGAGGCACATAAGATACTGCTTGAAGGAGAAAGAGCAGCTTCAGAAATAATAGATTGTGCCCTGGACATTGCGAATACTAATTTCCGTCAGTTAGCGGGCGCTGCGGTGCTCAGACGCCAAGGTTGGCTTAGAGGAACCTCCTTCAGACCTGAGGTTCAAACAAAAATCCTCTATGGCTTACGATGGGGCCTCCTCTTCGGTAAGCACATAGTTGACGCCTTGCTTGCCATCAAAACTGATACGGATAGCGCAAAATCGATTGGTACTCTACAGTACAAGAGCGGTTCTTTTAGAGGAGCAAGAGGTCGTGGCTTTTCATCTAGAGGAAGTTACCATAACCAACAGAACCGGCAATACCAATCACAGTACAAGCAACCGTATTACCAGTCATCATATAGTCAGTCTACCTCCAATAATTTCTTTCGTCCGGAAGGAAGGCTAAGAGCGAACAATCAAGGACGAGATTCAAACAAGCGTCAATGGGTTTTGCCGGACGCCAGTCCCAACATCCTTTCCTCCCTGTGGGCGCAAAGATCTCTGTATTTTACCATCATTGGCGGAACATCACATCGGACCGGTGGGTCCTAGAATTGGTGGAAAAAGGGCACACTCTGGAATTCCTAAAGAAACCGCCTACGACTCTGCCCAAGGGTCCCCCTCCCCCTCGTCTTCACTTACTGTTCAAGGAGGCCTTAAACATGTTTCGCAAGAATGCAATAGAGAAGGTTCCAATCTCGCAGAAGCGAAGAGGATTTTACTCTCGCTTCTTCCTGATAAAGAAGAAATCGGGAGAGTGGCACCCGATTTTTGGATTTGCGCAGGCTCAACAAATTCTTGAAGAAACAGTTTTCGCATGGTGACATTGGCAGATGTGCTCAATTGTCTCAACGAAGGCGATTTTATGGCTTCTCTGGACTTGGAAGACGCCTACTTCCATATCCCTATACACCCCAAACATCGCAAATACCTCTGATACCCAGTGGCTGGCATCATCTTTCAATTCAAGGTGCTTCCATTTGGGCTAAAGTCGGCACCAAGAATATTTACAAAATGCTTGGCCCCAGTTTCTACAGCGTTGAGGTCCCAGGGAATACAGGTCTTCCCGTACCTCGACGATTGGTTGCTCAAAGGATCATCGAAACAGATCACAAGACAAGCGGTCAAAAGCGCCCTGTGTCTATTCTCAAGTCCGGGCCTCACTCTAAATGCGAAAAAAGTCACAATTACAGCCCCTACAGGTATTCACCTTTCTGGGAGCCTCACTGGACACTCTAAAGTGCAAAGCATTCCTTTCTCAGGAGCGTCAGGACAGACTTCGAAGACTGGCAAAGCAGATCTCCGCAAAAAAGTCACTTTCTGTCTGGTCGTATGCGTCTCCTAGGGATTGAGCTCTTAAGCAGTCAACCTAGGTTCGAGGCATGTGGGCTGCTGAATTCATATCTGTGCATAGATCGCCGCCTAGTGTTGGGTCCAGATGATCGCACATTATTGTCCTGGAAGAGTCTTCGAAGTATCACGAGATAGGTGGCTCCTCCCCTGGACTACAGTGCGCATGGGCATCGACTCCATCCCCAGATTGTTTTTTTCCGCCATTGGGTTCGGATGCATATTGGTTCACTCAAGTTCGGAATTGATATACAACTTTCCTTTGGTCAGAAGGCCTTTAGTTTATCGTCGGTATTGTCTTGCGATCGGTGCCCAGTTCTGTTCCAGCTCAGTTCCCGAGTCGGACATCCGGAGGAGCCGCGTGGCTTTTCGGCACTGAAGGCCCGGTCGACGCCAGAGGCCTTATCGACGAACCATCATGGAACGGAGCCCGTTCAAAAGATGTCCTGTGTGCAACTCGAAATATCCTCACATCGACGTACACCCGGTGTGTAACAAGTGCCTGTCGCTGGATCACAATGAAGCCAGCTGTATGGCTTGTTCCCGTTTCAGATCCAAGAAAAAAATTCGACTTCGACACGCAGCGCGCAAGGAAGCACAGCAGACTGCACCTGACCCGGTGAACATCTTCGATGCCGAGGATGATGAGGAAGCAGACCGGGAGGTTCGAGAGAACCAGTCTAATCCCGCATCGGAGGTAGACTCCAGCTACGACGCGGATGTTGAGATGCTCGATGCCGAAGACTACGTCGTCGACTAGGTAGGAGACGACGATTGGGCCTTTGGGGCCATGGAAGATGGCTCAAGCGAGGAGCAAGGCCCACAAACTTTCAAAAGAGCCGCAAGTTGCCAAACCGAAAGAGAAAGCTGCGGTGTCTACGCAACCCAAAGCACAAGAGGCAAAATCGAAACCGAATGTGCGTATTGCTTTGGTCCGCTTGAAGTCCTCTGAACTATCGGCACCGACGAAGCATAAAGCTGTTATCGACCCGAAGAGGCCGTTAAAGGGCGTCGAGCCAAAGACTGGCACACCAAAAACACCGGTCAAGGTCGTCGACCCGAAGAAATCGGCGCAGAAGACAGTCGACACCGACAAAGGACTCGGAGCTCAGAAGGTTCTCGAGCATACGTGTCGGACAAGGCTAAATGTGGTGTGGCCCTCGAGTCCACGCCTGGCGGGGGCTCGAAGGATTCTGTCAAGTCGACACAGCCGTCCACTTCCTTCTCGAAGCAAGTAGCGGACTCGCTGAGGCGCATTAGGGAGAAGGATTCGGCTATCGAACCAAAGTATGCTCCACCTCCAAAGACTGCCGATAAACCTCAAAAGGCATCGACACCCATCCACTTCACGCTGCCGCCGAAAGTGGAACCGAAGGCCTTCGTCCCAAAAATGGCAGTCGAAGTGTCCAGGAAGGTGTCAACGGAGCCGAAGACCACAACTGTGGTATCATCCACAAAGCATCGACAACCCTCTCGAAGAGCAACAGGAACAATTCATCGATGCCGAAACAGGCAGACTTTCTATTTATAAACGAAAGATCGCCCCGGAACAGCCCATGGAGTCGTATAAGATCCCATTGAAAAAGGATTCCACTACAATCCCAGTTCTTGTGGAACCTATATCTCCACGTGGCCAAAATTTCTCGCCCACTTATTCTGACGTGGAGCCAGGAGAAGGTTGTGAGAAGGTGGCCTGATATGCAGTGCTCACTATTCTAGTGAACACTATGTATCAGTCCAGCAACCCTTATTGATGATTGGTTGTAAGTCAACCTTATAGACCAGCTATCCTAGTAGCATGGATACGAGCAGTCTTAAGGCTAAAGACTCGAGAGGGCGTGTTAAGCCAGCTGTTTACCACACATATATCCCTTGAATACCCAGTGAAAGGACACCACACAAGTGTTATGAAAATAAACAAGATATTTATTAAGAATCACAACAGCCTTGTACTCTTTATGAGGACAGGGTACTAAGCACAAAACAACTCTTACGAAAATACTTAAGTTAGCACAGTATCTACAAATGCCCGAGGGGCACGGAAAACCATATACTCTGAAAGTGGAATGCAAAGTTACTAGCAGGTAAGTACAATACTAATAGGCTTAGGAATCGCTAGGACTTGACTACAGAACCTTCAGATTACTTATAGGAGGCCTAGGGGACTCGGGTGCAGAGTGTGCACTCTCACGCGTGATGCGGGACAAAGTCTATGGTAGCTAGTAATGACAAAGTTAGTGTTCTCGGGCGAACCCGACCTGGTAGGGAGAAAACGAAAGTGGATCCTGTCCCTTGGATAGTGAGGCTATGCTGGGGCACCGAAATGCCGAAGTTACCTAGCCCAGGGGCTGCAGCTGCATATGTCTCAAAAGACGTCGGGAATCCTCGTAGACGGACCAGGAGCCTGGAAGAAAGAAGTTGCTGGCAGGCGACCAGTGAAGAAAGTTCGATGGATCCAAGCCTGGATCGAAGGAAGATGACACCTGAAAGCAGAGGGGACCAAGTTCGAGACTACTAGCCAGTAGTCAGTGGGCACCAGGAGGGCACCGGCTGGTAGTCACCTCGACTAGGTGAGTGGGTGACGCTGTGCTCGCAGATCTCACGGATCAGGAGGCGTTGTCGGCGACCAGGATGGAGGAGCGAGCTGTCCCACGAAGGTTGAAGCTGTCGGCGTCGCTGGACCCAGGATTGGGCAACAAAGCCTTGGCAAATTCAAGCCCACGCGGTGGACTCAAAATGGCGTCTGGAGTGGACCAGGAGGGTCCGGGGTGCCTCTCTTGAAGGAGGCAAGAGCCAGTCTGGAGCAACCAGACCAGCAGCAGTGATGTCGTCGGGCGTCGTGAAGAAGGCCACAAGCCAGCCGGCTAGTAGCCACACAGCGCGGTGAGCACGCAAAAGCAGAAGGGCCCCACGCAGATCGTGGAGATGCTGGAGGGCTGATCTTCGGTGCTGGAGCTGCTCAGGGTTGGGGCTTCTCGGACCCCAAAGCACTCACCAGTGGAGCACACGTTGGGCTTGTTGCAAAGAAGTCGTGCAGTCTTGGCGATCGTCTGTCCCTCGAGGTCTCGTCGCACTCACGGTTCTCAGCTTTGCTGTAGAGGTGAGTAGAGGTCAGAGGTGCCAGGGAAGCCGGGTCTCGTCGAGCTGGGTCGTCTGATTCGTGAAGGACTTGCAGCAGACCGCAGTGTTCTTAGGATGGTGCCCGCTTGATGCAGGGTGACTACTCCTTAGCCACAAAGGAGAATCTTGAAGAAGAAATCTTGATGTCCTTTCGAAGAAAGTCGTGCCTTGATTCCAAAGATGATCTAATTTGAACAGGGGGCCCGCTCCCATCTTTATACTAAAAAAGGGGGCTGACCCGATGACTAGGTCCTGCCTATGGGTGGGACTAGGAGGGGGGTGGTTACACCCCTCTGCCATGCCGGACTTCCCCCAGGCCAGGGGCTGGTGTGCCCCTGGAACTGGTTCTGACCGGCCTATGCGTAGTGAGCACCGGGGTGCCACTCAGCAGTCACCTTCCTGAAAAGCCCTGCCTACCCAGGATACACAAAACCATGTCTGGGACGGTGCTAGCACCGCCCCGGACAGGAAACCCTTTGTCCAAGCCTCCCTCGCTGGAAGGACTCCCAGCAGCAGGAGGTCAGACTCGTGTCTGTGGTGGCAGCATCCATTTTGTGGAGCTGAGGCTTGAGTTAACTTTAACCGGGGTTCACAGTTACATACATGTCGTGCCCCTCTAGAAGGGTGGAATGCTAACCCCGTCGCCAGAATTGGCGAGGGGTTAGTATTCCAATTCGTATGACACCTTACTCGACATGTTTTGATAAAGCAATACCAAAGTTAGCATTTAACCGCGAGGATTATAATGCACTTATATGGTATGCGATATCATGGAACAGCTATTAGGACTTGGTTCCGCAAGCTGCAGACAGGCTCAGCTCATGCCAGAGCACCATCTCACACGATTCCAAGCACTCTGCCTTCAGGATTGTTAAGGCCTTCCATAGGAGTGACTGATAGGAATCTGTGTGTCCATTTTAGGTTTAGGTATAGGTATACTACACCTACAGCAAAGGGTGATTACACGACTTTGCCCCAGCTGTCATGCAGCCAGTTGTGTCAAATTTAGGAGGCTAGCCAGGGGTGGCATAATACATGCTTCAGCCCCTGGTTGGCCCTGGGTACACCTATGCCCTGAGTTACAGGGACTGATAAGGTGGCCCAGTACCAATTGGAAATGTACCTAGGGTACATGGAATCCATTTTACAGAGAGAGCAGTAGGCCTGGGGTCCTGATTGGCAGGGTCCCAGGTCGACTATGTCAAAAACCAGCTAAAACGCAGGGCAAAAAGTTGGGGGCAACCATAGTCAGGAGGTACCTTCCTACAAAGGTGATGATGAGGAGTGCAGCTATCCTGTGGACACTGATCCAGATGATCAGAATGAACCATGGCCAGATGCTACTGACCCAGTGGATCCACACACTGCCCCAGACACTCATGTGTATGCTGTAAAAACATCGCCTACTGAGGATACAGTGGTGTTTAATGCACTTATTGAAAGGGCGGCCTAAAATCATGATGTCCAGCTCCATGCTGACCCTATTGAAGTGGATTTCTTGTTTGACACCTTTTTCCACCTCAAAGAGGACTGTCAAGACTCTGCCTATGCTAAAGGGTGTCTTAAAACATGCTGGGGAGATATTCAAGGAGCCTACAAGGGCCAGGGTGATTAACCCCAGAATTGAAAAAATGTACAAGCCGGCGCCTGGGGACCCTACCTACATTAAAGGGCAGTTGCCGTTGGACTCTCTGGTTGTTTCCAATGCCCGGAAGAGGGCTAACTAAAAAAAAAAACCAAGTGATGCTCCTCCCCCTGATAAAGAATCTAAGGTGCTAGAGGCATCGGGGAAAAGGGTGGCAGCTCAGGCAGCTAATATCTGGCGCATTTCAAACACTCAGGCACTCTTAGCCAGGTATGACAGGGCCCATTACGACACACTGGACACCCTCTTGCAACACCTACCAGATGAATATAAGGAGGCAGCAGAGATGCTCATACAGGAAGGGAAGCTCCTATTAAATGCTTCTATCAAATGTGCACTGGACGCAGCAAACACCGCAGCCAGAGCAGTTAATACAAGTGTCATGTTGAGGCGACATGCCTGGCTCAGAATCTCCGGGTTCAAGCCAGAGATACAGACCACCATTCTAAATCAGCCAGTAAACCCTGACCATTTATTTGGCCCAGAGGTGGACACCACCTTAGAGAAAATCAAGAAGGACACAGACTGCAAAGTCTATGGGGGCTTTCCAGTCGCAGCAGTTCAGAGGTGGTTCTTTTCGTCTCTCAAGCAATAGAGGTGGTTCCAGAGGCCAGCTGTCCCAGCAAACACAGTACAATAAAGGTGGAGCGCAAACCACATACACTAAACAAAATACAGGTGGCTATCGTGGAAACAGCGCCAAGGGCAGAGGTCGTGGAAAAAGCACAGGATCCACCGCCACTAACAAACAATGATGCCGTGTCACTGCCCCCCCGACCATACAACACCGGTCGGGGGGAGACTCCAACAGTTCCTGCCGGTTTGGAAGTCCATCACCACAGACACGTGGGTCACACAGCTTATCCAATACGGTTATAGTCTGGAGTTAACTTCCACTCCACCCAACATACCCCCAAGACACCGTCCTATGTTCACAGAGCATTTGCACTTATTGCAGCAAGAGGTACTCGTCATGCTGCCAAAAGGTGCAATCGAGCTCGTGCCTGTGGAAGAAAGAGGCACAGGAGTGTACTCGCTGTACTTCTTGATCCCAAAAAAGGACGGGTCCCTCAGACCCATACTGGACCTCAGACCCCTCAATCAGTACATTCTATCAGAACACTTTCACATGCTAACATTGCAGCAGGTTCTACCGTTGCTCAGTCAGGAAGATTTCCTCGCAACATTAGATCTGAAGGATGCATACTTTAATATTCCGCTACACCCGTCACACAGAAAATACCTCGGATTCACCATTCAAAATCAGCATTACCAATTCAAGGTCCTCCCTTTCGGAGTGACCACGGCACCCAGGGTGTTCACAAAGTGCCTGGCAACAGTGGCTGCACACCTACGGAGACGGAAAATTCACGTCTACCCTTATCTGGACGACTGGCTTATCCAGGCAAAGCCGGCCCAGCAGTGTGACGCCCACATGTCCCACACCATTCACCTTCTTCACAATCTGGGATTCTCACTGAATTACCCAAAGTCCCACCTTCAACCCGCCCACATACGGCAGTATTTGGGCGCAACAATAGACACTCTGGCAGCCAAAGCACAGCCAAATTCAGTGAGGATCAACAGTATTCAATCGCTGATACGAAAATTCAGACCTCAACACTCGCTTCAGGCACGAGTGTTCATGCAGTGGATAGGCATGATGGCCTCCTGCATCTTCATAGTCCCACATGCGAGACTACATATGCGTCCGCTTCAGGAGTGCTTAGCACGTCAGTGGAATCAGGCTCACGGACAGTTGAATGACCTAGTGTTGGTAACCGGTCGTGCATACAACTCTCTGCATTGGTGGAATCCCCAAAACCTTTGCAAGGGACGACCGTTCCAGGAGCCTGTGCCACAGATCATTCTGACGACGGACTCATCTCTCCAGGGTTGGGGAGCTCATGTACTCCACTACACAGTGCAGGGGCTATGGACAACGCAGCAAAAGATTACATCAACCTTCTAGAGCTGATGGCTATCTTCATGGCAATGAAGGCATTCAAGGTACATCTGTGCAACAAGGTCGTGTAGATCCGGGCGGACATCAGGACAGCCATGTACTACATTCAGAAACAGGGAGGAACACACTCTCCACAGTTGTCTCACCTAGCTCAGAGCATGTGGAAGTTGGCCATTCAGAGGAACATCTTCCTCATGGCTGAACACCTTCCGGGCAAGGACAATCAGATGGCGGACCTGCTCAGCAGGTACAGCCACCAAATGCACGAGTGGGAGATACATCCATCAGTACTCCACCCGTACTTCCACCGGTGGGGTCATCCAAAGATAGACCTGTTTGCCACGAAGGAAAACGCCAAATGCCAAAGCTTTGCGGCCAAGTTCCCACACCCACAGTCGCAGGGCAATGCGATATGGATGAACTGGTCAGGCATATTTGCGTACGCTTTTCCCCCAGCACCTCTAATACCGCTGGTGGCACGCAAACTGAAGCAACACTCGATGACGCTCATCCTTGTTGCTCCAACGTGGGCACGCCAACCATGGTACACCACGTTTCTAGAACTTTCCGTGGTACCGCATCAAAGGCTTCACCTCACACCCAGGCTTTTGACGCAGAGCCATGGCGTCATTCAGCACCCAGATCCGCAACAGGTCAACCTGGCGATCTGGCTCCTGAGGTCTTAGAATTTGGCTACCTCAATTTGCCTCCTGACTGTATGGATATCATAAGGGAGGCAAGAAAGCCCACCACCAGAGAATGCTATGCGGCAAAATGGAAGCGGTTTGTCATTTACTGTGCAGACCACAATATCAACCCGCTAGACGCTTCCACTCACAACATCATTTGTTATGTTACATCTATACAAATGCAATCTGGCATATGCTTCCATTCGCATTCATTTGTCCGCAATTTATTTTATTTATTTATTTATTTAGTATATTTGTAGAGCGCAAAACCTGTCACCCAAAGGGTATCCTGGCGCTTTGATCAAGAACCATAGACTTAACAGCTCAGGCCATTCATGGAAATAGGTGGTTTTTTTTTTGCAATAGCAGCTTATCTACAAAACAGGCAGCATCTCCCACTTTTCAGAGTGCCAGCCATTAAAGCTTTTTTGGAGGGACTCAAACGAGTCATTCCTCCCCGGACCCCGCCAGCTCCTGAATGGAACCTAAATGTGGTCCTCACCAGACTGATGGGTCCACCTTTTGAGCCTCTACATTCCTGCGAGATTCAGTTCTTGACGTGGAAAGTGGCTTTCCTGATAGCGATCACTTCACTGCGACGCGTTGGTGAACTCCAGGCACTAACTATCCAGGAGCCTTTCATACAAATTCACTCCAACAGGGTGGTGCTCCGCACTAGCCCAAAATTTCCTACTAAGGTAGTTTCCCAGTTCCATATCAATCGGACTATTCAACTGCCTATGTTCTTCCAAAATCCTGAGTCAGTGGCGGAGAGGATGCTCCACACACTAGACGTCAAGAGAGCCTTAATATACTACATTGATAGGACCAAAGATTTTCGGAAAACAAAACAGCTGTTTGTTGCCTTTTCGCTACAACACAAAGGCAACCCCATTTCCAAAGCAGGTATAGCCAGGTGGATTGTTAAGTGCATTCAAATCTGCTATCAAACTTTAACAATCCCCCCACGGGCCCACTCCACCCGCAAGTTGGGGGCCTCCATGGCGTTCCTTGGAAATATTCCTTTAGAAGACCTATTTAGAGCAGCCACATGGTCTACCCCACACACATTTACAAAACACTATTGTGTAGATGTGCACTCCAAACAGCAGGCAGCTGTAGGGCAGGCTGTTCTAAAAACACTTTTTCAAACTGCTGCAGCTGGCACAGGCGGCCGCTGCTAATGGAGGGACTGCTATATATTCTATGCACAGATATGAATTCAGCAGCCCACATGCCTCGAACCGAATATGCTACTTACCAGTATGCATCTGTTCTTGGCATGTAGGGCTGCTGACATTCATATCGCCTGCCCTCCTCCCCGGCGCCTGTAGCGGCTGCAGCAATCCTAATTACTCTTGGCATGGTCATCACTCACGGTGTTAGACTCCATCTTGGCTAAAAACAATCTGGGGATGGAGTCGATGCCCATGCACACTGTAGTCCAGGGGAGGAGCCACCTATCTCGTGATACTTCGAAGACTCTTCCTGGACAACAATGTGCGAACATCCGGACCCAACAATAGGCGGCGATCTATGCACAGATATGAATGTCAGCAGCCCTACGTGCCAAGTACAGATGCATACTGCTAAGTAGCATATTAGTTCCCTTTGCGAGACTCCGGATGAGGCCGCTGCAGGAGGGAATTACAACAACAATGGCAACAACTAGGAGGATCTTTCGACGATCGCATAAAGGTGACACCCAAAATAAGGCAAGCTCTCCGTTGGGGGTCGAAAGAAAGCAATCTGTCTCCGGGCCTCACATTTCTTCAGGCTATCCTGGAATTCGTTTGGACTACAGATGCATCAATGGAGGGAAGGGGAGGTCCTCTTCAGGACCTCCAGATTGAAGGCCGATGGTCTCATCAGTATCGGCAGAAGCACATCAACAGTCTCAAATTAAGAGCCATTTTTCTTTCTCTGCAAGCGTTCCTTCCAAGAATTGCAAATTCATCAGTATTGGTGCGTACGGACAATACCACCAGCATGTTTTACATAAACAAGCAAGGAGGAAAGATCTCTATCCCTATCGCAGGAAGCTCAAGAGATGTGGGAGTGGATTATACAGCACGGCATAACACTCAGAGCGGAGCATGTGAAGAGGGTTCAAAACTCCTTAGCCGACAACCTCAGCAGATCCCTCACAGGCTGCCACGAATGGGAGCTAGAACAGGGACTGGTGAACAGACTCTTTCAAAGTTGGGGCACACCAACTCTGGATCTGTTTGCGACAAGACAAAACAGCAAATGCCTGTTCTACGCCAGCAGATTTCCACAACTGGGGTCAAGAGGGAATGCCTTGTGCATGAGATGGTCAGGAATCTATGCGTACGCTTTTCCCCCGCGATACCGTTGATACCAAGGATTCTGCAGAAGATGAAGAGGGAACATTGCACTCTTCTCCTCATTGCTCCTCGCTGGCCGAGACAGTACTGGTTCCAAGAACTGCTCCTGTTATCGTGACAACCTCCAATTCGTCTCAAACCAACTCTTTCCATGCTGTCAAGGGAAGGTCGTCAGATTCTGCACCCGGATCCTCAATCACTGCACTTGCACGCATGGCTCCTGACTTCTTAGAGCTTAAAGATCTCAATCTCTGAAGACTGTAGGGCAATTATGTCTCAAGCCCGTGCTCAGAGTACTATCGGAACATACCGTTTCAAATGGAAACGCTTTTGTTGCTGGTGCGAAGCAAATAATCATCCTCTTCAAGCTCCACCTGAGGATATTCTACCTTACTTACTTTCTCTAGCCAAGGCGGGTCTGGTATTCTCTGCTGTTAAGGTACATCTTGCCGCCATATCCTGATTCAGAAGAAGTGCGAACAAGCCTTCACTATGTTCATCTTCACTGATAAAACAATTTCTGAAAGGATTGTTTCGAGCCTTTCCTCCAATTCGACTTCCGCCTCCCGAATGGGACCTCAATATTGTCTTGTCCCAATTAATGATGAGACAGTTCGAGCCTATCTATAAGTCTTAACTGAAATTCTTAACCTGGAAAGTGGCTATTTTACTAGCTCTCACTTCAGCCCGGAGGGTTAGTGAAATTCAGGCTTTCACCATTTCAGAATCTTTCTTGCATTTGTTTACATATGTCACATTGAGAACCAATCCGAAATTCATACCAAAGGTACCGTCTCATTTTCATTTAAACCAGCCGGTAAAGTTGAAAACCTTTTTCCAGGATCCTGTCACACCGGCTGAGAAGGCCCTCCACTCTCTTAATGTCAAACGATGTCTAAAGTTTTACCTTCAACAAACTAAGGACATAAGAAAATCTAACCCGCTATTTGTTGCTAGGACAAGCTGTAACTAAAGCAATTATAGCTAGATGGTTATCCTCCGTGATATAATTCTGGCATGAAAAGGCTAAAAGACCTTTAGTCAGAAAAGTCAGGGCGCATTCCACCAGAATGATGTCGGCGTCGACTGCTTTATTTGCTGGAGTCACGCTGGAGAACATTTGCCGAGCTGCTACATGGAAGAGTGTCTATACTCTTACAAGGCACTACTGTTTGCAGTCGGTATTACAGGATGATACAGCAGTTGGAGAGGCGGTGCTGCAGCATCTTCTTCATTAAGGTTAGACTTTTCAAAGGTCTCTTACATTATATGGATGTTATGTAAAGATGTATGATTTACTGTAATGCTCTGTTTATCAAATGTTGTCTTTATTATGAATGATGGTATAAGAAGGTTCTTCTGCATGTGTGTATACTTACATTTTAGTGCTCTATAACCTTCCGGTTGTGTGGGGGATATGTACAATTACGGTTTGTCTCCCACCTTCCACAAACGACCGATATGACTTTACTGCTTGCTATTCTGATTCAGGCATGTGAATCTATGAAAGATACCCCAATACTGGATAAGAAAACAAGTTACTTACCTGTAACTACAGTTATCCAGTATTGGTATCTTTCATAGATTCACATGCACCCACCCTCCTCCCCGGCAGGGCAGTTCTTTATTAGGGATACATACTTCTCACTTGTGCTGGGAAAATCTGAGGAGAACTGCCTCTGTTGGGAAGGTTCTAGAGGGTGCTGTCAGCTGATTGGTTGGGACTACTTTTCAGTCCTTTTTACATAATGAGGTAGATAGGCTGCCAAGTTTTGGGCCTAGTTGGGCCTATAGTCTTTTCAGCCTACTACAAATAATTTTCTAAGGCACTGCTGTTGTATATATTATTACCGTGGGACTCCCGCCTCGACGACTGGGAATGATTCAGGCATTTGAATCTATGAAAGATACCAATACTGGATAACTGTAGTTACAGGTAAGTAACTTGTTTTCTTCTCTATCTTCTCCTCCTGCGGCTCCAAAGACTTTCAAAAAGCCCTCTTCACTCTCTTCTGAGGTGAAATCAATGAAGAAAGCTCACTCGTTGACGACGCTGTCAACAACTCAGTCGACAAAAGCTTCCAAGGTACAGTTCCAGTCTTCTTTCACCTCTGGCTCATTGATGGCGATTTCATTGTCTCTGGCGCTGTGTCAGAGTTCCCCGTTGACGACTTCGACGGTGGTGCCTATGTAGTTGCCGATGGTGTTCTCGACAACCTCCAGTTCCAGTTATGGTACCGGGAACTACTGTTCCTCCTGTTTAGCCTGCTATCCCAATTGCCAACGCCTCAACTAATGCTTATGGTGCAGGACGCACCACCTGTTGTGTCTCTTGTTCATGATGACACCTCTGAGGACCAGGGCACTGCCGCAATACCAGATCCAGAAGCAGAATGGTATGACTGTCATTCCTGGCCCGGCTTCTCCTGCACCAGCACTTGCTTCCCCCCCCTCTGGAAACTAATAACATCGGGCCGTTGGGTGCTGAAGATCATTCAATGCGACCATACTCTGGAGTTTGTCCAAGTACCACCTTCCAAGCTCCCTTGCGTCACTGTGTCAAAACATCTCAGTCTTCTACAATTGGAAGTCCATCAAATGCTCCTCAAAGGAGCGATCGAACCGGTCCCTCTTTCAGCTGGGAGAGGGTTTCTACTCTCTATTTTTCCTGTTCCAGAACACTTTAGGAAAGTGGTGGCCTATTCTAGATCTCAGGGAGCTCAACACATAGCTCATCAAGCATTCATTATCGGATGGTTTATCTGCCAGACATCCTTCGTCTTCTCAACTCAGGGGATTACATGGCCACATTGGATCTAGAGGACGCTTATTTTCACGTACCCATACATCCAGCCCACAGGAGGTTTCTTTGCTTCACAGTAGCCAAGAGCCACTTTCAGTTCAAGGTCCTACCTTTTGGACGCCGATCTGCTCCGCGGATCTTTACAAAGATGTTGGCTCCGGTAGCAGCTTTTCTTCGAAAACCACAACATCAGGTCTTCCCTTACCTGGACGATTAGTCGGCTGAAGGCTCCTACCTAGCACGCAGCAAAAGAATCAGTCAAAGCATGCACAAGCCTGTTCGACTATCTCTAACACAGAAAAGTCAACTCTGTCCATCCTGAACAGCCAGATTTCTGGGAGCCAGTCTGTAAACGTCCAAAGATTTTCCGACCCTAGAGAGACCAGAAAAGCTGATGGCCATGGCCCGTCTGCTGTTAAAAAGAGTTACTTTCAGTTTGCCTCTATAAGTCCCTCCCAGGGTCCATTTCCTCCTGCATCCCTCTGATCCCTCACTGCAGGTTGCGGATGCGTCCTCTTCAGGAAGAGTTTGACTGCAGTGGCGCGAAGTCGACGGATGCTTCGACGACAAGGTCTCAGTTACAGTGGTCATGAGTGACGCCGCATCATGGTGGACAAGCTAGGAAAACATTTCTACGGGTCTTTCCTTCAGTATTGCCCCTGCTCCTCAGATAATAACTACAGACGCCTCGCTGGAGGGCTGGTGAGCAGTTTTGCAAGACCTTCATGTAAGCGGCCGTTGGCTACCCCAGCACCGTCTTCTACATATCAATCTGCTGGAGCTCCTAGCGATTTGCCTGGCCTTGCAGGCTTTTCTTCCACAAATACAGCAGTCTGCAGTTCTATTACGTACAGACAATACGACGGCCATGCATTATATAAACAAGGAAGGCGGCACCAGATCTCGACTTTTGTCACAAAAAGCCCAGACAATCTGGGAATGGGCAATCCCGCAGGGGGTTTCACTCCGAGCGGAGCACCTTCTAGGCATTCTCAACAAGGCAGCGGACACGCTGAGCAGACTGAAATCGGTCTGCCACAAATGGGAACTGGATTACTCCACTCTACAGAAGGCCTTTCGCAGATGGGGCAGGCCTTCCATAGATCTCTTTGCAACACCAGAGAACAAGAAATGCTGATTTTACGCAAGCAGTCTTCAGTCTAGGATCGTTGGGGAATGCGCTTTCGATGGCCTGGTCAGGCGCATTTGTTTATGCTTTTCCCCCCCATTCTCTGATCCCCCTGCTTCTCAGGAAGCTCAAAGCGGAACCCTGCAAGATGATTGATAGCTCCTGCGTGGCCCAACAGTTTTGGTTCACAGAACTACACCTTCTCTCCCTGGACCTGCCACTTCCGTTGCAGCAGATTCCTTAGCTGCTGATGTCCTAGTACCAAGTCTGCCATCCGGATCCGCAATCTCTGCAATCTCTGCAGCTCTCGGCATGGCTCCTGAGCAGTGAGAATTTCTTGGTGTGACTCTACAGAATGTAGAGAAGTTCTCTCTCCGGCTTGAGCCCCAAGTACCAACAAGACATAAAAGTTGAAGTGGAAGCGTTTTTAAGTATAAACCGCATGAAGTTTTTCTATATATTTCATTGGCAAAATCGGGACTGGCTCACTCTTCCATTAAGGTGCATCTTGCATCCATCTCTCGCTTCAGACGCACGTCTTCCGGTCCTTCCCTCTGGTCCGCAAGGACAATTAAACAGTTTCTCAAGGGCCTTTTCAGAGTTTTCCCTCCAGTCAAGCCGCCTCCTCCTCCTCCTCCTCCTCCTCCTCCTCCTCCTCCTCTTTGGCATCTTAACTTGGCTCTCGCCCAACTCATGAAGCCTCCCTTCAAACCTATTCACCGGGCGGAGTTGAAATTCCTCTCCTGGAAGGTAGCTCTTCTGCTAGCCTTGACTTCGGCTAGACGAGTTGGTGAATTGTAGGCTCTCACCATTCAGGAACCTTTTCTTCAGTTCAAGAAGGGTACAATGATACTGCGTACAACCAAAAGTTCATACTGAAAGTGCCTTTAGACTTTCATTTGAATGAGCCAGTTATATTTAAAAAACAATTCCCTCAACCGGCTACTCTGGCAGAAAAGGCACTTCACTCACTGGACATTCAGAGGTGCTTAACTTTCTATCTCCAACGTACTAAGGACTTCAGGAAGTATTAACTATTTGTTTCCTTTAATGACCCTCATTAGGGTTTTCCCCTTTCCAAGCAGGGGATTGCTCGTTGATTACCAGCGTTATCCAGTATTGTCACAGAGCAGCGGGTAAACCCCTGGAAGGTAGTCCATCCTCACTCCACGAGGGCGGTTTGTTCTTCGACAGCCCTCTTTGCCGGTGTTCCTATGCGGGAGATCTGCAGGGCGGTGACTTGGAGCAGTACTCATACATTTACAAGGCATTACTGCCTGGGTTTGGCAACGCAGAGTGACACAGCAGTCGGCCAGGCAGTCCTGAGGAACCTCTTTCAGTACTGGTGAGCTTTCCCTTTCATCCCTCCTTCCATATTCGTTTCTTCAGCTCTTGCACATTTTTAAACCTCATGTGTTTATATTTTCTAAAGTTTCTAAATAGGTTACTGACCACTCAAATTGGCATTATGGTGAATATGATATTGCTTTGTTCTTGGTTTTATGATGGTCATGGTTCACAAATGTGCTGATAACTGCTAGCTACTCTTATACAAGCATGGGAATCTATGAAAGGTCCAATACTGGAGTAAGAAAACCAGTTGCTTACCTGTAACTTTGTTTCTCTAAAATTGGAAACTTTCATAGATTCCCATGCGTCCCACCCTCAGCTCAGCCTCTAGCATCTTGAGTGGTGTGGTTGCACAATGGCTACGAACATCTGAGGTTCTGAGTTTTTCTCAGGAGGGTTCTAAGGGGTGAGACCAATCTGATTGATTGGTTCATTTTTTTTTTGTTTTCTTCTACAAAAAGAGGTGGATAGGTTGCAAAATAAGAATGGGCTTAGGTTCTGTTTTGGTAATGGTTTCTATTGCTATTTTATGTATACCGGGGACTCCTATTTAGATGACGGGGAATGATGCAAGCATGGGAATCTATAAAAGTTTACAATACTGGAGCGCCAAAGTTACAGGTAAGTAACTTGTTTTAATCCTCACTGCGTAGGAGCCAGGCCATTCAACCGACGGGCCTAGTCTCCCTCGGCATGCATCCTGGCTTGATGGGCCCTAAAATCAAATCCTTGTAGCTGAGCCACCAACTGAGCATGGATCCGGCGACTTCTTGGGATCCCACGAGGGTCTGCCTCTAGGGTACTCCGATGCCTCCAATTCCTAAAATTCATGTGTAGGTCTGCCATACCTCTGCCGCAGTATTAATACAGTGCCCCCGTAGAACCACTTTCAGTGCCTCCCACTCTCAGTCTTGACGTTGTATTGCCCTTGTTTTCTGCAATCTAGCAAGTTGGCATCTCCTTTGTCTTGTCTTGAAATGCACTGTCCTTAAACGCAGCCGGCTGCAGCTTTGGTGGAGACAGGTGGGCGAGGAGTACCCCAATCTAGATGCAATAGCAAAGGATTGTGGTCAGGAAAGGTCCCACCTCCGTATTCTCGAGCTGTTAGCTGTTTATGAATAACTGTGACGGACAATCTGGTCCAGCCTGACATGCAAGTCATGGGGCGGGGAATGGTAGGAATATTCCCTTGTGTCAGAGCGTAGTGTATGACCGGAATCTAGGAGAGCACAGTGTGCCCTCCACTGCGTCCGTTTTGCAGCATGAATCTTTCTGGATTCACTATGCTGTGCATTATTACGCCATCTAGTGGTTCGGCCTGGAATTGTAGTTTTTTTTTTCTTTCTTTCAGTGGCCCAAGTGGGCATCGATATACCACCATTTGGTGTCCTTCGTGAAGTCTACGTGCTTCCTCCGGACGCTTCCACCTTTTGGTCGCCATCTTCAGATCCTTTTTTTCCGCCGTTTGGTCGGGATCGTTCCCCAAGAGTTCTAGAGTTTTGGTAGAGGTATCGAGGGAAATCGAAGAAAATCAAGTTTTCAGCGACACCGGACTACAGGTCAGGTAACCAGAGCAATAAGGGAGAAGTTTTACAACCAAAACCTCAATGTTCGGAGAATGCGCTCGTAGGGGCTCCCTGAGTGCAGGGATGGACAAAACACTGTTCAAGTTCTCCACTAATTGCCACCACAAGTACGCCCAGAAGAATCAACATCCAGTCTGCAGCCTCTGCCTACCGCACGACTACAGCAGCGAAGACTGCAACTCCTGCTCGGCGTTTACACCCAAGAACCTCCGAGTAAGAGAGGCAGAGCAGGGCGACCCAGAAAAGGGCGAATCACGACATGCAAGGCCAGGGGCCACCTCCATCGCTCCGAGCTTTGGTTCCCTCCAGTGGAGAGGAGGGCAACCTCACCGGCGGACTGCATGGTTGTCGAGGTCCATAAGAAAACGTCGAAGGAGGTAAGGGAGTCATCGACCCCTAAACACTCAAGTGACACTCGACCGGGTGAAGCTAAATCCCCGAGCGACACTCATAGAAGTGAAGCTAAGTCCTCTAAGGGAGCTCTGCCTCTGAAACACTTGAGATTAGCAACAGCTACCAGGGACAGTCAACCACACGGATCCTTGGAAAAGGACTCCCAGTCGGCAAAAGCCCTCAAAAACAAGGTTCGTCGAAGGTTGCCCTTGAGAGGGACACTTCGGCTCTGAGAAAAGGGCCGACGTTGACTGCCCCAAAGAGAAGCGCTCCAACCCTTGATGCCGAACATGCCTCCGAGATGGAGAGGAACAATAGGAGGCTCGAGGCTGAAATGGCAAGCATCCTACAGTGGAAAAGGGACTTCGAAAAGATGAGCCAATACACCATCCCGCCGAAACCTGCGGTCTAAGTCGAAAGACGACGAGGACGCAGAACCACCAAAAACGCCCGAACCAGTCGAGTAACTCTAAGACGAAGACTACTATTTCGAGGGAGAGGGCGACTAAGATCTTCAATCCTACCGGGACTCGACATCCTTGACAAGACATGTAATTGCAAGATCTTGTCGCCGGAAGAAGGGGTAGACAGTTACCCCCGCCAGACGACATAGGGATTTACAACATGGTCGTAAAAAAGGCTGCGCAGACTTATGGAGTGAAAATGGAGGAGGAGGAGACCAAGGCAAGTTTTTTCCTGGAAAATCTACTGCCTCAGCAAACTAGGAGCAAATTCCTGCCCCTGCTCCCTAGTGTGCTGGATCAAGGAAGCGAGGCCTTTAAGGGGCCAGCCATATGCAAAGCTGTGACCCCTAGAACTGAAGTATAAACCTTCTTCAAAGGACCCTGCATACATCACAGGGTCAGTGCCAGCCGACTCAATAATTGCAGCAACGGCTAGGAAGAGGGCCAATGTACCCACTAATGCTGGACCACCTCCAGACAAGGAGAGTAGTAGGATGGATCTCACATGGAGAAAGGTGGAGAGAAATGCGGCAATACATTATCGCATCGCAAACTGCAACGCCCAGATCAACAGGCATGCATACCATCACTGGGATGAAGTGGGGCAGCTCCTAAAGCATCTACCAGACTAGTACCAACAAAGAGCAGCTCACCTGGTAGAAGGACAGAACATGGCGAACACATGCCTAAAATCGGCATTGGATGCTGCAGAACCATCAAGCAGGCTGATGATGATAGATAGGAGTGACTGAGAGAAGACTTGTATGGCTCAGAATTTCGGGATTCAAGCCAGAGGTGCAAAGCAACGTCCTAAATACACCTTTTAATGGATAGCAACTTTTCGGCATGCCAGTTGACAATGAAACAGCAAGCTCCATGGGAGCATTGCAGTTCAGGGGAATGAGAAAAGGCACACCCACGAGAAGGCTGGGTGGTAGAGGAGGCAAAGTGCCTACCACATTGCACCAAACTTTCCAGCAAGGCTACCAAGGGAACAACCAAGGGCAGCAGGGACAGCAACAGCAGAACTGGCAGTACCTGACCCGGGGACAGTCCTTTGGAGGGTGCGGAAATGGACAAGGACAAACACGAATAGGCGACAAAGCCCTCAACCAAGTGACTCCACCATTGAACAGGCCACACTCTAGCAACACCTCTGGGTGGGCGAAATACTGCAGCCGAAAGTTCAACGACAAACTGTACCTCGAACACTCAACACTGGTAGGGGGAAGAATAAGCGACTTCATCTAGGAATGGAGGAAGGTCACATCTGACAAAGGAATACTAAACATCATACAAATACAACAAGGGGACTACATGGCTACTATAGATTTAAAGGAAGCATACTTACACGTCCCATCAACCACAAAACAAGCGCCTAATAAGGTTTATGATCAACCAAAGCCACTACCTGTTCATAGTACTGGCATTAGGACTAATCCGCCCCAAGGGTGTCTACAAAATGCCTGGCAGCTGTCACAGCACACCTACGAAGGCAAGGAATACACGTATACCCGGATCTCAACGACTGGCTCGTAAAGGCAAGTTCGTACAGCCATAGCAAACTACACATCCAGCAGGTCATCCGAACACTAAGAAGGCTGGGGTTCTCGATTCATTGGGAGAAATTGTCAACAGAACAAGAACAAATCAAGATTTTTATAGGGGCAGAGATCGACACCATACAGGCCAAAGTGTTCCCCAGCACGAAGAGAACATTGCTGATACTTAAGGAAACATGTCATTACCGCAAGGGGCAAGTTCTGACAGTGAGGACGGTGAGCAAGCTGATGGGAATGATGGCGTCATGCATTTGCCTAGTCCAAAATATTCGACTACACATGAGGCCATTCCAGGAATGGATACAGCAGTAATGGTCACAGGCAACTGGGAGTTGGAAAGATCTAGTGTTGGTCACACATGCAGTGCAACAGGAAATAGTGTGGTGGAACAAGGAAAACATATCACAGGGGAAACCATACACACAACCAACTTCAACAGTGACCATCACGACGGACGCCTCCCAGCTGGGGTGCGGTGTGCATATGAACAAGCTCTAGGTGAGGGGGCTATGGTCTCAACAGGATGCGCTAAAGCACATCAATTACTGGGTACTAAAAACAGTGTTCCTAGCCTTAAAAGCATTTAGGAAGGAGCTGTACGGAAACAGGGCGTTGATCCAAACAGACAACCACACAGCCATGTTCTACATCAACAAGCTAGAAGGAACCCAGTCAGTAGCGCTATCGAGGCTAGCACAGGAGATATGGACATGGGCCATTCCACTGAGGATAGACCTACTAGCAATACATTTCCCAGGAAAGGACAACGTGAAAGCAGACAGACTCAGCAGGCAGACGTTCGCATTCCACGAATGGGAGATCAACCAGCAGGAATTACAGAAAGTATTCCGGAAGTGGGATACACCGCAAGTAGACCTATTTGCAAAATGCGAACACTTTGCATCCAGACAACCAGACCATCGGTCACAAGGGAATGCGCTATGGAAAAGTTGGTCAGACATTTGAATACGCTTTCCCCCGATACCACCGAGCTTCTGTTGTTGTTCTGCCCTGAGACCGCCCCCTCCACCACGCAACCGCCTCCCATCTTATCCTCCCTCGCCCCTCACCCTCCACAACCTCTTATGACAGTTGCTCCCGCGCGCAGTGTTCACGCGCAGCGACCGCGCCCCATTCGCGCCGAAGGTGCGCCAAAGGTAAGCCCGTCTACGCCCGTCCGCGCCTGGACCGCGCCCAGCGCCAGACCCCCTGCCCCTCGCGCTACCCAGCCCTCCCGCATTACCTACGATGCCGCCACCCTCCTAGCCCTTAACCCCGGTCGCGCTCCCAACTGCGTCCAAGCCGCTCCTGGTCGCACCCATGGACCTTTCTCCTGCTACTCCTGCAAATTCATCGGCACCGACAACATCTCCGCTACAACCTCACCACAGATACCCGACCCCAACCACCTACATTGCATCCTTCTCAACACCCGATCAGTCCACAGGCACGCCATCGACCTATGGAACCTACTAGACACCATCTCTCCGGACATCGCCTTCCTTACGGAAACATGGATGAATGCTTCCTCAGCACCAGACATCACCATTGCCATCCCTGATGAATATAAGATCACACGCAAGGACCGCAGCAGCCACACAGGAGGAGGAATCGCTATAGTCCACAAGAAATCTATCCGCATCTCAACCAGCTCTGACGCCAACCTCGCCAATTCCGAACACCTTCACTTCCAGATCCACATCGACCCCAAGATCACACTCCGAGGCACCCTCCTTTACAGGCCACCAGGACCCCGCGCAAAATTCAGTGAAGACATCACGGACTTCATCACTCCACACGCGCTCCCCTCCAAAGACTACATCCTTCTGGGAGACCTCAACTTTCACCTCGATAAGATCAACGACCGCAACACCGCCACCCTTGTGGACAACCTCACCAACCTCGGACTTAAACAACTGGTCACTTCCCCCACCCACATCGCAGGTCACACACTCGACCCCATCTTCACCTCCAGCAACCATGTCTCCTTCAGCCACACTACGGACCTCATCTGGACTGACCACAGATGCGTTCACTTCACCTACAACAAACCAAAACCCAGCATCCACCTCCAACCTACCTTGAAAAGGAACTGGAACAAAATCACCACGGACCAAATCTCCGCTCCGCTCCTTCAACACACCCCAGCCCCCTCCTCCAACGCTAACGAAGCCGCCGCTAATCTCACCCTATGGTTATCCAACACCGCTGACACCTTAGCACCTCTGAAAAAACGTCAAAACAAACCTGGCAGCAAGAAGGCCTCATGGTTCAACGATGATCTCAAGAAGTCCAAGAAACTCTGCCGCTCCCTTGAAAAGGCCTGGAAAAAAGACCCAACCACCAGCACCAAGGACGCCCTCAAAAACGCCACCCGCACTCACCACCAACTAATCCGAAAAGCCAAGAAAGCAGCATTCAAGGATCGACTCGACAACAACGCTCACAACAGCAAGGAACTTTTCAACATCGTCAAGGAATTTTTCAATCCCTCGGCCAACTCCAACGACATCACCCCCTCTCAAACCCTCTGCGACTCCCTAGCCTCTTTTTTCCACAACAAGATTGCAGACATCCACAACAGCTTTGACAACCAACCCGGAAACCAACCCACTCTGCTGTCCATCCTCCCCCCGTGAACACCCTTAACGACTGGAAGCCAATCTCCACTGAGGACACCATCCGCCTGATGAACTCCATCCACTCAGGATCCCCCACAGACCCATGTCCTCACCACATCTTCAACAAAGCAGACTCCGTCATAGCGCCGCACCTCCGAGACGTCATCAACTGCTCCTTCAACTCCGCTACCTTCCCTGAAGACTGGAAACACGCTGAACTCACCGCCCTTCTGAAAAAACCAACAGCGGACCCCACCGAACTCAAAAATTACCGCCCCATCTCGCTTCTTCCATTCCCGGCCAAAGTCATCGAGAAAGCCGTCAACTGCCAGCTCGCCGCCTTCCTCGAAGCCAACAAATCCCTCGACCCCTCACAATCTGGCTTCCGAGCAAAACATAGTACTGAGACCGCCCTCATCGCAGCAACAGATGACATTCGAACTCTACTGGACAATGGAGACACAGTCGCCCTCATCCTCCTCGACCTCTCTGCAGCATTCGATACAGTCTGCCACAGCACCCTTCTACAACGCCTCAATAACATCGGAATCAAAGGAAAAGCACTGGAATGGATCACCTCGTTCCACACCGGTAGAACCCAGAGAGTCCGCCTTCCTCCATTCAAGTCCGAGGCCTCTGAAGTCATCTGCGGCGTACCTCAAGGATCCTCACTCAGTCCCACCCTCTTCAACGTATACATGAGCCCCCTCGCGGCCATCGCACGCCAACACAACCTCAACATCATCTCTTACGCGGACGACACTCAACTGATCCTTTCTCTCACCAATGACCCCGGCGCCGCCAAAGCTAACCTGCACGAAGGAATGAAAGAAGTCGCCGAATGGATGAAACAAAGCAGTCTGAAACTGAACTCAGACAAAACAGAAGTCCTCATCCTACGCACATCCCCCTCTGCTTGGGACGACTCCTGGTGGCCGGAAGCCCTCGGAAAAGCACCCATCCCGACAGACCACGCACGGAACCTTGGCGTCATTCTGGACTCTTCACTCTCAATGAACAAACAAGTCAGCGCCGTATCCTCTTCCTGCTTCAACATTCTTCGCATGCTCAGAAAAACATTTCGCTGGATCCCCTCCGAAACTAGGAAAACAGTCACCCACGCCCTGGTCACGAGCCGACTGGACTACGGAAACACCCTCTACGCAGGTACCACCGCTAAACTCCAGAAGAAACTCCAACGAATCCAAAACGCCTCAGCCAGGCTCATACTAGACATCCCACGCAACAAACACATCTCTGGTCACCTTAAAGACCTCCACTGGCTACCCGTCAATAAGAGGATCACTTTCCGACTGCTCACCCACGCACACAAATCACTTTACGACATCGGACCAGACTGCCTCAACTCTCGACTGTCCTTCTACACCCCCTCCCGCCAACTACGCTCTTCCGACCAAGCCCTCGCCACTGTACCTCGCATCAACAAGACCACCATGGGAGGCAGATCCTTTTCTTACCTGGCTGCTAAAACATGAAACTCACTCCCCGCTTACCTCCGCCTCACCCAGAACCACCTAGCGTTCAGAAAGCAGCTTAAAATTTGGATATTTGACAAATAATCCTCCTCCTCTTCCTAAGCGCCTTGAAACCCTCTGGGTATGTAGTGCGCTATACAAATTTTATGACTTGACTTGACTTGACTGGGTACTCAGCAAATGCAGTATCAGCAACAGGTCACTGATACTAATAGCACCTCAGTGGGTGAGACAGTCCTGGTTATCGCAAATAGTGGAGATGGCGCAGGCACCAGCGCACAGATTCCTAAAACAAAAGGACCTGTTAACAATGCAGAACGGAAGGGTGCTACACCCAGATCCAGAGGGCCTCAGCCTGCCGGCATGGCTCCTGAAGACCTAGTTTGCACACCTCAAACTACTGGCGAGCAGGATGGCAGTGCTCAGGGAGGCAACAAGGCCTACAACAAGGAAATTCTATGTAGCAAAGTGGAAAAGATTCTCAGAAAGGTGCATTAGAGAGAATCTGCAAAGAAAGATCACAAGGGAGTCAACATTACTAAAATACTTAACACATCTACTGCAAAGTAAACTCAGCTACACATCACTAAGGGTACACTTAGTGGCGATTGTGTCTTACACAAGAGAAGAAATGGGGAATACTTTCTTCACCTCCCAAGTAGTAAAAAGATTTCTAGAAGGAGCAAAGAGGATCTCCCCTCCAAACAGAATGCTAGCACCAGCATGGAACCTCAATGTACTGCTGACCCAATCGATGAAGGAACCATTTGAGCCGATGCACAAGGCGACACTGCACATGCTCATGCTAAAGACGGCCTTCGTGGCTATCACATCACTGCAAAGAGTAAGTGAATTACAGGTGCGAACACTTCAAGAGCCCTACCAGCAGATACACAGTGATAGGTGGGTAATGAGAACAGACCCACACTTCATGCCAAAGGTAGTGTCTCTGTTCCGCATCCACCAAACAATTCAAATACCTAGTTTTTTCCAAAAACCAACCACAAGCACAAAGATGGCGCTGTGATGCACTATATAGAAGGGACAAAAGAGTGCAGAAAGACTAAGCAACTCTTTGTTTCCATCGCAAGCAGTTTTTTGGGATGACCAGTTACCAAAAATACCATTGCACGATGGATTGCATAAACCATGCAACTTTGCCACAAACCAGCTGGGCAGCTGTTAAAAGGAGCAGCTCATGCTCACTCAACAAGGAAGAAAGGAGCAACTAAAGTGTTTCTGGCCAACACACCGATTCAAGACATTTGCCAAGCTGCAACATGGTCTTCAGTGCACACGTTCACTAAGCACTACTTTGTGGATATCCAAATGAACAAAGAAGCACAAGTGGGACAGAAGGTCTTACAGCACATATTCAGTAACCAGTGCTAATCTTCCACCCAGCCACCACAATAAGGACAAACCGCTACAAAGTCTATGACAGCATAGTGAATCCAAAAAGATTCACGCTGCAAAATGTATAGTTTCTTACCTGTCGGTGTAGTTTTGCAGCTTGAAGACTTTCTGGATTCACTGGCAAACCCACCCTCCTCCGCCAGAAAGATGAGACAGGAGGAAAGAGATTAAAGACGAACAGCACGTTAAAAATAAGAGGCAAAACAAGAAAAAAGAATCCGAAGATGGCGACCAAAGGTGGGAGCTTCCAGAGGAAGCACCAGACGTCACAAAGGACACCAAATGGTGGTATGTCTACGCCCACCTGGGCTACAAAAAAAAGGCTACAATTCTGGACCCAACCACTGGATGGCGGAATAATGCACAGCATAGCCATAGTGAATCCAGAAAGTCTTTAGGCTGCAAAACTACACCGATGGGTAAGAAACTATACGTTCCAACGCAGTTGACCCCACAGGGGAGGTTGTTAGTGGGAGGTGAGAACGATCTAGACCCGGGACCAATACGCGGTCTAACTCTCCTCCATAAGCCAAGGGATCTGCTACCAGGACCCAAACATTTTAAAAAATTGGCTATTTCTGAGGTGCCATCTAATGGCTGTGATTTATTCTAAGCTAATGAATGTGGGATCCCTCACTAGGGAACTCATTTTGCAGGTGAGTAACGTTTCTTTCTGTAGTAGGGGATCTCTGTGTATAGTCATAATCTAGTGAATAGTCCCGCCCATGTGCGTGGACCCCGGAGCAAACAAAAATAATCTCTTAAGCTGTCTTCATTGCAGTCCTGCATAGACACTTAAGAGAAAATTAAAGACAATGCAGCCTGTACCTACAAGGCTACACTGTCCAGTACTTCAGCTAGAAATGACAAGGATATAACCCCAATAACACATTTAATACAATTTGTCAAGTTTCACTCATAGAGAAACTTTCCTCCCCAAATCCTTGGAATGATAGAGAGGAAGGGTAAGACAGACAAGCCTCCATATGCTGCCATTATGTGTCTGGAAAAGGGATACCGTGCCTTTAAGGAACTCTAGAGACCCTCTGTATCCCAGCATGCACAGCCCTTTCCTTTTACTTTCAGTTCTTTTTGAAGGTGCATAAAGCAAGGCCTGTAGCATACATCACAGTGCCATTTTCTCCACCGGGGAGGAGGGCGGGCGCTTATGACTATAACAGAGATACCCTCTACTACAGAACTGGAGTTACAGGTAAGAAACTACTCCTTCCGTAGTAGGGGATCTCTGTGTATAGTCATAATCTAGTGAATAGAATGGCAAGCCCATCCAAAAACAACCCAGCGATGGAGAAAAATAGACAACTTGGAAAACAAATAGGAGAGTAAGGAGTTGTGTCCGTGAACGTCGGACGGGAAATACTCCTGATTCCCTGGTCAAGGATCAAAAGAACAAAAAGGAGGAGTACTACCCGATGAGGGTATGTGAAGGCTCTTGTCTGAACTCAGGAAGTATTTTTCCTTTGTTAGGAAACCCCTCACTCACCACCTGGTGGTGACTTGCTTCATCATCGGGGCCCACCCAAGTGGCCTAGCGTCACTTGGGTGTGCTTCAACACCTGCAACTGCAGTGGAGCTGGTAGTGAAATGTGGGGTGCAAAAAAAGGAATGTGAGTGTTAAAAATGTCCTGGTATTCTTTAGTATAGAGTTTTAATAAAAAAGATACTGGACAAAATTAAAAAATCAGATTGAGATAGTAGTGGGGGAGTTACGGTCCACTTATCTCTATTTTATGTGTTGGTCGACATGTTTCTACCATTAGGGGAAAATCCCCGGTATTCCTCAGGACCAAAAACCAAGGAAGTGGGTGGTATGTGCCCCCTAAAAGACACACCCAGTCCTAAATCCTCGGACAACCAGAAGAAAAATCAACTTCTGGGACGCACACCTTAAATGGAGGGTGCTTTTAAAACAGTGCTAAAGCTCAACTCGAGCTGCATCAGGCAGGAGGGGGGCGCTACGCCGGTACCAACATAGTAGTTTTCAGGGCGTGATCAGGCAGTTCACCTACTACCCCGTGCTCGCTGCTCGGTAGGAGCAGCGAGCACGGCAGCGAGCACGGGGTAGTAGGTGAACTGCCTGATCACGCCCTGAAAACTACTATGTTGGTACCGGCGTAGCGCCCCCCTCCTGCCTGATGCAGCTCGAGTTGAGCTTTAGCACTGTTTTAAAAGCACCCTCCATTTAAGGTGTGCGTCCCAGAAGTTGATTTTTCTTCTGGTTGTCCGAGGATTTAGGACTGGGTGTGTCTTTTAGGGGGCACATACCACCCACTTCCTTGGTTTTTGGTCCTGAGGAATACCGGGGATTTTCCCCTAATGGTAGAAACATGTCGACCAACACATAAAATAGAGATAAGTGGACCGTAACTCCCCCACTACTATCTCAATCTGATTTTTTAATTTTGTCCAGTATCTTTTTTATTAAAACTCTATACTAAAGAATACCAGGACATTTTTAACACTCACATTCCTTTTTTTGCACCCCACATTTCACTACCAGCTCCACTGCAGTTGCAGGTGTTGAAGCACACCCAAGTGACGCTAGGCCACTTGGGTGGGCCCCGATGATGAAGCAAGTCACCACCAGGTGGTGAGTGAGGGGTTTCCTAACAAAGGAAAAATACTTCCTGAGTTCAGACAAGAGCCTTCACATACCCTCATCGGGTAGTACTCCTCCTTTTTGTTCTTTTGAAAAATAGACAACGCCACTATTGTGCGAACAAATTCCGCAGCAAAGCCTGCCCAACCTGAGCATCTACCCTAACATCTTAGTCCAGACAGTAATGCTTAACAAAGGTGTGGACCGACTTCCAAGTGGCCGCCCTGCAGATCTCTGCAATGGAAACACTACGAAGCAAAGCTGTTGTAGCTGCTTTGACCCTGGTAGAATGAGCCTTAGGCTTACCTTATTCGCTTTCTGATAACAGCGCTTGATACATGAGACAATCCACCTAGAGATGGACTGTTTCGAAGTAGCCAGACCAGTCCTAACCGACCCATAGTTGGCAAACAATTGGTTGTATCTACAAATATCCTTTGTCTTATCCAGATAGAATTTCAACACCCTTCTGACATCCCGTGAATGAAGAGAGCCTCTTCCCTCTTTCTTTTCTTCGCCTGACCTGAAGGGGGGGGACCTAGAGGCCTCACCCCTGGTAGCCGTGCGACGGCGCTGCCACGACAGTGGGCTTGTGGACACAGAGGACACAGTCCTGGCCTTGGAACGCCTCCTGCAGGACGATGCTTTCCTCCTCGATGCGGAGCGCTTTTTCGACGTCGAAGATCGCTGTCTCGACGCCGATGATAGTCCTAGACGTCGAACTTGGAGTCGACGTCTATAGTGGACTGGGACGCCTCGACGGCGAGCGCCTGCTTGAACCTCTTGATTTGGATGATGGCTCGACGACTAAGCAGTCCTCGACCTAGTCGGGGGTCTCAACGTCAATCCCCTAGACGTCGACGTAGCTTCGACCCAGAGCCCTGAGGAGACTGGGAGCAGACCGTGGTCATTCCTCTCGACGCCGACGTCTGGGCTGGTGAGGGGAGGAAAGTTTCTGTAGGAGTGAAACTTGACAAATTGTATTAAATGTGTTATTGGTGTTATATGCTTGGAATTTCTAGCTGAAGTACTGGACAGTGTAGCCTTGTATGTACAGGTTGCATTATTGTCTTTAATTTTCTCTTAAGTGTCTATGCAGGACTGCAATAAAGACTGCTTAAGAGATTATTTTTGATTGCTCCGGGGTCCACGCACATGGGCGGGACTATTCACTAGATTATGACTATACTCAGAGATACCCTTACTACAGAACTGGAGTTATAGGTAAGAAACTACTCCTTGTTTGTTGTAATAATTGCAGTTGACACCAGTATGGCATTATACTTTTTTTGATGTATTCCTGAATGGTACTTCCTGGGTTTTGCAAAGCTTTTAGCATTAGGGTTATATTTTTTTTGTTTTTGTTTTTTTGTGTTTAGGGCATGTGGAGCTCGTATTGCCAGTCGTACCGATGAGCTGCGTGATGAAGATGTTGGCACTGGAGCAGGGTTGTTTGAGGTTAAAAAGATTGGTGATGAATATTTCACCTACATCACTGACTGCAAAGACCCCAAAGCTTGCACTATTCTTCTTCGAGGTGCAAGCAAAGAAATACTTGCTGTAAGTTGATCATCTTATGTTAAAAATGCTTCTCAAGATTTTCATTCTGGAATCACTTACCTATGGATAAATTACCATTTATGAAGGAAAAAGTGTTAATTGCTTGCCTTGAATGGTATCTTTCAGAGCTTTCTGACTGGGAAGTGGAATTTGAAAATACTGATGGTGAAAACTGGCCTAAGCAGTTTCGAAAGACTTGACGAAACACCCAGACTTTGATTTCTATATGCAATTTATTGGTTTGAGCTTCTGCAAACCCTCTCCTCAGACTTGTAACTGCTTTCCCCTTGTTAACTGAAAAATGTAGCCGCCTTAAAGGAGCAAATACCAATTACCCTGATTATTTTCCAATGGCTCCCCTCTAATAGATATTGGAGCTGGTGTTCTGTCATGATTTAGGGCTCAAAGATAGTCCTTTTGAATGAATGTTCAGTAAATATGAAGGTAATCTTGGGTGCAAAACTTCCCTCTGCAAGTCTAAACAGACCGAGGTAACTTGAAATGTCAAGAATGCTACAAAGAACACCAAACCTTACAAAGAGCCTTCTCCTTGACCATGGTTACTGTCTTGAATACTCTTGCTTATATTCGATAGAAATAGAATGTTCATGTCTTAATATTTTTTAGACTACTACTTTTCAGTTCTAGGCATCTTATTCACTAAATTTCACCTTGGATTCAGATATTTTCCTTTATCTTGAGTGTTTTGGAAGCAATATAGAGACAGTATCCACTTCTTTTTTTTAATGCATGCGCTTTTCCTTTTTACTGCAGGAGGTTGAACGCAATCTTCAGGATGCCATGCAAGTGTGTCGTAATGTACTGATTGACCCTAACCTTTTACCGGGAGGAGGTGCTACAGAGATGGCCGTGGCCCATATTTTGACAGAAAAATCTAAAGTCATGACGGGAGTGGAGCAGTGGCCATACCGTGCTGTGTCACAGGGACTGGAAGTAATTCCAAGGACACTAATTCAGAACTGTGGTGCGAGCACCATCCGTGTGCTAACTTCACTAAGAGTAAGAAATGTCTTCATTGACTACTAAGGCATGTGTAGGACTGTAAATATACATTTTCTTAATTGAAAAACGTTTAAGAAAAGAACATGCCTATACTCGGATTTGTGTAATATTTTTAGACATATCGCTGTTAAAACTGCACTACCGCAGCATTTCAAACTGAAAAAACATGGTTAAGGGTTTTTCTGTATTAAGATTGCAATTGGAGTTAATATTGATCAGTCGTTCCCCCCCCCTATGCATTACCTCAGCGCTTAGTTATTCAGGCTATTCACTTTTGGGTAATAGAAAGATGTGAAGCAGAGCATCTAAGAGCCTTTGTTAGGCTCGGTTTCTGGTATGCAAGAGGCCAGTGGGGGGTTAGTTATTATAGAATAAAGAGTGAATACCTATGATGGAGAAAATAAGTAAACTTGGATTTTGTTAAATATCTATAAACCGTAACCTAGAGTAGCCAACCTAAAAGATGATTAGGAGCAGCCTTATGGGACATGTCACAGTCTAAGCAATGTGATTAACCAGACAAGCCTGACTATAGAATATCAGTCCAAACAGCAGTGCTTCGCAAATGTGTGAACAATTGTCACCCTAGCAACATGCAACTGTCTGGGATTGAGATTACTTCTAAGAACAGCAGTAACTGCCTTTCCTTTGCTGATAAGGTAGAGAACCTTCATGGAGTCATAAGAGCCAGCACTTATTTTCACCTTTTATAATGAATGCTAATCAGGTTCCACTTTTTTTTCCCCTCTTCTGATTTGACCTTTTAAAACATGAAATCAGATGGGAAATAACTTCCTATCGAACTTTGAGTAAATCGTTAAAGTTGCACTTTAGTATTTACCTATCAATGAAGATGACAAAATGCAGAACGCACTAACAAACCATTCAAACACAAATTGAATTCATATGGTCATTTTTAGGTCGAGCCTAGCGCGCATGCGCTGCTCTAGGAAAACGACCTCTTGGAATCGCTCTGGACTTCTGGCCTATTGGCTCGGTTAGGAGCATCGCCGCATCCGCACCACTCGTGTGACGCTGCATTCGCGGCAGCGCTTGTTTCTAATTAGCTTTCACTGTTGTGCTTTTTGGAGCAGCGGCGCGAGCAGGGGTCATCTAGTTTTTTTTCTCAGTGGTGAAGGGGAGTGCAGTAGCACTGCTCCATTTAGTCACTCTAACGAGCCAGTAAAAGGGTTAAGGCTGAATTTTAATGACTGCTCATGTCTAGGGGGGACACGCAGGTTTCAAACTAGCGCAGAACAATACTTTTTAGCCCCAGAGTTTTCACCCTGAAGATCGGAATGCGGTAAAGACATGTATCTATTTATGATCGACTATTACGTGAGAGCATTTCATGCATGTTTTTGGGATGGTGGTGCACATCATTTGAACGGCCTCATAAAGCATCTGCACGTACCCAGAACTTAATTCACACATAAGCAGAAGCTTCCAGGCGACCTGTTAACTCGAAGGTGTGAGAAGAATGCCAGGGTTGCATGCTTTCAGATGCCTAACCATTTCCCAATTCAACAACGCCCTTGCACTCTGCAAAAAGGTAGGAAGTATTTACTTTGGCTGTTCTGTGTATGTTTACTCCCCCGTTGTTGCCTGTGTGTGCAAGGCACTTGCCTAGCCCAAGAACAAGGAGACCGGTGAAGAGGTGGACCTGCCGCGGCAGGCGAAGCAGTCTGTTTTTCGTTAGGAAACGTGCATGATGCAGTCTTTTACAACCTATAGAGAGGCGTGTTCCCGGGGTTCATTAGCTTCCTTTGACTCTTGGCTACGCACCCTGTTAGACTACAGCGTCCTCTGGGCTTAGCCAATCTTAAACAGTGGCAAATGCTCTAATCTTAGCATTCTCAGATACTGCACTTTGCAGTAGTTGCTTTTGTCAGCTGAAAGCAAAGTCACCCGAGCACGATTTTCATCGTGTTTATGCTTCCAGGCCTTTGTAGCTATGTTATCCGAATGTCTGCAACGTCTCCATTTCCTGGTTCTCAAAAGGAACAAATTAAATGTGTACAGCAATCACCTAATTAGGGCGCGTTTATTACAGTAACACGTGTTAAGGAAGACAAATATGGACTTCTACAAACTGGAATTCTTTATATATGTACATACATTTAAAAGGAACAAAAAACTGAAGCTAGCTGAAGCAATTCAGACTGAGGCCCAGTACTAGGCTAGTTTCTGGTACTCTGGAACGTGTCAAGTGAGCAGGTTGCCCAGTACAGTACTGTTTTTTTAAATTTTGTGCTTGCTGTTAGTGCCTCATTTTTAGAACAGCTGAACAAATCCCTAAACTATTAAAATACAACAAACGGGCGTGGCTGTACTTTGACTCTGGGCCAGATCTATTCCCTGTGTGACAAAAGCAAGGGGTGCTCATAGTCTGGGCTCTTAAACGCACCGTGTAGTACATAATGTTTCCGTCTTAGGGCACACACTTATAACTGAGAAGAGGTGCTCCTGACCCTCTGGTCTCAACCGCAGAGCAAACCGTGCCCGGTGCAGAGGGAGGGATGTGAAGCTGGCCGCAGGGTGTACAGTTCCTCTCATCCTGAGTATCGCAACCAAAAATCACAGGCCCCTGCAGAGTGTGACGACGGGCTCCTGAGTCTCCCAACTCTGTTATTTACTGGCATTGTACATAATGGGAGCCCCATGAAGGCTTGCCTCCGTGTCACGCCCAGCCCACCCTCAGAAAGGCAGGTAAAGGCAGTAAAGGGAGGTTGTGCTCAATTCGCTCGAAGGTGTGCCTACAACTAAACAGACTGTCCTTGCGGGTTGGTATTGCCCTTCTGAGGCCTTTCCCTTTGGCCCTCTGTCGCCCCCTCCTCGCTCAGGGCTTGACCCCTGGCTCTTCGTTATTGCAGATAATGTCACTATTGTACAGTGTGCCTCGGTGTTCTTTTCTGGAAGAGCTGGATGCTTGAGGTCTGGGGCTTTTCGGGACATCTCTCGTGCTACAATCCTGTCCTTCAGAGTCCTGGCGAGGCAAGGGTATGGCCTTCGTTGGAGGCTCAGCATGGGATGACATGGTAGGTTCCTGGCAGACTGGGGGCTTTAGGGTTCTCTGCAAAGGACAGGAAGCCACAGGGCAAGGGTGTTCATCATTAAAGTCTCTTGTAGCCAGTTTAGACCAGAATTGGCATAGCCAATAGTTTTCGCCTTTGGGACCTCACAAGTGTTTAGTTATCCAGCACAATATCCTTGGTGCAACAACATCAACTGTTGCATGGCTAAAAACGTATAAGGTCCCCAAGGCGAGACCTATTGGCTATGCCTATGCTTGTTTTTTGTTTGTTCCTGTCATGGGCATTAAGCCCCTCTACACATGTGAGGTACTGTTTTGGACCAATTTGGAAATACTGGATGCCATGAATTTTGTGGTTCTTTAACTTCCTCTCATAAATTGGATTCAAATGTGTAAATTTAGGCAAGGTGTGAAGTTTGTAGGGCATTTCAGGTTAGGAAACCTGATGAAATCTAAGCAAGTCCCACAACCCTGGACTCTCCTGTGTGTTCACAATTGTTACCTGTATTGCCCTAATGGGCCAGCTGTATGTGGAAAAGTAGGTCTCCACATTTTAGTGTCTTTCCTTCTGTGGCGATAGGCCTGCCCACAAAAGAGGGGATTTCCTTTTTATCGTTAGAAGTGTGCCAACTCTGAATATAGAACATTTGTCATTATTAATTGAATTTCTCTTCATTCATGGCACCCGAATGTAAGCCAGTGTGCAAAGAGTTCTTCTGAATCACATGATAGTATGGATAATCTAATGGCTCAATGTAGGAAGCTGTCTCTTTACACAGTGTACCTCTTTTTGGTCCACGATATAAAGAGTCCAGATTCATTTAGATACCAAGATCATCAGAATCAGAAGTTTTGTTCGAGGCATATGAGCTGCAGATCACACACTATGCATAGATCGCCATCTGGTGTTTGGCCCAGATGTTTGCAGTTTGTTATTGTCTTGGAAAGTCTTTGGAAGTCACGAGATAGGTGACTCCCCCTTTGGACAATAGTGCGCATGGGCATCGACTCCCATCTTCAGATAGTTTTTTTGCCATTGGGCTCGGATGTGTTCCACGTGCTCCAGTTAGGATACTGTCCTTACAGAGTTAACTTTTGACGCCCAATCCGTACCCAATTCTTCGGTATTGTCTCGATCGCGTTTCCCTTTCGATGCGCATCTCCACAAACTTCTACTTCGGTTCCAGTCGTCGAAGCAGGCCTTCTTGCCTAGCTGCACAATCAGGTCTTCATAGGTCACGGAAAGGACTCCCTTTGACTAATGTCCTCAATGTGGAGCCAAGTTTCCACATGCTGATCTGCATGAGGTGTGTAACCTCTGCCTTTCACCTTAACACAAGGCCAAAGACTGTCCGGCTTGAGCCTCTTTCCGCTCCAATAAAACCATCAGAGATAGTCTAGCTCGAAAAAGTATGGCTCAGTCATCGATACCGGACGACATCTTCCAGGACGGCATTGATGTACCGGAGCAGGAGCAGATGGAAGAAGGCACCTTCAGCTCCTCCGATGCCAATGAATCTGACTTCGAAGACATCACCCCGGGGCAACGGGTCGTAAGCACTGATGTCGACCCACCCATCCAAAGGCTTTGGGAACACCTTCACCTTTGGGCCCAGGTGCACACCATGACAAAACTTCCCATGCCTCGCCTTCGGGCTCAGCAACGAAGTCTACAATTAGGCCTTCAGGCCACTCCGGACCGAGTCAGCCTTCCATCTGTACCAAAACTCCATCCTCTGCACCGACCAAAGAGAAACCAAAAGACTAACCATTGTCTTCTGCGCAGAAACCCGGATCTGCACCAGTGTATTTGGCACCAAAACCCGGATCTGCACCGGTGTATTCGGCACTGAAGATCTGAAAAAATCCTCAACCAAAGTAACCACCGGTTCCGAAACACACATCAGAACTGAAAAAACAACCGGTTCCAAAAACACCCGGCACCTCTGATCCCAAAAAATCATCTGAGCCAACCAAGCAACCGGTTCCAAAAACTCCAACCAAACCTTCGAAACCCACAAAAACTCCTCCGGCCAAAACAAAGGAGCATAAAAATACTCCAAAGACTTTACCACATAAGCATTCGGACCCGAAAAAATCGGCACTGAAACACCACGCTTCGGAGGAACAGCTTTTTGAATCTGATCCTACACAAAAAAACTCCGGAAATAGACCCCGAAACAGGTCATCTTAGGATTAGTCCTTCCAACAAAAGAAAAATGGGCAAACTTACACTATCTCCACTTCCCTTAAAGAAAATAGACATTGCCACCTTTCCTTTAAAGATCCCTTCCCCCCCTCCACAATACATTTTTCCTGTCCCATCACCAAGACCAATACAATGTCCTCCACCTCCAGATACTGATGATACCACTGGTGACGAAGGAGATAATGAACCTTCACAAGAGCCTATTCATTACATCCCAAATGATTTATGGGACGATTATGGCACACCAGCACCTTGTTAGAGCGCTCGGATCTGTGTGGCAGACTGCGAGGGTTTTCTCTTCTGCCACGCGCCTCACGCTGGACTTTTCTCCTGATTTTTAATCATTTTTAAAAACACCCCCAATTGATTGTCAATTTGTGCTGTGTGTGTTTTAAACCCCTACCTGCTGTTCCGCTGTGTGCGTGAGCGTTTTACCGGTCCCCCTGGGCCCCGGTCCACCGCGGCTTGCCAGTGCCGTTTGTAGTGGAGGGCCAGGTCGGGCGCCATTTTGGTAGTCCCGGATCCCGGCTGGATTGAGTTAGCGGTCCAGCTCGGGGAGGGGCTTGGCCTTTAAATAGCGATGTGCCCTCGAGCGCGCAGCGGTCGCGCGCAGCGGGCACGCCGACTGCGCGCCGAAGGAGCGCCAAAGGAGGGCCCGTCTGTGCCCGTCCGTGCCCCGGACGGGCTCAGGGCCAGTCACCCTGCCCGGCCTCCTTTTGTGCTAGCTAGCTCTGCGACGCTGCAATACTCTCGCGCGGATCTTCTGAGACTTGCTCCTCATAGCAAGGGCTCGCCGTGCACGCGCGCTAACCTAGCTAATGCTCTGGGAAGATGTACTACATGTGCATTCCAGCCCCAACCCTCTCCCGCTCCACGTTCAGCCAGCAATGCCGCCACTACCTATATCAGGGCGGGACTGATCAATGCCAGATCGGCAGTGAAGCATGCGGCTGATATCTTTGAATTACTTTCAGATGGCCAACTGGAGCTGTTGTTCCTTACGGAGACTTGGCTGACTTGTACCTCCGCTCCTAGCGTTGAACTCGCGATCCCCAGGGGGTTCAAGATAGCTAGAGCGGACCGCCCCCTGGGTAGAGGGGGCGGACTAGCTGTGGTGTTCAAGGAGGGATGGAGCTTTGAAACTGAGCCTCACACTGAGAACCTAGGGGGTGAGGTTCTCCATTTCTCCATCAAAACCTCTCCCCACTTCACCTTAGGTGGATCTTTGATCTACAGGCCCCCAGGCTCAGCCACCCAATTCCTCAACTCATTAGAAGAACACTTGGTCCCACGGGCACTAGGCTTTCCTAAGTTCCTTTTGGTCGGGGATCTAAATGTTCACATGGATACCCCCGATTCCTCCGAAGCTCGTAGGCTCGGGGAAATTCTGGAGCTTGCCCAGCTAGTACAATGGGTGTCTGGGCCTACGCATGTGGGTGGCCACTTACTTGACCTGGTATGTACGAATTTCCCCATTCAGCCAGTGTCGGTGGAAAAAACATCCTGGTCTGATCATGACCTGGTCCGGTTTAGCTGGGAGTTGGCTGAGTCCAGCCCCCCGCCCCTCACCTGTCATCGTCAAAAAATTAATTTACCTGCGTTTAGACTTGCCCTGTCTAACACTCGCCCACATCTCAAGGGATGTTTGGACGACGTAGTGGGGGAGTTCAATGCTTGGATAGGGCAGGCGGCGACTGCTTCTACTAAACAAACAGTGCTGACCAGAGCCAGACGCGCGCCCTCCCAACCCTGGTTCTCCCCAGAATTAAGAGAGCTGAAGCTGGGCTGTAAGAAACTAGAACGCGTATGGAGGAGAGAGTATAGCCCCGAGGCTAAATCCGCCCTTCGACTTGCTCAAAAAAACTATTATGGGGCCATTAGGGTCGCTAAAGGTCTCTATTATGCCGGGCGCATCAACAAGGCCAACAACAGCAGAGAGATCTTTGCGATCGTCAAAAGCTTTGTGTCCCCTGTGGCGGAAGCCATGGCCCTCCCGTCCTCTGCACAATGGTGTGAGGAGCTGTCTACTTTTTTCATAACTAAAATAGCGAAGATCCAGCGAGGCCTTTTAGAGGCACTTCCCGCTGATCGCTCTGCAGCCGGTCCCTGGTCACCTTCTCCCGCACTCCCTGTGCACCAACTTACCACCTTCGCACAGGTTTTGGAAGAGGATGTTCTCCGTCTTCTCCAGTCCCTTAAATCGGGCTCCCCTGTCGACCCATGCCCTGCCCGAGTGCTCTCGGAGGTGGCGGAGACTGTTTGCAGTGAGATCACGCAATTGGTGAATCTTTCTTTGACCGCTGGCGTGGTCCCCCAGGTGTGGAAACACGCTAAACTCCTCCCACTCCTGAAAAAACCAGGACTAGATGTGTCGGTCCCGGGAAACTATCGACCCATCTCCCTCTTGCCTGCTCTCACAAAAATCTGTGAGAAGGCTGCTCTTCTACAAATAGAGAGCTTTGTGGAAACATCTAATGCCCTCCACCCGGCCCAATCGGGCTTTAGGGCTGCCTATAGCACCGAGACGGCCCTGGTGGAGATGTCTGAAGCCATCCGGGAGTGTCTTGATGGAGGTGGCAGAGCGGTCCTAATTTTATTGGACCTCTCTGCCGCTTTCGATACTGTTCCCCATGATCTCCTTCTTGGCCGGCTGTCTGACATTGGTATTGGGGGAGTGGTGCTCGATTGGCTTTCTTCTTTTTTATCAGATAGGACCCAGCAGGTTTGGATGCCTCCGCATGCTTCAGAGCAAAGACCTTTACTTACAGGGGTCCCGCAGGGGTCCACACTTAGCCCCCTTCTGTTCAATGTATACATCACACCTTTGGTATACTTGGCTGAACAGTTCGGGGCTAAAATTGTAGGGTATGCTGATGACACCCAGCTGTTGTTTACCTGGCCAGATGACAACCTGGACACATCTACTGTTCATCTATGCCTGTCCTCAGTATTTCGCTGGTTAACACAGGCCCAGCTGAAGTGCAATGAGGACAAGTCCGAGGTGCTCTTTTACGGCTCCTTTCCCCCCTCATTCAAGAGCACACTCTGGCCCCCAAACATTCCTGGCCCAACAGAGATGGGGAGACCTGCAAAAAATCTGGGCATTTGGTTTACGGAGGATCTCAGATTTGAGTACCATATCAAAAAACTCACTGGCACTTGTTTTGCCACTCTGAAAATGCTCCGCAAATTTTTCCCCTTGCTCCCCAGGGAGGCCAGAGAGTCGGTTGCCAGAGCTCTCATACTGGCCCGCCTTGATTATGCCAATGCACTGTTTAGTGGCATTCCGGCATACCTGGTCAACCGCCTCCAAATTGTTCAGAATGCGGCTGTACGCCTATTATTTAACATCCCTAGGTGGAAGAGCGTGCGCACGGAGCTGCGCTCGCTTCACTGGCTTCCAGTAATACAACGCATTCGGTTTAAAGCCTTGGTGCTGGCGTTTCGTGCAATTCATGACCAAGGCCCTCTCTATCTGAAGAGAAGATTCACTAAGTACATTCCGGCACGCACTCTGCGTTCTGCCTCATTGTTCAAACTGTCTCTTCCTTGCTTCAAACGCGCCAGACTGGGTGGTATGTCACTGTCGGTGGTGGTAGCTCGGACCTGGAATGCCCTCCCTTTCCATCTTCGCTCCATGCCGACAATAACTGCTTTTAAAAAACATCTGAAAACCCACCTTTTTGCGAGTGCAGGTTAGGAGAATTCTCTTGCTGTCTTGTTCTTTGCCGCTTTGATCCTTTCCCCGCGCCAGGATACTCACAAGTAACAGAGCGCGCTACAAAACGGTTTATAACATATAACATAACATAACAGATGTTCCTGATGTACCACAGGAGGATGTCTATCCATCTAGACCATCCCCTCCAGAAGGCACTATAGGTTTCACTCCGCTAGTACAGAGGAGTGCACAATACCAAGGAGTAAACTTGCATACAGACCCATAGAGGAAGACTTCACATGGACACTTACAACATCCCAAAGGTCCACCTCTATTCTACCAATGCAAAAAGGGGTAATTAAACACGCTTCTGAAGACTTTAAAGACCCAGTTAGAGCTAGAGTTATTAACCCTAGAATAGAGAAGCAGTACAAGGCTGACCCTACATACATTAAGGGACAGCTTCAATTGGACTCCTTAGTTGTTTCCAATGCCCGGAAAAGGGCAAACTCTCAAACATCAGGTGATGCTCCACCTCCTTACAAAGAGTCAAAATTATTGGATGTATCTGCCAAAAGAACAGCGTCTCAATCAGCCAACATATTGAGGATTGCCAACACACAGGCTTTACTAGCCAAATACAATAGGGTGCACTATGATGAGCTAGAGACCCTACTAAAACACCTTCCAGATGAATATAAATCAAAATCCCATGATCTTCTACATGAAGGTAAAAAAATAACTAATACCTTCATTCGCTGTGCTCTAGATGCCACAGATACAGCCTCCCGAGCCATAAATACCAGTTCTGTAGTAGGGGATCTCTGTGTATAGTCATAATCTAGTGAATAATTCCGCCCATGTGCGTGGACCCCGGGAATCAAAAATAATCTCTTAAGTTGTCAAATCATGCAGAAACTGCCAAGACACTTAAGAGAGAATTTAAAGACAAATAATGCAGCCTATATCCACAGGCGACACTGTCCAGTACTTTAACTAGAAATTCCACCAAACAGCACAGCCTGCCCAGTTTCTACCATAGAGAAACTTGCCTCCACTAGTGAAAGACTCTGGAATGATAGAGGAAGGCATGGACAGACAAGCCCCATAGGCTGCATTATGTGGCTTAAATGGGATACTGTGCCTTTAAGAGAACTTTCCAGAACTTTCTCCCAGTATCCCAGAATGCATAGCAGGCCCCTCTTTCAGTTCTTTTTTCCGGCTCCTGCTAACAGGACCCTGGCATTGAGCTCTCCCTTGTTTCAAGGGTTTATTGGATTTTTGTCACTTTTTTAGATAAAAGTGTTTGAGTATATCTTTCTTGGTGTTTCTCTTCTCTCCTGTGTGTTGGTTCAGGCTTTTTAGGGCTCTAAAATGCCTGGTCTTTTCGACAAATGCCCAGCATGTGGAAGGAAGAAGGCCAAGAGTGATCCACACGACGTCTGCATCGTCTGTCTCCCGGACACACATGTCCCTGAAGACTGTGACATCTGCCAGCAATTTTCAGCAAGGACCCTGAAGGACAGGCTGAAGATTAGGCTTCAAGGCCTTGAAGAGAGACTACTGCAGGCGAGTCTGGACAGGCTGGGAAGGTTCCCTCTGCCTCTGCTGAGGCCTCGGGGGGGCTCTCCAGAGGTAGGAAGGCCAGCAAACGGTCCTGGTCTCCGTCGGCGTCGATTGCTTCGACGTCGAGAAGGATGACGACTGTGTTCCCCATCTCCCCGGGGCTCTGGGTCGAGACGGCGTGAAGATTCGACGTCTAAGGGCCTGGATAGGCTGCCGTCGAAACCACCGTTGACTGCTTCTTCATAGTCATCGTCGACGTCTGAGTCGACCTATCGACGTCGAAGACTGAGCGGCAGGCATCGGCGCTCGCCGTCCAGGCGACACAACGTCGAGACAACGGTCGGCGTCGAGGGGCTCCTCGACGACTAAGACCTCGAGAAGGAGGAATCGACGCTCGGCGTCGAATGGAACGGTCGACGTCGCGGAGGCGGTGTTCGACGTCGTGGAGGAAGAGATCGACGTCGCGGAGGCGGCGTTCGACGCCGGAAAAGCGACGCTCAACGTCGAGAAGGAAGAGATCGGCGTCTAGGAGTCGCTCCACCTCTCCTAAGCGGCGCAAGAGGAGTTCTGGCGCCAGAAGTCAGGCTGGATCTAGTGGAGGACACAAGAGGAAGCGATCGCCTGCTGAAGGGGCTGGGTCACAGTCCCCTTCGCCGAAGGAGTCACCGGGCTTGGTGTACTCAGTGGTGTACACACCAACTCGGCCCCGCCTCCTGTACCTAAGGAGGACCCTACCACCAACCCTCCACTTCCGCCAGGACGGCCACTGCCACCACTTCCGCCGCATGGGCCTGTCCCTCGGTCGTGGATACCTCCGGTCCCTCCGCCGAGGTAGACTTCATTACCTCCTCTGCTGACACCTCCTAAGGGGACCCCGAAACCTAGACCCCAGGGGGAACTGAGGAAGACGCCCCCATGGAAACCTGTGGAGCGTCCACGGGCAGGGAGATCACGCTCTCGTTCTAGGAGGAAAGAGCGATCGCGCCACAGGTCGTCCACGCGGTCGAGACACCGCCATAGGAGCACAGATCTCGCTCTCGCACGAGGTCCTCAGGGACCAGGGACTACTCTCCGACCTTGTCGGGATCACCGGACACGAGGGTGTCTCCGATTGATGACCTGGTGGCGTTCCATGATGTTCTCTTGAGGCGCTGCAAAATTGGGCATATCTTTGACGGTGCCCACGCCTAATGCATGAGTCCTTTTCGAGACACTGCACCAGAAACACCTGTCTCGTTGTAGGAGAGTAGGGTCTGCTATCCTATGGTCACCCCAATTTTTGCTTTTTGCTTCACTGGTTTTCGACTTACTGAGGCTGTGGGCCTGCTAATCAGACCCCCAGCCTGCTGTTCTCTCTCTAAATTCTTAATACATGTGCTATAGGTACATACCACAATTGGAAATGGACTCCTTGTCAGCCCCTGTACCATGCACTATAGGTGCCCAGGGCATAGGTGCCACCAAGGCCTACCAGGGGCTGAAGCATAGCTTTTGCCACCCCTGGCTGGTTCTTAAATTGACACAACTGGCTGATCACTCAGCTGGGGCAAGTGGGTGTAATCACCCCTTGCTTAGATATAGTATACCTATATCTAAACCTATATCTGGACACATATATAGCCTGTAAGCCACTCCTATGGAAGGCCTCATCAATCCTGGAGGCAGAGTGCGTGGTTTTATGTGAGACGGTGCCCTGGCATGAGCTGAGCCTGTCTGCAGCTGTCGGGAACCACTCCCTAAGCTGATCCGGGATAATGCCATACCATATACTCTTAAGCGCATTAAAATCCTCGCGGTTATATAGCAACTTTGGTTTGGCTTTATCAAAACATGTCGTGTAAGGTGTCATACGAATTGGAATACTATCCCCTCGCCAGTTCTGGCGACGGGGATAGCATTCCACCCTTCTAGAGGGAGAAGACATGTTACTTTACTGAAACGCGGTTGATTTAAAATGAGCCTCAGATCCACAAAATGGATGCCCCTGCCACAGACACGGGTCTGACCTCCTGCTGCTGACCGAAACCCGGCAGAGGAGGCCTGGACAAAGAGTTTCCTGTCACAGGGCGGTGTCAAACCACCCCAGACAGGAGATAGTGGATTGGAGTAGGGAGGTTTCAATGAAACCAGACACTGCCTGGGGAGCACAAGGCTGCCCCTTGCAGGATCCGGCCAAACCGGTTCTGGGGCCTCCCAGCCCCTGTCCCAGCGCGGCCAGGATCAAAGGAGAGGGGTGTAACCACCCCCTTCCTGGGTCCCACCCATAGGAGGGGACCTAGCAAGATGTCCAACCCCCTAGATTCGAATAAGAGGGGGAGCAGTCCCAACGGACCTCAGATCATCCTGAAGAAACATAAGAAACGAAATCTGGACCCTTCGACTTTCTACACGACGTGAGAAGACTGAAGAATCTCCCTTGTGGTCAAGGAGTGACCACCCTGTGCAAACAGGCACCATCCAGCCCTCGACCCTTGCTTTGTTGCAGTTCCCGCCGGAACTCGAGCGACAGAGATCGACGAGATCAAGCTTGCCTGCCTTCTACCTGCCCGATCCACAGTCCCTGCAGAGCTGAGACCCGTGGAGGCGACCGGAAGCGTGGGGCACGCCATCTTGAAAAGGCCACGAGACGCTGACCGTGCGGCCCACGAGTGACCCTCGAAGCTGTACACCGGGGTTTGAGAAGCCCCAGCCCCGAGCTCCACTTGCACCAAAGCTCACCCCTCCACACTCGCTGAGTGCTGCGTGGGGCCCTTCTGCTTGTGTGCGCTCGACGCGTTGGCCCGGTCACTTGCCAGCTGGCTTGTGGCCCCTGTGCCGACGAACTTTGAAATCCGACTTGCTTTTCTGGTTGCTCCAGATCTGCACCAGCTCCTGTGAAAAGGAGCACCCACTCTGACCCTCCTGGTTCGAGTGATAAGCAATCTCCCGGTTCCGCGTGGATTGCTTTTGCCAAGTGCTGTTTGCTACAATCTTCAAGCCGACGGTGCTGACGGCGAGAGCCTACGTGGGACAGATCGTGACCTGCTCCTGGACGTCGCAGATGCCCCAGAGCCCACGTGACAGCGGAGAGAAGCCTATCGACAACCGCCTGATTGCGCCCGACATTGCCTGGTTCCGTCCTGGTTCCACCCTGGTCACTGCTGAGTGACCCAGACTCTGTCCCCTCTGCTTTCAGGTACTTTTCTACATCGATCCACCCTTGGATCGCACCGGACACTTCTGCTTCACAGCGCCTGCAGCTGCAACAGCTCCAAGCACCCAGAACCTGCGTGACAGAACCCGACGCCACTTCGACCCTGTGCACCCACGGCCTGTGGGTGAGGTAACTTTGCAACGCCGGTGTCTTTACACTGGTACACACCTCTAGGGTCTGTGTCTAAAGTTTTGTGTTCCTAGGTTCAGCGGAAGTATCTTTTTATTCACTTTAACTGACTTTTACGCACCATTGACAGTGCATTGGTGCGCGCCGCACTTTCCGTGCTGCACCCGTCTCCTGTGGGCTACTCCCGACTTCTTCATTGCTTGTCCTGACTGCTCCCAGCGAATCTCTAGGCCCTAGGCCTAACCATTGTTCGTAAAGTGTTACTTATACCACTTTTTTGATATATGGTCTGAGTGGCCACCCGCCCTCATCCATAAACGTGCAACTTTATATGTGTAACAGTGCTTTTGATTTAACGCTTGTGCCCCTTTCCTCATAAAGAGTACTGGGGAGTAATTTAGAAATAAATACATATATTTTTATAATATATACTTGTGTGGTGTCCTTTCATTTGATTACAGGATTGTATGTGGTAAAACAGCTCGCTTAACACGACCTCTTAAGTTAAGCCTTTAAGGCTGCTTAGTCCATGCTACCACTAGGATAGCTTGTCTACAAGGTTGACTTACAACCTGACATCTTTGGGGTTTGTTTGGACTGATAACCAGTGGTTCCAGAATTGGAAACACTACCTATCAGGCCAACTTCTCACATTGGTGTGCAGCGGTGCGGATTTGAGCTTGCTGTTTGTTTTACCATTGCAATCTTTATCAAATTGAAAGATCACATCAAGTACCTCTAGGTACATATAAATCAAAAGCTTAGCATATTAAGTTCTACTGAACTTAGTAGTTGTAGATTAAAGGGATTAGCACACCCTGACTACAACTCACTAGCAAGGTACAGTAGGAAACCACTTAGTGTAGGTAAGTGCACCACTTACACCTCACTAGCAGTCATGTCTGATACAGGTAGAGCCTCAGGCTCTGCTCCTGTAGAAGTTGATCCTATAGGGACAACATGCAGATATGACAACCTTAGCCACAAAGACCTGAGTGCCTTGTGCACAGCCAGGGGGCTAAAAAAGGGCAGAGGCCCTACCATTCCTTCCCTAATAGCTCTCCTAGAAAAGGATGACCTAGACAAGGTGAGTCAGACTCCCTTAGAAACAGAGGAAGGGATAAACTCCCCTGAGAATGAGAATCTTCCAGAAGAAGAGGAGGAGGAAGAGGAAGAGGAAGGCTCTGATGTAGAAGAGCCTGAAGATCAGGATCAGCAGGGAAACCAGGTACAGGTTGCCAGGCTTAACCAGGCCTACTTGGACCTACATGGGAATGGAGAGGGCCAGCACCACTCCAGATCTCATAACCAAATTCTCCCAGGTAATAGAAGGGAGAGATCTCTGTCAAGGGACTCTCACCTTTCTAGTGCCTCAAGAGAATCTCAAAGAGGAATGACTTCCTCCCAGAGAAAAGAGCATAGGGCCAGGATGAGGGCTGTCCAACTCCAGATAGAGAGGGAGGAGGTAGCTCTGGCTCAAGCTAAACTGACCTTAGCTCAAGCTAAACTTACCTTGGCTAGGGAACAGAAAATAAGTGGCTTAGATGCCACTGGTGGCAGCAAAGTTCCTAAAGAAAAAGACAGGGCCTATGACAATAGAAACCTGACAAAAATTGTGCCCCCCTACAAGGAAGGGGATGATATCCACAAATGGATGACTGCTCTTGAGAGGGCCTGCATGGTACAGCAGGTCCCTGAGGATCAGTGGGCAGCAATTTTATGGTACTCCTTTTCTGAGAAAGGGAGGGACAGGCTCCTCACTGTTAGACCTGAGGATGCCAAAAACTACTCTGTTCTGAAGAGTGCTCTTATTGAAGGGTTTGGCCTAACCACTGAGCAATACAGGTTGTTGTTCAGAGACACCCAAAAAGCACAGACTCAGGACTGGACTGATTTTGTAGATTGTGCCACTAAGGCTCTGGAGGGTTGGCTGCAGGGAAGTAAAGTTTCAGACTATACAGGATTGTACAATCTTATGATGAGAGAACAGATCCTTAATAACTGTCAGAACCAGCTGTTGCATCAATACCTTGTTGACTCTGATTTGACCTCTCCCCAAGAATTGGGAAAGAAGGCAGACAAATGGGTCAGAACAAGGATTAAGCAGAAAAACCCGAACCAAGGTGACCAGAAGAAAACAGACCAGAAGGGTGGGAATCAGAAAGATAAAGAAAAGGACCAGAAGTCTTCAGGCCCCCAAACTAGCAATAAGGAGGGGGGTTCCCAAAATGGAAACAAGAAAAAGAAGAACGATGGCCCAAAGAAACCTTGGTGTAATACCTGCAAATCAGTTTCACACTGGGGCAGTGAATGCACTAAGAAAAATCCAGTCCCCACCACTGCAGCTCCTAAAGCAACTGCACCCCCTAGTACAGTCAGCAGTGGTGGTACACAGCCAAAGGGTTTAGTAGGGTTGACCCTGGGTACTGAGGTGGAATCTGGCCTAGTCAGAATCCCCACACAGGCAGTTCTCCTATATGATGTGGACATATCTTTGCCCACTGCAGTAAGCCCCAGTAACCTGGGCAAATATAGGCAGACTCCCTTAATTAATGAGAAACTGGCTCAGGCCTACAGGGACACTTGTGCCAGTGTCACAATGGTGGCACCTGGCTTTGTGGACCCTGGACAAATTGTACTAGGTGAAAGTTACCTAGTGACCAATGCAAGCAACTCCACTACTTCCCATAGTGTGGCTGTTGTGAACTTCTCCTGGGGAGGGGTAGATGGCCTAAAGAAAGTTGTTGTGAGTGCAGACCTCCCAGTAGACTGTCTGTTAGGCAATGATCTTGAAAGCTCAGTTTGGTCAGAAGTGGAGTACAGGACTCATGCAGAAATGCTAGGGATTTCAGCTCATGTCCTTGCAGTGACAAGGTCTCAGGCTAAGAAGTGCCTTCCTGAACCAGTGGTGGATCTTGAAACAATAGACCAACCACAACCCAAGAGAAGGAGCAAGAGGGTTAAGGCTGTGCCTTCCCACTTGCCCCAGGTTGAGGATCAGGTTTCACAGGAAACTGATTCTGCAGTCCAAGAGGAGACTGTCTCTGAGGAGCTTGAACCTGATCAGGTTGAGTTTCTGGGGACAGGGGGACCCTCAAGGGCAGACCTGGGGCAGGCCCAATTAGATTGCCCTTCACTTGAACCCCTCAGACAGCAAGCTGCTGCTGAGGCTGCAGGGAATGCTCAAGGTACCCATAAAGTGTGTTGGGATGAAGGACTCCTTTATTCAGAGGCTAGAGACCCCAAGCCTGGCACAACCAGGAGGTTGGTTATACCTTTGAAGTTTAGGGGCTTCCTTCTTACCTTGGCCCATGATATTCCCCTTGCAGGACACTTAGGCCAGAACAAGACTTGGGACAGGCTTGTTCCACACTTTCACTGGCCTCACATGTCAGAAAATGTCAAGGAGTTTTGTCGCTCCTGTGTCACTTGCCAAGCCAGTGGTAAGTCAGGTGGCACAACAAAGGCCCCCCTGATACCACTACCTGTGGTGGGGATACCCTTTGAAAGAGTTGGAATAGACATTGTGGGTCCCATGGATCCTCAAACAGCATCTGGGCACAGATTTATACTGGTGGTAGTGGATCATGCCACCAGGTACCCAGAAGCAATTCCCCTGAGGACCACCACAGCTCCTGTGGTGGCAAAAGCCCTCATTGCAGTTTTCTCAAGAGTGGGCTTTCCAAAGGAGGTTCTTTCAGACAGAGGTACCAACTTCATGTCTGGATACTTAAAAGCAATGTGGAAAGAGTGTGGAGTAAACTATAAGTTTACCACACCCTACCATCCACAGTGCAATGGGCTTGTGGAAAGGTTCAACAAGACCCTAAAGGGAATGATAAAAGGGTTACCAGAGAAGCTTAGGCGGAAATGGGACATCCTTTTACCCTGCTTGCTCTTTGCTTACAGAGAGGTCCCACAGAAGGGGGTTGGCTACAGCCCTTTTGAACTTTTGTTTGGCCACCCTGTAAGAGGTCCATTGAGTTTGGTGAAGGAAGGATGGGAGTTACCTCTCAAAAAGCCTAAACTAGACATTGTGGATTATGTACTTGGTCTCCGCTCCAGGATGGCTGAATACATGGAGAGAGCATCCAAAAACCTTGAGGCCAGTCAGGAATTACAGAAAGCCTGGCATGACCAAAAGGCTGTTCTGGTTGAGTACCAGCCAGGGCAGAAGGTGTGGGTGTTGGACCCAGTGGGGCCAGCAGCTCTCCAGGACCAATGGACTGGACCCTACCCTATCATTGAAAAGAAGGGAGAAGTCACCTACCTGGTTGACTTTGGCACCCCTAGGAGCCCCCACAGGGTGCTCCATGTCAATCGTTTGAAAGCATTTGTTGACAGGGAGGACATGAGTCTCCTCATGGCCACAGATGGGGAACAGGAGGAAGAGAGTGACCCTCTCCCAGACCTGCTTTCCCAGAACCCTGAGGATGGTTCAGTTGATGGAGTAGCCTTGGCAGGCAGCCTCACTGAGCAGCAACAGGTGGACTGCAGACAGGTGTTGCAGGCCCACAGACAATTGTTTTCACTCACACCCAGTCAGACTAACTGGTGCACCCATGAGGTGGATACTGGTGACAATCTGCCTGTGAAGAATAAGATCTACAGGCAACCTGACCATGTCAGGGATTGTATAAAGGCTGAGGTGCAAAAGATGTTGGAGCTTGGAGTGATTGAGCCATCAGAGAGCCCATGGGCTAGCCCAGTGGTCCTTGTGCCAAAACCTCATACCAAAGATGGGAAGAGAGAAATGAGGTTTTGTGTGGACTACAGAGGTCTCAATGCTGTCACTAGGACAGATGCTCATCCCATCCCAAGAGCAGATGAGCTCATTGATAAATTGGCTTCTGCCAAGTTTCTGAGCACATTTGATTTGACAGCTGGCTACTGGCAAATCAGACTAGCTGAAGAGTCAAAAGCCAAAACAGCATTCTCTACCCCTAGTGGACATTATCAGTTTGTGGTAATGCCCTTTGGTTTGAAGAATGCACCTGCCACTTTCCAAAGGTTGGTGAACCAAGTCCTTGCTGGGTTGGATGACTTTTGCGCAGCATATCTAGATGATATTGCTGTCTTTAGCTCCACCTGGGAGGATCACCTGATCCACCTGAAGAAGGTTCTGGAGGCCCTGCAAAAGGCAGGCCTGACTATCAAGGCTACTAAGTGCCAGATAGGGCAGAGCAAGGTTGTGTACTTGGGCCACCTAGTAGGTGGGGGTCAAGTTCAACCACTGGAGAGCAAGATCCAGACCATACAGGACTGGACTCCTCCAACTACCCAGACACAAGTCAGAGCCTTCTTGGGCCTGACTGGGTATTACAGAAAATTTGTAAAGAACTATGGGTCCATAGTGACACCATTGAATGACTTGACATCCAAGAAGATGCCCAAAAAGGTTCAGTGGACAGTTAGCTGTCAAAAGGCATTTGATGACCTGAAGAAGGCCATGTGCTCTGCACCTATCCTGAAGAGTCCTGACTACTCCAAACAGTTCATTGTACAGACAGATGCTTCTGAGTTGGGGGTGGGAGCTGTGCTTTCACAACTTAATCAAGATGGTCAAGACCAGCCCATTGCTTTTATTAGCAGAAGGCTGACCCCCAGGGAGAAACGTTGGTCAGCTATTGAGAGGGAGGCCTTTGCTGTGGTTTGGGCCCTGAAGAAGTTGAGGCCATACTTGTTTGGTACTCACTTCCTAATTCAGACAGACCATAAGCCCCTCTTGTGGCTAAATCAGATGAAGGGTGAAAATCCCAAACTGCTCAGGTGGTCCATTTCCCTACAGGGGATGGACTTTACAGTGGAGCACCGCCCAGGGACTGACCATGGTAATGCAGATGGTCTCTCCAGGTACTTCCACTTAGAACATGAAGACTTATCTGGTCAAGGTTAAGTTTAATGTCCCTGCGTTTGGGGGGGGGGGTTATGTAGGAGAGTAGGGTCTGCTATCCTATGGTCACCCCAATTTTTGCTTTTTGCTTCACTGGTTTTCGACTTACTGAGGCTGTGGGCCTGCTAATCAGACCCCCAGCCTGCTGTTCTCTCTCTAAATTCTTAATACATGTGCTATAGGTACATACCACAATTGGAAATGGACTCCTTGTCAGCCCCTGTACCATGCACTATAGGTGCCCAGGGCATAGGTGCCACCAAGGCCTACCAGGGGCTGAAGCATAGCTTTTGCCACCCCTGGCTGGTTCTTAAATTGACACAACTGGCTGATCACTCAGCTGGGGCAAGTGGGTGTAATCACCCCTTGCTTAGATATAGTATACCTATATTTAAACCTATATCTGGACACATATATAGCCTGTAAGCCACTCCTATGGAAGGCCTCATCAATCCTGGAGGCAGAGTGCGTGGTTTTATGTGAGACGGTGCCCTGGCATGAGCTGAGCCTGTCTGCAGCTGTCGGGAACAACTCCCTAAGCTGATCCGGGATAATGCCATACCATATACTCTTAAGCGCATTATAATCCTCGCGGTTATATAGCAACTTTGGTTTGGCTTTATCAAAACATGTCGTGTAAGGTGTCATACGAATTGGAATACTATCCCCTCGCCAGTTCTGGCGACGGGGATAGCATTCCACCCTTCTAGAGGGAGAAGACATGTTACTTTACTGAAACGCGGTTGATTTAAAATGAGCCTCAGATCCACAAAATGGATGCCCCTGCCACAGACACGGGTCTGACCTCCTGCTGCTGACCGAAACCCGGCAGAGGAGGCCTGGACAAAGAGTTTCCTGTCACAGGGCGGTGTCAAACCACCCCAGACAGGAGATAGTGGATTGGAGTAGGGAGGTTTCAATGAAACCAGACACTGCCTGGGGAGCACAAGGCTGCCCCTTGCAGGATCCGGCCAAACCGGTTCTGGGGCCTCCCAGCCCCTGTCCCAGCGCGGCCAGGATCAAAGGAGAGGGGTGTAACCACCCCCTTCCTGGGTCCCACCCATAGGAGGGGACCTAGCAGGATGTCCAACCCCCTAGATTCGAATAAGAGGGGGAGCAGTCCCAACGGACCTCAGATCATCCTGAAGAAACATAAGAAACGAAATCTGGACCCTTCGACTTTCTACACGACGTGAGAAGACTGAAGAATCTCCCTTGTGGTCAAGGAGTGACCACCCTGTGCAAACGGGCACCATCCAGCCCTCGACCCTTGCTTTGTTGCAGTTCCCGCCGGAACTCGAGCGACAGAGATCGACGAGATCAAGCTTGCCTGCCTTCTACCTGCCCGATCCACAGTCCCTGCAGAGCTGAGACCCGTGGAGGCGACCGGAAGCGTGGGGCACGCCATCTTGAAAAGGCCACGAGACGCTGACCGTGCGGCCCACGAGTGACCCTCGAAGCTGTACACCGGGGTTTGAGAAGCCCCAGCCCCGAGCTCCACTTGCACCAAAGCTCACCCCTCCACACTCGCTGAGTGCTGCGTGGGGCCCTTCTGCTTGTGTGCGCTCGACGCGTTGGCCCGGTCACTTGCCAGCTGGCTTGTGGCCCCTGTGCCGACGAACTTTGAAATCCGACTTGCTTTTCTGGTTGCTCCAGATCTGCACCAGCTCCTGTGAAAAGGAGCACCCACTCTGACCCTCCTGGTTCGAGTGATAAGCAATCTCCCGGTTCCGCGTGGATTGCTTTTGCCAAGTGCTGTTTGCTACAATCTTCAAGCCGACGGTGCTGACGGCGAGAGCCTACGTGGGACAGATCGTGACCTGCTCCTGGACGTCGCAGATGCCCCAGAGCCCACGTGACAGCGGAGAGAAGCCTATCGACAACCGCCTGATTGCGCCCGACATTGCCTGGTTCCGTCCTGGTTCCACCCTGGTCACTGCTGAGTGACCCAGACTCTGTCCCCTCTGCTTTCAGGTACTTTTCTACATCGATCCACCCTTGGATCGCACCGGACACTTCTGCTTCACAGCGCCTGCAGCTGCAACAGCTCCAAGCACCCAGAACCTGCGTGACAGAACCCGACGCCACTTCGACCCTGTGCACCCACGGCCTGTGGGTGAGGTAACTTTGCAACGCCGGTGTCTTTACACTGGTACACACCTCTAGGGTCTGTGTCTAAAGTTTTGTGTTCCTAGGTTCAGCGGAAGTATCTTTTTATTCACTTTAACTGACTTTTACGCACCATTGACAGTGCATTGGTGCGCGCCGCACTTTCCGTGCTGCACCCGTCTCCTGTGGGCTACTCCCGACTTCTTCATTGCTTGTCCTGACTGCTCCCAGCGAATCTCTAGGCCCTAGGCCTAACCATTGTTCGTAAAGTGTTACTTATACCACTTTTTTGATATATGGTCTGAGTGGCCACCCGCCCTCATCCATAAACGTGCAACTTTATATGTGTAACAGTGCTTTTGATTTAACGCTTGTGCCCCTTTCCTCATAAAGAGTACTGGGGAGTAATTTAGAAATAAATACATATATTTTTATAATATATACTTGTGTGGTGTCCTTTCATTTGATTACAGGATTGTATGTGGTAAAACAGCTCGCTTAACACGACCTCTTAAGTTAAGCCTTTAAGGCTGCTTAGTCCATGCTACCACTAGGATAGCTTGTCTACAAGGTTGACTTACAACCTGACATCTTTGGGGTTTGTTTGGACTGATAACCAGTGGTTCCAGAATTGGAAACACTACCTATCAGGCCAACTTCTCACACTCGTCCACTGCAGCCTCTCGTGCCGGGCCTGGAGGAACCGGCCATGGACCTTTTCCTCACCCCTGCGGTGACGAAGGCGGCCCCATCGAGATTGCTGAAAAATACCGGGCTCCCGATTCGGACCCGGCCTTTCTAAAGGTGGAACCTCCTCCGGATTCTGTGATTGTGACGGTCGCCCGCAAACATGCCACCACCCTGTCATCCACGGTTCCCCCGGATAAAGAGTCTAGATGGATGGATTCAGCTGGAAGGAAAGTATGTGGAACATCGGCGACCTCTATGAAGGCTGCGAGTGCCACGGCTTTGTTGGCACGCTACGACCGCGCCCTCTGGGACTAACTCCAGCAGTTTGCGGAACACTTACCTCGCGAGTAGCGGGAAGACTTCCAGGAAGTGCTGAATGAAGGGATGCTGGTAGCGAATCAGATTATTAGCGCTGCAGCAGACTCATCCCTATTAGCGGCGCATGGTTTTTGCCGTGGGGTTAACCAGCGACGTCACGCCTGGCTCCGCCTTGCGTCACTAGAACTGGACGCACAGCAAAGGGTAGCCAACCTTCCTTTCTCTGGCGAGACCCTTTTTGGGAAGCATGCGGATGACTAGATGGCCCGCATGAAGGCGGAGGCCGAAACGCTCACGGCTGTGGGCCTGTAGAAGCCCAAAGAAGCGAAGAAATCGTACCGCCCATTCAAACGGTGGTTCGGTGGGCAAGGCAGAAGACGTGGCCAACCTTCGGGACAGTCGCAGCAACATCAACAGTTCCAGAAATGCCAGAAGGGCAGAGGAGGCCAACAGTCTGCTCCAGCGACCAAAGGCCCAGCCGGGTCTAGGCCCTGAGCACTTACTTCCCCCGGTTCTGTTACCCACTCTGGTAGGGGGAAGCATTCAATTTTTTCTGGCAGAGTGGAGAAAAATTACTCAGGACAAGTGGGTGCTGAATATGGTTTGCAATGGATTCAGTCTTCGGTTCACCAGCCCGCCTCCAGCAATTCCACCGGTCAGCTCGCAATATCAGCTGCGCGAGCTTCAGGCAGAGGCAGATATCCTGTTAAGGAAAAGGGTGATAGAAGACGTCCCTCTGTCTCAGAGAGGAAGAGGTCTGTACTCCCGGTTCTTCCTGGTTCGCAAAAAGGACAAGAACGAGTTCAGGCCCCTCCTGGACTTGCGACAGGCAAACAGATGGATTTGCAAGGAAAAGTTTTGCATGCTGTCGTTGCATCAGATTTATCCTCAGTTGCAACAGGGAGACTGGCTATGTGCTATAGACCTACAGGATGCGTACTTCCATGTGCCCATTGCACACAAACACAGGAAGTTCCTGCGGTTCCAAGTCGGCGCCAATCATTATCAATACACAGTACTCCAGTTCGGACTAAAGACTGCGCCGAGAACATTCTCGAAGTGCATGGCGGTGGTAGCAGCACACCTACGGAAGAACAAGGTGTTTGTCTACCCGTACCTGGACGATTGGTTGATCAAGGCATCCTTCTCGGAAGCGCGAGCACACTTCCAGAAGACGTGCGTTCTCTTGAACTAGCTGGGGCTGCACATCAACATGTCCAAGTCTGTCCCGACTCCGGTCCAATGCATACAGTACTTGGGAGCCTCCATCAATACGCTGTCAGCAAGCGTGTCTCCTTCGGAAGAGCAATGATTATCACTCCTTCGGAAGACTCAATCTACAACAGTGTGGGCGGTGTCTTCTCTACTGGGATCGATGGCCTCTTGTATCTTCCTGACGCCACACGCGCGGCTGCACATGAGACCGCTGCAAGAGTGCTTGGAAGACCAGTGGGATCAGAGGAAAGGATCTTGGGACGACAAGATACGACTGTCTCTGCATGCTCTTCAGTCTCTGAAGTGGTGGTGTTCAGCGGAGAATCTCCTCAGAGGGGTTCCCTTCCACAAGGACATTCCCTCGCAGACTGTTGTGACGGATGCTTCTCTCCTGGGGTGGGGAGCGCACTCCGGGAACCTACAGATTCAAGGAACGTGGTCCCCGATGGAGGCCACGTATCTCATCAGTTTCCTGGAACTCAGAGCTGTTCACTTGGCACTGAAGGCCTTTCTTCCGTCCTTTCAGACCAACTCTCTGCTTGTACAGACGGAAAATACCACCACGATGTATTACCTCAACAAGCCGGGGGGCTCGAGATCACGCACTTTGTCGCAGGAGGCGCAGACGATCTGGCACTGGCTTCTGGCCAGAGGACTGACGATAACAGCTACCCATCTGCCAGGTGTGCAGAATGTTCAGGCAGACGCACTGAGCAGACTGGTTCAGGAAAACCACGAATGAGTCATAAACGACGAAGTACTAGGAGAAGTCTTCGAAAGGTGGGGGACTCCAGACGTAGATCTGTTCGCCACCGCCGAAAACAGCAAATGCCGAGACTTCGCCTCCAGGTACTACCAGCAGGGGACGCTGGGGAATGCGTTATGGATCGGTTGGTCGAACAGCTTTCTGTACGCTTTTCCGCCCATTCCCCTGATTCCGGCGGTGCTCATCAAGCTGGCCCGGTCCAGGGCTCGGATGATACTCATTGCCCCGGAATGGCCCAGACCGTGGTAGTTCACGGACCTGCTTCACCGGTCTCTCCTTCCTCACATTCGGCTGCCGTGCAGGCCGGACCTTCTCAGGAAGTTCCCTCCTGTCAGGCTTCCTTCACCTTCGTGGGAACTGAATGTGGTGCTGTCCAGGTTGATGAATGAGCCTTTTGAACCTATTCATAAGGCTACGTTGCAGCACCTGTCCTGGAAGGCGGCGTTTCTCGTGGCCATTACATCGGCCCGCAGGGTGAGTGAAATTCAGGCGTTGTGTTGCCAAGAACCTTATACTGTATTTCATGCTGCTAAGGTTGTTATGCGTACTCACCCTAAATTTCTTCCCAAGGTTATTTCTGATTTTAATGTCAACCAGACCATAACTTTGCCTACGTTTTTTCAGAATCCTTCCTCTCCAGCGGAAAGGTCTCTCCATTCCCTGGATGTTAGGAGGGTGTTGAAATTTTATCTGGATAAAACCAAAGATATTCGTTGGTCTGACCAGTTGTTTATCAATTATGGATCAGTCAGGACGGGTCTTGCTACCTCTAAGCAGTCCATCTCTAGGTGGATTGTGTCCTGCATACAACTGTGTTACCAGAAAGCTCATAAGACCTTAGGAGGTAAGCCTAAGGCTCATTCCACCAGGGGCAAAGCTGCCACGACAGCCTTGCTCCGTAACGTGCCGATTGCTGAAATCTGCAAAGCAGCCACTTGGAAGTCGGTTCATACCTTTGCTAAGCATTACTGTCTGGACACTGATGCCAGGGCAGATGCTCAGGTTGGACAGGCTTCGCTGCGGAATTTGTTTGCACAATAGTGGTGTTAATTTCTTTCTCCACCGCCGCTTTGGTGTGGGGATGGGCTTGCCCATCTATTCACTAGATTATGACTATACACAGAGATCCCCTACTACAGAAGGAGTAGTTTCTGTCCTGTAACTCCAGTTCTGTAGTAGGGGTATCTGTTATAGTCATAAGCGCCCGCCCTCCTCCCCGGTGGAGATATTTCTTCATGTAAGGAATGCTACAGGTCTGGCGTGCTACCATTCAAAAACAACTGAAAGTAAGAGGGACCTGCTATGCATTCTGGGATACTGGGAGAAAGTTCTGGAAAGTTCTCTTAAAGGCACAGTATCCTATTTAAGCCACATAATGGCAGCCTATGGGGCTTGTTTGTCCCTGTCTTCCTCTCTATCATTCCAGAGTCTTTTACTGGTGGAGGCAAGATTCTCTATGGTAGAAACTGGGCAGGCTGTGCTGTGTGTGGTGTTTGGTGGAGTTTCTAGTTGAAGTACTGGACAGTGTAGCCTGTGGATATAGGCTGCATTATTTGTCTTTAAATTCTCTCAAGTGTCTTTGCAGTTTCTGCATGATTTGACAATTTAAGAGATTATTTTTGATTGCCGGGGTCCACGCATATGGGCGCGACTATTCACTAGATTATGACTATAACAGAGATACCCCTACTACAGAACTGGAGTTACAGGACAGAAACTACTCCTGTCCTTTTACGCAGACATGCCTGGCTAAGGATATCTGGTTTAAACAAGAGGTTCAGACTACCATACTAAACCAACCCTTTGACGAAGAACACTTATATGGACCTGCGGTGGATTCATCTTTAGAAAAGATGAAAAAAGACACAACACTGCCAAATCAATGGGAGCCTTGCAATCGCAAGCTCCCAGAAGTTCCTTTCGTCGCTCCTCCTCTTATAGAGGCGCCCCTAGATGCTTCAACATAGATAACCCCTCCACTTCATATAAAAGTCCTACACAAACCTCCTGTATTAGAGATTATTACAGAGGAAGCTACTGGGGCAATAACAGCAACGGTAGGGGCAAAACTACAAACACTCATACGGCCACCACCGCAAAACAAAGACTCCCCATCGCTCCCCCAGGACTATTCTACTCCAGTCGGGGGACGATTTAACCCAGTTCCTATCTGTCTGGAACAATATCACCACAGACAGGTGGGTGAGACAGATTATCCTATCTGGTGATTGCCTTGAGCTCACTGCCACTTATGCACAATATGAAACCAGAGCCTGGTATTAGTCCTGTTTTTCCTCTTCAACAAACTGCGTACTCCTGACCTCTGACATAACCAGCTAAGAAACTTCAATCATAAGAAATCCTACCAAAACTAGACATTTCATACTAAAAACTATAACCTGTACATCTGTCTCTCACACCTTTTCATCCACCTCACTACTACGTTCCATTACTCGGTTATAGAACCTCAGTGATCATCACACACAACATGGAACACTTCCCACATAGGCTCAAAAGGTAAAGACAACACCTTTCCGACCACACACCCTACCAGTTTAGTAAGCATTATAAACAAATGCTGCAATACAATTATTTTATACAATGTAAAGAACAGCCTAGGCGGAAGTCTTAAATTGCCTACACAGTGGTAACAGGACAAGACTTAAGAAGGACAGTTTCCAAAAAATTACGTTTTTGTTCTGAACAAATTTATTATTAAATAAAACAATTTAAAAATACATATCTCAGATGACACATTAAAATTATATTTCAGAAATATAAATCACAGTAAAAAACACATAATCAGTTCCTTTTACAATGAAAAAATGGGGGAGTGGTGTATCAAGTTGTGTGTCGACGCGTTTCGGCGGCCAGCGCCTTTCTCAAGACAGAGGACAACTTTCTAAAAATAAAAACATATTTTAGTACAACATTTAAGCAGATTTCTAACATCATATGCGTATCAACGATTCACATTCAACTCTATATTTTAATGTAAATACTTTTGGTTAGAAAAACATGGAAACTGTACATAAAGAAGCTCCTGTCCTGTTTTTATAGGCAATTTTAAGCTCCGAGAATAAGAGCAACGGTCAAGGGTAGCCTCTACTGTAGCTCACAAAATTAATATTGACAAGAATCTCTCATGGTACAGAATTGCTGGATTACATTTGCATAGTAAACAAAGAAATGATTGATCTTGTATTAGTAAATGATCTGAAGGTTCATTAGAAAGAGCGGAAGTTGCAAAATATATTCAAAGCTGATATTGCGCATAGATAAAATCACATATATCACTGTTACCCAAGGTAATGTAACCAGTCATTTTCTTTACCCGCAATACTGCTGTTTGGATAATACAATGAGTTATGCCTTACTCACTGAGGATAGACTGGAGATAAACATAAATACATTTTATTCAGTTGACCCGATACCAACAAGAAACATCTTCTATTTTGTATTATATCTTATGTAGGGAAAGAGGCAGATATGTAGGCCAATTGCTATAGCAGAAGGATAAATAGAGTAGAAATAAAGAGGACATGATTCAAAGTTTGAAACCCTATTGTTTTTGTTTCGAAGTGTTATTTATTTACGAAAAGGCAACCTTATTGGATCAAAAAGGTTTCATAAAACTATTGATTTATTGTCGACATATCTCATTTATGACTAGATTATGATATTATCTAACTTACTTACAGATAGGAACAGCCTGAGGAACCGAATTTTTATATATTTCATTCAGGTCTTTGGAAGATTAGAGGATTCAGTTGGTATTGGTGACAGAAATCTGCAAAATTTATTATCAAATTAAAAACGTTTATGTAAAACTGTAAATTATAAGATTGTCTAAATTCAACAAGATTTTTTCATAAAGCTGACGTACCTAATCTGACCAATGATTGTTTCTTATGCAAAGCTGATGATGATGTATATTCCACTTTTTAAATAGAAGCAGGATGGATGGATTAATCTGTGGGGAGGTTTAAAGAAGGAAAAAATATATATATGTATAATCGTAGGCTACCTTACTGCTCAAATGTTACTCAGTTTAAACACCTGCCTGATATAAATGACTATTTTACCTGGTATTTAAGGCGATAATGCGTCGCCTTCACGGAATATGACCAGTTAGAGAAGGGGCTTCATATTTTGGAAATAGCACCTGTGTTGGAAACATATATAAGAATCACAGATCAATATTTTTTCTGTGTTTATCGAGTGAATTCCTATCCCCTCAGATTTGGGAGGGAATCTTACCTAATAATGCAATTCAATTATTTTATTACATCATACCTTCTTGTTCTACATCATGACATGACCAGACCTTGAAGTGTCGGAGTTCAGGGTGTGCACTGTACAAATTCTCCCAAAACAGACTTTAAATTTGTTCCATATAATAATAACCTAGTCCACATGTATGGTGCACATGACTTGCCACTTAGTTCATTATTAAATATAAATCATCAGGGATGGTGGAAGTCAATGATTGGTTCATGTTCAAAAGTTATTACTTCTAAAAATGCCTCCCAATGCGTTTTACACGTATTTTGTGTTTGAAAAAAGCACCATTTGGAAGTTCTTACTGGGCACAAACCAAAGCCAGTAACTTAATTTTGCTTTACATTTCTTCGAGTATTTAATTAAAATGTAATGAAAAGACATGTGCAATTATCTTCTTGTTTCCGTTTTGTGGCCAGGAACAAAGTGCAAGGTACACTATGTATTTCAAAATAAAAGATGCCTATTAAACGCTGCTTTAATTTAATGCTTAAATTAAAGCAGAGTTTCAGATTGATTTATTACTTGTTCGAGTCATGTTTCAGATGCCTCGAATAACGGCATGGCCAGGCATCTACTTAAAAAAATATAACGTTTCACTTGGCCACAAACCTGATAGCTGTCTCGTTCTGCTTCAGGTGGCTGGCACTGCTCGCCTCTGTTGCTGCATGGAGACCCGATTATGCATTAAAGGCTGCCGCTCCGGCTGCAAAATGCACAGGATAATGGCAGGAAGGCAGGCAGGAAAAGGCGCGCATAGTGGTTCTCCGTGGGCAGCCAACACTGCCCATGTGCTGGCTGATGTCAACAGCTTCATCCCACCCTCGATGGGCTCAAATTGCAGTTGGTTCCTACCGCGACAGAGAAGGAACTGAAAAAAGGCCTAAAAATCAACTAAATGACATCAATAGGCTACTAAAGTTGAAGTCAGGCTGCGAGATACTGGCGGGGCATCTGCGAGCTACCAGTAGCTCGCGATCGACCGGTTGGAGACGCCTGATCTACAGAAACCAGGGAGAACGCAGTCTCTGCAGCTCTCTCAACTAGCACAGAGCATATGGAGAAGGGCAATTCCTCAAAACATATTCCTCTTAGCCCAACATCTTCCAGGAATACAGAATCAGATAACAGATTTAAGTCGTCAAACACAACAGATCGACGAGTGGGAACTTCATCCACAAGTCCTTCAACCGTTTTTCCAAATGTGGGGGCATCCAGACATAGATCTCTTTGCCACACGTTTAAACACAAAATGCCCAAGCTTTGCCGCCAGATATCCACACCCATTGTCCAAAGGCATTGCGATATGAATGAATTGGTCAGCCAGATTTGCCTACTCTTTTCCGCCTCTCCCACTCATTCCACTAGTGGTACGCAAGCTGCAACAACAGTCACTAACACTGATCCTAGTTGTTCCAACATGGGCCAGACAACCATGGTACACAACCTTGCTGGAGCGATCGGTAGTTCCTCACCAAAAACTACATCTCTCTCCACAACTGGTAACCCAGACCCATGGAGAGATATCACACCCAGATCCAGCACAGCTCAACCTAGCGATCTGACTCCTGAAATTTTAGAGTTTGGGTACCTAAATCTTCCACCTGATTGTATGAATGTAATCAAAGAAGCTAGATGTCCCACCACTAGAGCCTGCTATGCAGCCAACGGGAAAAGATTTGTGATTTATTGTACCCCTCTAAATGAGTCTATTCAAAACATCATATGTTGCCAACTACATCTTCAAAAGTGTAATCTAGCTTACACGTCAATCGGGTTACATCTCTCTGCCATAGCAGCCTACCTGTAAAATGGACATCTCATTATTCAGAGTTCCTGCCATTAAAGCATTTATGGAAGACCTCAAAAGAATAATTCCTCCAAGGGTACAACACTCTCGTATGGAATCTAAACTGCGTCTTCACTAGATTAATGGGTCCTCCCATTTGAACCTCTACATAAATGTGAGCTACAATTACGTACATGGAAAGTTGCTTACCTTGTAGCTATCACATCTCTCGGAACAGTCATTGAGCTACAGGCATTAACTATTCAAGAACCATTCTTACAACTACATCATAACAAAGTGGTTTTCAGAACAAACCCTAAATTCCTTCCAAAGGTTATTACTCCCGTCCATCTCAACCAATCTGTAGAGTTCCAAGTCGTCTTCTCGCAACCACAAACAGTAGCAGAAAGAGCTCTTCATACTTTGGACTTAAAAAGAGCACTTCTTTACTCCATTAAGAGAACAAAACCTTTTCCTAAAACAAACCAGCTTTCTTTCCTTTTCACCACCACATAAAGGCAATCCCATATCAAAGTCTGGAATTGCAAGGTGTGTAGGAAGGTGGATACCGGACTATGGTTGCCCCCAACTTTTTGCCTGGTGTTTTGCTGGTTTTCCGACTTAGTTGACCTGGGACCCTGCCAATCAGGACCCCAGGCCTACTGCTCTCTCTGTAAAATGGATTCCATGTACCCTAGGTACATATCTAATTGGTACTGGGCCACCTTATCAGACCCTGTAACTCAGGCATAGGTGTACCCAGGGCCTACCAGGGGCTGCAGCATGTATTCTGCCACCCCTGGCTGGCCATCTAAATCTGACACAACTGGCTGGACGACAGCTGGGGCAAGGTGGTGTAATCACCCTTTGCTTTAGATATAGTATACCTATATCTAACCCTAAAATGGACACACAGATTCCTATCAGTCACTCCTATTGCAGGCCTTGACAATCCTGAAGGCAGAGTGCTTGGAATCGTGTGAGATGGTGCTCTGGCATGAGCTGGGCCCGTTTGCAGCTTGCGGAACCAAGTCCTAATAGCTGTTCCATGATATCGCATACCATATACTCTTGAGTGCATTATAATCCTCGCGGTTATATGCTATCTTTGGTATCGCTTTATCAAAACATGTCGAGTAAGGTGTCATACGAATTGGAATACTAACCCCTCGCCAATTCTGGCGACGGGGTTAGCATTCCACCCTTCTAGAGGGACATGACATGTATGTAACTGTGAACCCCGGTTAAAGTTAACTCAAGCCTCAGCATCACAAAATGGATGCTGCCACCACAGACACAAGTCTGACCTCCTGCAGCTGGGAGTCCTTCCAGCGAGGGGAGCTTGGACAAAGGGTTTCCTGTCAGGGGCGGTGCTAGCACCATCCCAGACAGGTTTTTGTGTATCCTGGGTAGGCAGGGCTTTAGAGGAAGGTGACTGCAAGTGGCACCCCGGTGCTAACTATGCATCTGCCGGCTAGAACCAGTTCCAGGGGCACACCAGCCCCTGAGCTGGGGAAAGTCTGGCATGGGAGAGGGGTGTAACCACCCCCCTTCCCGGTCCCACCCATGGGCAGGACCTAGTCGCGTGCCAGCCCCTTTTTCTAGTATAAAGATAGGAGCTGGCCCCCTTCCAAATTAGATCATCTTTGAATCAAGAAACTACTTTCTACGAAAGGAACTCTCGACTTCTTCTCAAGATTTCTCCCTTGTGGCTAAGGAGTAGTCACCCTGCACCCGCAGGCACCATCTAAGAACACTGCGGGTTGCTGCACGTCCTTCCTCCGGAATCCGACCGACCAGCACGACGAGACCCGGCTTCCCTGGCACCTCTGACCTCTACCTACCTCTACAGCTAAGCTGAGAACTGTAGGTGCGACGAGACATCGAGGGACCGGCCATCATCAGAACTGCACGACTTCTATCCAGCACGACCGCCGAGGGATCCTCGTGTGTGTGCTTTGGGGTCCGTGAAGCCCCAACCCTGAGCAGCTCCAGCACCGAAGTCCAGCCCTCCAGCATCCACCAGATCTGCATGGGGCCCTTCTGCTTTTTGCTGCTCACCGCGTTGTCTGGCTACTAGCCCGCTGGCTTGTGGCCTTCCCGACGACGACTGACGACTTCAACACTGCTGGTCTGGTTGCTCCAGACTGCCCCTTGCTCCCTTCCAAAAGAGGAGCACCCCGGACCCTCCTGGTCCACTCCAGACGCCATTTTAGGTCCACCGCGTGGGCTTGAATTTGCCAAGACTTGTTGCCCCAATCCTGGGTCCAGGGACGTCGACAGCAGCAACCATCGTGGGACAGCTCGCACCTCCATCCTGGTCGCCGACAACGCCTACTGGTCCGTGAGACTGCAGAGCCCAGCGTCGCCCACTCACCTGGTCGAGGTGACTTCAGCCGGTGCCATCCTGGTGCCCATCTAATCACTGGCTAGTGATTCAGAACTTGGTCCCCTCTGCTTACAGGTGTCTTCCATCTTCGATCCAGGCTTGGATCCACCGAACAATCTTCCCTGGTCGCCTGCCAGCAACTTCTTCTTTCAGGCTCCATAGACTGCAACGAGGATTCCCGACGTCTTTCCAGACCTATGCAGCCGCAGCCCCTGGGCTAGGTAACTTCGGCATTTCGTTGCCCCAGCATAGCCTCACTATCCAAGGGTCCAGATCCTTTTTCGTTTTCAGCCTAACTAGTCTGGTTCGCCCGAGAACACTAACTTTGCTTTTACTAGCCTCCATAGACTTTGTCCCGCATCCCGCGTGAGAGTGCACACTCTGCACCCGAGTCCCCTAGGTCTCCTACTAGTAATCTGAAGGTTCAGTAACGTAGTCCTAGCGATTCCAAAGCCTATTAGTCCAGTACTTACCTGCTAGTAATTTCGCATTCCACTTTTGTAGTATATGGTTTTCCGTGCCCCTCGGGCATTTGTGTAAATTGTGCAACTTAAAGTATTTTCATAAGAGTTTTGTTGTGTGCTTAGTACCCTGTCCTCCTAAAGAGTACAGGGCTGTTGTGATCTAAATAAATACACTGTTTATTTTCATAAAACTTGTGTGGTGTCCTTTCACTTGGTGTTCAAGGGGTATATGTGATGGTATAACAGCTGGCTTAACACGCCCTCTAGAGTTTAGCCCGAAGACTGCTCGTATCCATGCTACTAGGATAGCTGGTCTATAAGGTTGACTTACAACCAATCATCAATAGGGGTTGTTTGGACTGATACAAAGTGCTCACTAGAATAGTGAACATTATATATCAGGCCAACTTCTCACACCTGTAATCCTAGTTCTCTTCCAAGGGTATACTCATTAGTCATAAGCACCCTCCCGCCTCCCCGGGTGAGCAGTAGCTTTATGATTGTAATATTGTGTTTCTAGAAGCAGATTTCTGCTAAGTTTACTGTACCGTACAAAAGAACTGACCTAACTGTCACCTGTGGTGCATGATGGGAACAGAGTTCCCCTGGAGGCCTTAAAGGCAAAGTGTTCAGATTCTCTGAGGCCTTAAAGGTGAGGTGTCAGTCTGATTTTCTGTATAGGGATAGTTTTTCTGTATGCAGCCTTCTAAGGCTAATTGCCTTTTATTACAAATTCTTTGATGAAAATAAAAGGTTTTTTGCTGATTATGGAATTCTTTTTGAGGCTCATGCCTTTTTATTGCATTGTTTATGTTGGGCTGCATACATATGTGTATAATTTGTTTAGTACTATGTACTACTATTATATATATTTACACACATGTGAACAAGGCTCCTGTGAGCTGAAACGTCATGAGACTACCCTGCACTAGAAAATAAAAAATGCAAGCACTTAACTGGTCCGTGTTCGTGTACTTCATATCCTGGCTGGTGTGACTCCAGAGCGTGAGAGAAGTGGTGGAGCATTTGAGATATATAGTGATATATAGTGATATATAGAGATAGAGAGAGATTTCGAGAGAGAGAGAGAGAGAGAGATTTCGAGAGAGAGAGAGAGAGAGATTTCGAGAGAGAGAGATTTCGAGAGAGAGAGAGATTTCGAGAGAGAGGGAGAGATTTCGAGAGAGATTTCGAGAGAGAGATTTCGAGAGAGAGATTTCGAGAGAGATTTCGAGAGAGAGATTTCGAGAGAGATTTCGAGAGAGAGATTTCGAGAGAGAGATTTCGAGAGAGATTTCGAGAGAGATTTCGAGAGAGATTTCGAGAGAGAGATTTCGAGAGAGATTTCGAGAGAGAGATTTCGAGAGAGAGATTTCGAGAGAGAGATTTCGAGAGAGAGATTTCGAGAGAGATTTCGAGAGAGATATTTCGAGAGAGAGATTTCGAGAGAGAGATATTTCGAGAGAGATATTTCGAGAGAGATATTTCGAGAGAGATATTTCGAGAGAGATATTTCGAGAGAGATATTTCGAGAGAGATATTTCGAGAGAGATATTTCGAGAGAGATATTTCGAGAGAGATATTTCGAGAGAGATATTTCGAGAGAGATATTTCGAGAGAGATATTTCGAGAGAGATATTTCGAGAGAGATATTTCGAGAGAGATATTTCGAGAGAGATCTATCTATCGCAGAGTGGTACATTTATGAATAGATCGCTATCTGGTGTTGGGCTCGGATGATTGCACTTGTTTTTCTCTTGGAGAAGTCTTTTGTCGTCACGAGACTGGTGACTCCTCCTTTGGGTGCTAGTGCGCATGGGCATCGGTTCCATCCTTAGATTGTTTTTTTTTTCCGGGTTCGGATGAGGATCGAAGCGCTCCGGATCGACTTCGAGAAAAAGTGATGTTTCGGCGCGTATTCCCTTTCCAATTCGACGGTATTATTATCGACGGCGATTTCATTTCCATTCCGACGCGTTTCGACTCCAACAATAAACATTTTCTTCTACGTCGACGAGACCGGGAGGCCTTTCTCGACGTAGTCCAGCCCGGATTCCATGGAAAGGACTCCATTTAAGAGATGTCCAACGTGTGGTGCTAAGTTCCCACACAAGGACCTACACGAGGTGTGCAACCTCTGCCTATCGCCTGAACACGAATCCAGGGACTGCGAAGCCTGCGCAGCATTCTCCTCCAAGTCGACTATTAGAAACCGTCGAGCCCGAAGACACGAGGTTTCGAGAATGCAGTCGGAGGCAATCCCGGAGCTGTTCGAGGCCCAGCACCTCGAAGAGGAACATGAAGTCGGGTCGGAAGTGGACGAGTATGATGTCGAAGAAATAGACGCTCAATAAACCGTGAGTGACGACGTCCCCTTACCAAAAAACCGACCCCGTGTGGTACCGACCCCGCCTTCGAGCCCGGTCAGACTACCGAAGAAAGTTTCCGACGCCCCGCCTTCGGGCCCAGCAACGAAACAGAAACCGAAACTCTCGGCCTCCCACCATGTCGGATCCGAGAAACGGTCGACACCGAAGCTCCATACAAAGGAAAGCTCGGCATCGAAACATTCCATGTCGAAACCGAAACATGCTTCGACGTCGAAGACTTACTCGACACCGAAAAAATCGGAATCAAGCAAATTCTCGGTGCCGAAAACACAGAACATTGACTGTCAGAAGCAAAGGCACCTTTCGAAACCAAGAACTTCGGTACCGACACAGGAGCAGCAGACAGATCCAAAACAAAAGACTTTGTTTATCGATCCGCAAACTGGCAAAGTGGTGACAATCAGCGAAAAAGAGGAAGAATAAACAGCTAGATGACAAAGCTCTTCCTCCTAAAAAGAGAACAATGGGGACAAATACAACTCCTCCCCTTTCTCCTCGACCTAGAGACACACCCTCTAATCCTATTCCTCACACTATGCCAGCTATTCCTCCACCTTCTACACCAAGACCATCTACACCTCAAACAGATGTAGACAGTGATACAGGGGAGGGAGAACCTCATGGGGATGACAACACTATCCCAGATGAAGAAGACCCATGGGAGAATTATGATGCAGGGTCAGATGGTAACGACCCAGAATTATACCCCTCAAAACCCTCACCACCTGATGATAATACATGTTTTGTACAGCTGATTAATAGGGCAGCAAAATACCATAAGGTAGATTTACATACAGAACCTCAAATAGAGGATTTCCTTTTAGAAACGCTACCTGCTGCACAAAGAACATCAGGAACACTACCTATGCTAAAGGGTCTTATCAATCACACCGCAGACATATTCAAAGACCCTGTGAGGGCTAGGGCATTAAACCCAAGAATTGGAAAAAAATATAGGCAGCCCCAAAGGACCCAATAATTACCAAGGGACAGGTACCTCTGGACTCGCTTGTAGTCACAAACTCTCGTAAAAGAGCAAACTCATTATCTACAGGAGAAGCTCCTCCTCCTGATAAGGAGTCCAAGCTAATAGATGCATCAGGCAAAAGAGTAGTATCCCAAGCAGCTAACAGCTGGCGCATAGCTAATACACAAGCGCTACTTGCACGCTATGATAGAGCGCATTATGATGAGTTAGAAAAACTCACATCTCCCTAAGGAACATCAAAAAAGGCCAGACCAGTTTATACAGGAAGGGAAGATAATAACCAACACTTCCATTGAGTGCGCCTTAGACGCGGCAGACACTGCAGCAAGATCCATCAACACCAGTATCCTGTTAAGACATGCATTGCTTAGGGTCTCAGGGTTCAAACAAGAAGTACAAACATCGTTATTGAACCAACCTTTTGATCAAAAAACACTTTTCGGCTCGGGTACAGATGAGACTTTAGAAAATATGAAAAAATACACAAACGGCTAAATCAATGGGAGCATTACAACAGCCAACTCAAAGGGGTTCCTTTCATAGGTCCACCTATAGAGGGGGGGTCAAAGAATACAGGCACAAGCCAGCAATCTACCTCTTTTACACCAACATCACCCAGAGGTAATTCAAGAGGCAGTTACAGAGGTAACAACAACAAGGGTAGAGGTCGCGGAAATAATAACAACCGCAGCTCCCCAACCCCAAAACAGTGACTTAATACAACTCCCCCCCCCCAGACCATATAACACTGGTCGGGGAATGTTTATCACAATTCCTACTTGTCTGGGAAAACATCACGTCAGACAGGTGGGTGAGACAAATTATCCAACATGGTTATTGCCTAGAACTCACAGCTACCCCACCAAACATCCCCCCCAGACTAAGTCCAATGAGTCAAGATCATCTGACATTGTTAAAACAGGAAGTACTATCACTGCTACAAAAGCATGCTATAGAGAAGGTTCCAAAACATCAGCAAGGGACAGGAGTATACTCTCTATACTTCCTAATTCCCAAAAAAGACTGGTCTCTAAGACCAATTTTAGACCTCAGACCTCTCAATGCATACATAAACTCGGAACATTTCCACATGGTCACGCTCCAACAAGTACTTCCTTTACTGAAGAAAGGGGATTTTCTTTCTACACTGGATCTAAAAGACGCTTACTTTCACATCCCAATTCACAAAGCCCACAGAAAATACCTCAGGTTTGTAGTAGAAGGACAACATTATCAGTTCAAAGTCCTTCCGTTTGGGGTCACAACAGCACCAAGAGTGTTCACAAAATGCCTAGCAGTAGTTGCAGCACACCTCAGAAGACAACAAATACATGTCTTCCCTTACTTGGACGATTGGCTAATAAAAGCCAAGTCACAGGAAGAATGTCTTCAAAGCACACAAAAGACCATTCAATTGCTGCACCAGCTAGGGTTTACGGAACTACACAAAATCCCACCTACAACCAAACAAGGTTCAACAATATCTAGGGGCTACTATAGACACAGAAAAAGCCAAAGTATAACCCAATCCAATCAGGATCCAAACAATGATCACGTTCTTCCAAAAATTTCAACCACAACACTCACTAACAGCTCGAGTGTTCATGCAGCTGTTAGGGATGATGTCCTCCTGCATACTGCTAATACCATATGCCAGACTACAAATGCGTCCACTGCAAGAGTGTCTAGCGACACAGTGGAATCAAGCTCAAGGTCAGATTACAGATCTGGTGTTGGTAGACGACCGCACACATCGCTCTCTGAAGTGGTGGAACACAACCAACATTTCCAAGGGGCGGTCGTTCCTAGAATTGATTCCACAAGTGATACTAACAGCGGATGCATCGCTCACCGGATGGGGAGCACATATGGAGAAATATACAGTGCAGGGAAAATGGAGTGTACAGCAAAAAAGATTGCACATCAATTATCTGGAACTACTAGCAGTGTTTTTAGCATTAAAAGCTTTTCAAATGCAAATCCTCAACAAAGCTGTCCCGATCAGAACAGACAACATGACTGCAATGTATTATATTCAAAAACAGGGGGGGGGACACACTCTCTCCAACTATCCAGACTAGCACAGGACATTTGGAGATGGGACATTTGGAGAAGTGTGGCTCACTGGTTAGAGGAGGCAGACCTGGAAGCAGAGGTCAGCCCGGGACCAGGGTTCAATTCCCGGCTCGGCGGGGTCTTGAGTCCTAAAAATGTCCATGGACTCGACAATTCTCGCTCTGGTGCCTACTCAATTCACGGGTTCACACTCTGCGACTCTGGGCAGTAGCTTGCTTAATCTCCACAACAGCCCCTCGTGGCAGGATGCCTGGCTTTCACCTTGCGTATACCCTGCCGGGGTTATCTCACAGGGGAATACCAGGACGGGTTCCCTAAGCAAGCGCTTAGAAACCGCTCGGTGATTTGCGCTAAATAAATTCCTGTACATTTACATTCCTCAAAAGATCTATCTGTTAGCCGAACACCTACCAGGAGTTCAAAATCAGATGGCAGACATCCTAAGCAGAGTCAGAACAAATACACGAATGGGAACTGCACAACCAAATACTGCAGCCATTCTTCCAAAGATGGGGACAACCAGAGATAGATCTCTTTGCCACTCATCAGAACGCAAAATGCCAAAACTTTGCATCCAGGTACCCACACCACCTGTCCCAGGGCAATGCGCTATGGATAAATTGGTCCAACAAATTTGCTTACGCTTTCCCCCTCTCCCACTAATTCTATTAGTGGTTCGGAAACTGCAACAACATTCAATGACAATGATACTAGTAGCACCCACGTGGGCAAGACAGCCGTGGTTCACCACGCTACTGCAACTCTCACAGGTGCCACATCAAAAGCTGAGATTGTTACCCATGCACCTTATACAGAACCATGGAGAAATAATGCACCCAGATCCCAAACAATTGAACCTAGCGATCTGGCTCCTGAGGTCATAGAATTTGGATACTTAGATGTACCTCCAAACTGTATGGAAATCATTAAGCAAGCAAGACGTCCTACCACCAGAGCATGCTATGCAGCAAAGTGGAAAAGGTTTGTTGTATACTGTAACAGTAACATCAACCCTCTGGACGCATCCACTAAACAGATTTGCTATTTACTACACTTGCAGCAATGTAACCTTGCTTACACCTATATTAGAGTACATCTTGCAGCTATAGCGGCGTACCTACAAAACAGACATCTTTCCCTGTTTAAAGTACCAGCAATAAAAGCTTTCAAGGAAGGCCTCAAAAGAGTCATTCCACCAAGACTACCGCCTTCCCCAGTCTGGAATCTCAACATAGTACTTACAAGACTAATGGGACCACCTTTCGAACCTATGCATAGGTGTGAAATGCAATTCCTCACATGGAAGGTGGCCTTTCTTGTAGCTATTACTTCACTCAGAAGAGTAAGTGAATTGCAAGCATTTACAATACAAGAACCATTTCTGCAGTTACACCAAAATAAAGTGGCTCTTAGAACAAACCCAAAATTCTTGCCTAAAGTAATTTCAGCATTCCACATCAATCAGCCAGTGGAACTACCACTTTTCTTTCCAAAACCACAGACGGTAGCAGAAAGGGCCCTACATACATTAGATGTCAGAAGGGCGATATTGTACTACATAGAAAGAACACAAACGTTCAGAAAAACAAAACAACTATTTGTAGCGTTTTCTCCTACACATAAGGGCAATCCTATCTCTAAAGCAGGCATTGCCAGGTGGATTGTAAAATGTATTCAAATATGCTACTTAAAAGCAAAGAGGACATTAACTGTTCCTCCTAGAGCTCACTCTACACGTAAACTAGGAGCATCTATGGCATTCTTAGGAAACATTCCTCTAGATGACATGCAAAGCAGCTACCTTGGTTACACCGCATACCTTCACAAAACACTACTGTGTAGATGTGCAGGCAACACAACAGGCTAGAGTGGGACAAGCTGTACTAAAAACTTTATTTCAGACTGTTGCAACAGACACTTGCAAAGTTAGAGATGCACTAGTCTGATCTAATGTCAAATTGGAAGCCTTCATCTTAACAGCAGCCATTTAGGGTTTTGTGTGTTATCCAAGAAACTCATTGTAATCTGAGAATTTGCCTATTTGCTCCACACAAGAGACCAATTCCAAGTTTTTATTTTTCTATGGAGAGGGATCATGTTGGCTTTATTTCTCAGAGTAAAGCATAGCTTGGTATTTGTTATTTTAAGACACTGTCTAACCTTCTTCTTTTTTTAAGGTTTATGATGTATATGTAGAAATTACAGCAATCCAAATGCAAACCATCCGAAGATCTGCTTGGAACAGGTTTTGTAATTGAATGAAGTAGTATTTTTGTTTGGTGTCCGACATGGTGGATTCGTTTTACTTTGCCAACACGTTGAAAGTGAAAAATCTGGCTACTACTTCCCATTGGTGAAGAGTTTGGCAATGGTAGACGAAGGAAACAATGTTGATTCCCTTCTGTATGAGCCCGTTACATAAAGGACAGTGTTCCTTTTTCTTTTTTTTTAATAGCCTTTTCAAGCTGAATTGTGTATGGCTCAAATCGTAACCTAATCCATCCCGATTTTTGCTTCAGTTTAGGATAACTTAAAGCTCCATCTAACGTGATGTACCTATCCAAATGGATCATATTGGTTTTATTTAGACAGGATTTTGTAGATATGTAACAGTATGCTAAAACTGGGTAAATGCTGAAGCTGAGATTGATGCATGAATTGACAAGCCCACAGCTTTTCTTCCTAAATTAATAACATCTATAACATGCTCCTTCTGTATAGCAATTCAGTGAGCACAATACCACCTTTCCAAGTTTTCCTATACTTGATAACGATTGTAAAGTCTATGATGTGCATCGGAGGGTTACTAATCTGATCCAGTGGCATGGCATTTGTGATGCAGAACTTTTGACTGCTCAGCAATCTAAACATTGTATGTATTTTGTGGTACAACATTTTATTAGTGTGCTTCTTATAGTAATTATGATACTTTTAACTTTTTTGAATAGGCAAAGCATACACAAGAGGGAAGTCAATCGTGGGGTGTTAATGGTGAGACCGGAACACTGACCGACATGAAGGAACTAGGAATTTGGGAGCCCCTAGCAGTAAAGCTACAGATCTACAAAACTGCAGTGGAAGTAAGGATAACAACCTGGTTCCCTCGTGGTGGGGATTGTAATGTGTTATAAGACTACTAACCAAATAAATGAAGATTAACTTGGAAGTCCTAATACTTCGCATGATAGATTTGATTTGAAAAGCAAATCACATGACGTGGCACTGACAAAACTAAACAGTAACGACATTTGTAGAGGCATTGATACTGCCTGGCTAACCGAGCCATGCAAGGCACCCGAAAAGAATGGGCTGTGTTCAAAGCATGTGGGGCTGTAGGTAAGAATGCTTTGCATACTCCTGCAATCCAATGTTGGCTCCAGATGTATGCAAGTTGTTTTTCTGCGAGTAAGTCTTTAGAGTCACAAGGTAAAGTAAATCCTCCTCTTTGTAAATGTGTGCATGCGCATTTACTTCTGATAGCTACATCTGCCAGCGGATTCCTCACCTTGTGAATATCCCCTTGCGTCAGCAACATTCGGAAATTCTTTTTGTAGCTTCACGCCGACGTGGACGACGTCATTGAGACACAGCATCGCATGCGACTCCGCTGACGTCACCGACACTACAATAGGCCCACGCCGGCGTGATGACATCAGTTCCCTTTTTTCCGCGTCGTCAACGCTAACTGTTTTGGGGAATCTCTAGCCTTTTAGTAACTTTGTTGCTATTTTCATCACTTTACTGTTTCTTTGTTTCTTTCGCGATGTCGACAAAGACCGATTTTAAGCCTTGCAGAGAATTTGGGAAAACTATGCCGATCACAGACCCACGCGAAGATTGCATCTGGTGTCTTAGTTCGGACCATGATGTAGATGGATGTTCTTCGTGTTGAAAGATGAACCCGAAGGCTCTGCGTGAGAGGCCAAGCTACTGGTGGCAAAGCTGACCAGGAAAGGAAGTGTTTGAGGTCTCGTTCGAGAAGGGCGCGGAAGAGATCAAAGTAGAGATCAAGGTCTCGGGTGGAGTAGACTTCGAAGTCATCTTCACATCACGCTTCGAAGTCGAGGAAGAAACATAAGAAAAGAAGACATGAGTCCCGACGTCACTCCGGTAGGGATTCGAACTCTAGGTCGAAATCACCCAAGAAGGTACGTTTGAAGGTGATTCCTCCGGAAGAAGACTTCGATCCTGAAGGTGAGGCTTCGCCTTCGGAGTCGCAGGTTAAGTCGCCGACTCAGTCTCCGGATCCATCTCTGGCGCGGTCCCCGGCTCGAGAGGATGAGGAAGAAGTTCCTGTGGGTGAGGATTCTGCGCCTGTGGAAGAGCCGAATTTGGAACCACCTCAAGGTCAGCCTGAAGGTCTCCGACCACCTTTTCCGGCCCCAGGCCAAGACCCATCAGCGTTTTTGAACGCTATGTATGGTGTCTTTTCAATGGCGTGGTACCCCTCTGGCGCACCTTCGGGTCCCATGGGTCCACTAGCATTTAATTTAGGAGTTCCTCACTCCTATGCTCTGGCTCCATTTATGCCCTACATGCCGGCTCCGACACCGCAATGGCAATACCCGGCTCCCCCGAGGTCGTCAACGCCGATACCAACTTAGTCTGCTCCGAGTTGACCTCGAGACCAAGCCACTGTCCCATCGGATTCGATACAGACGCCGGTTCCGGCTCCGGCTCCGTCTGAGTCGTTGGTGGATCCGACGGCGTGACGTGTAAAGGAAAGGTCCAGGAGGGAAGCTCAGCACCTCATGGAGGAGTGGAGATATACAGAGGCTCAAGCTGAGATGGAAGAAGGTGAGCTTGAGGAGGACTGTTAGGAGGATCTGGCGGAAGCTAGTGGCCTGGAGTTTTCTCCTGAGTGGGAATTACCTTCTGTGTCTGATGCTCCTTCAAAAAACGTTCAGCCATATCATTAGGTTATGAGGAAGGCAGCGGAACTTTTGAATTTGACTCTACCTACAGTAGAATTTAAGTTCAATCTACTGACTGAGGTTCTGCATTCACCAAGTTCTGTGGTGGAACCATTGCTCCCATTTAAGCTTTAACGGAGCCTATTATGGATGTTTGGAAAAAGCCTTTAACAGCACAAGCAGTTTCCAAGGGTGTGGCAAGAAGGTACAGGGTCGCTCCTGAAGACCCTGATTTTCTAACTTCTTAACCTTCACCTGAAAGTTTGATAATCCAGGCAGCTTGTTCCAAAAAGACTGTGGGTGCATTTCCACAAGGGCCTGGAGATAAGGCTGCCTAAAAACAAGATCAGGTTGCAAAAAAAAAACTTTTTCTTCCGCAAGTATGGCATTAAAGTCAACCAATGCCACTTGCCTTATGGGGAGATATGTGCATGCTCTCATGGATACACTGCGTCTTCTGGCACCTAAGATCCCTGTTGACAGCAGGAAGGATTTTGAGGAGGTGTTGACGGATGCACAGGCAGCAGCTCACCAGGTGATACAAGGTGGGCTAGACACTGCGGATTCGGTGGCACGCATCATGGGTACTGCGGTTGCCACAAGGAGATCAGCTTGGCTGAAATCTTCAGATTTTTCCGCAGATGTTCAAGCTGCTTTGTTAGATCTGCCGTTTGACGATGTTGGACTCATTGGGGAAAAAAGCTGATACAGTCTTAGAAAGATTTAAGGACAGTAAGGCTACTGCCAAATCTTTAGGACTTCAGACCAAGGGTTCTTCTACCAGAAGGTTCAGAGGATTAGGACGCTCTTCCTTTCGCTCCTATCGGCAAGGTCAGTAGCAGCAGCAGAATCCCTTGTACAAGTCGTACAGGGGCAAGCAAAGAGCTTGTCCTCGAGGACGTCAAGCCTCTTCCTCCTCCACCTCCTCCAACCCCCCAGTCTCAGAAAAGCAGCCCTAGATCCGCCATTCAGGATCATGCGGGTCCGGGGGGGGGGGGGTCGGCTTACCCACTTTCTACGGGATTGGGAATCGGTTACATCAGATCTTTGGGTTCTCAATCTCATAGAAAATGCCTATGCTCTTCCCTTTCGGGAGTTAAATCCCAATTACCCTCCTTGTCAAGGTTTTTGCAGGGAGGAACACCTTGCTTCTGCAGGAGGAAGTATAGACCCTATTAAGAAAGGGTGCAATAGAGGTGGTGCCAGAGCAGGAAAGGGGTCAGGGATGCTACTCCCGGTATTTTCTGATTCCCAAGAAGGATGGCAGACTTCGTCCAATCCTGGATCTCAGGATCTTGAATCTTTATCTGAAGTTCAAGATGCTCACCCTTGCACAGGTTCTTCAGGCGCTGCTGGAAGAAGACTGGATGGTGTCGCTTGACTTGCAGGATGCGTATTTTCACATCCCAATCCTGAAGTCGCACAGGAAGTATCTCAGTTTTACGGTGGGATTGCAACATTATCAGTTTGCGGTCCTTCCTCTTGGAATTACTACTGCGCCTCGAGTCTTCACCAAGGTGATGGCGGTGGTGGCTGCACATCTCAGAAGGTCGGGGATTCCAGTATTCCCCTATTTGGACGACTGGCTGATCAAAGCAAGTCGTCGGAGAAAGTGCTCCAGCATCTGCAGGAGACAACTCAGTTGTTGTACCGTTTGGGTTTTTCAATAAATGTACCCAAGTCTCACCTGGTGCCCTCCCAGCGCAACCTGTTCATAGGTGCTGTACTGGACACAACTGTATGTCGTGCATTCCCTCCTCCTCAAAGGATTTGCGACATACAGGAAATGATTCCTTTATTTTACAATGGAGCGGTCGTTCCAGTCCTGAAGGTCCTTCGCCTGCTCGGTCTGATGGCTTCTTGCATTCTGTTGGTCAACCATGCACGCTGGCACATGAGGGCGCTCCAGTGATGCCTCCGCAGGCAGAGGCGCCTTGATGCCCATTGGGCTAAGTTTGCGCATGATAAGATCCCTTTATTATTATTATTATTATCAACACAACGGAGATCTCGGAGTCTGAGGATCTCCAGAGAAACTGCGGCAGATCTAACTTGGTGGAGCGTCAAAGGCAATCTGTCTCAGGGAAAGCCTTTTCATCTGCCTCCGGTGGCCACAGTGATTACGGATGCATCCACTCTAGGGTGGGGTGCTCATCTGGGGGATTTGGAGGTCAAAGGTCTTTGGTCTCCAGAGGAAAGGTTGCTTCACATAAACCTTCTAGAGTTACGGGCGATTCGTTTGGCCCTCAAGGCCTTCCTCCCTTCGCGGTCGGTCAGTTCAAGTCCTGATGGACAATACGACCGCGATGTGGTATGTCAACAAGCGGGGAGGAGTGGGGTCGCAGTGTCTCTGCAGAGAGGCTCTGCGCCTCTGGTCCTGGGTTCAGGACAATCTGATTTGTCTGATGGTGAATCATCTGGCCGGAGTTCTGAAAGTGCGTGCAGACTGTCTGTCGGCAGTTCTCGGCCGACCACGAGTGGAGGCTTCACCCGGAGGTGGTTAGTCACGTCTTTCGGACGCAGGGAACTCCTCAGGTGGACCCGTTTGCCACTCGAGAATGCTCACTGCCTGTCATTCTGCAGTATCCGATGCAAGGGACCTAGGGGGACGCGTTTCAGTTGAGTTGGGGAAGTCAACTCCTTTACGTGTTTCCTCCCATACCCTTGATTCCTCAGGTTCTGAGGAAGATTCGCCAAGACCGGGCCCAAGTTATTCTGGTCGCCCCGGATTGGCCAAGAAGGGTGTGGTACTCGGATCTTCTCCACCTCTCCTCTCGCCCTCCGCTCCGTCTCCCGTTCAGGGCAGATCTCCTCTCCCAGATGGAGGGGCAGGTTCTACACCCCCACTGCCAGACATTACACCTTCATGCCGGGAGATTGAACGGGGCAACCTGAATTCATTTTCTCTCCCACACGATGTGGTGGATGTCATTCTTTCGGCTAGGCGTGACTCCACTAAAACCATATATTCATACAGATGGTATAAATTTGTCTCTTGGTGTGGTTAGAAATCTGTTGACCCTTTGAAGGCTTGTTTGTCTGATATTTTACAGTTTGCTCTTTCTTTAGCACAGCCGGGATTTGCTGTTTACACAGTGAAGGGTTATCTTTCGGCATTATCGTCATGTCTCTGTTTGCCGGATCAGCCGTCTCTTTTCAAGTCTCCTGTGGTTTTAAGGTTTTTGAAGGGCCTCACAAATAAGTTCCCTCCTACTCCCTTTATTGTGCCTAAATGGGATTTTAATCTTGTTTTAACCTACTTGATGGGTTCTCCCTTCAAACCCTTACACAAGTTTCCCATGAGGCTTTTGTCTTTTAAGACTGTCTTCCTGGTTGCGATCACCTCGGCAAGGAGGGTAAGTGAGCTTCAAGCTCTTAGTTCCAAGCCCTCATTCTTGACCATTCATGCTGAACGAATGGTTGTTAGGACCAGGGCTGCTTTTCTCCCTAAGGTGGTAACTCCCTTCCATCTAGGACAATCTATTACCCTTCCTACCTTTTACCCTCCCCCTCGCCCTTCCAAGGAGGAGGAGAGACTACACCGTCTGGACCCTAAGAGGCCGTGAGTTTTATCTTGATAGGACTAGAGACTATCGAGTGGATGACCATCTCTTCGTTGGATTTGCTGGCTGCAAGAAAGGAAGAGCGGTGCACAAGCGCACTCTTTCAAGATGGATCATCCTCTGTATAAAGATCTGCTACTCTTTGGCCAGTAAGGAACCTCCAGAGGGTATAAGAGCTCACTCTACTAGAGCAAAGTCGTCAACTTCTGCTTTGTCTAGGGGTGTACCTGTAGAGGATATTTGTAGGGCCGCGACTTGGACCTCCTTCCACACTTTTGCGAAGCATTACTGCTTGAATGCCGAGGTGAGGACGGAAGGTCACTTTGCGCGCTCTGTCCGCCAGTATTTTTTGGTGTAGAAGAGTGGACACCCTCCTTCGGGAGTGGGGACTGCTGTGGGACTCTCTTCATAAGGTGAGGAATCCACTGGCAGATGTATCTATCAGAAGAAAAAGTTACTTATCTTCGGTAACGCTTTTTCTGGTAGATACAGTATCTGCCTGTAGATTCCTCAGTGACCCACCCGCCTCCCCGTTGTCCTCTCTTCTATACCAGAGTTACTGTAATGTATTTACTTTATTGTCAAGGATTTGTTCATTTCAAATGTTTTATTGCATTTGTTTCATTCACACTGTTACCTTGATATTTGTGTATTGTGTATACTGTGTATATTTCTACTGTCATTGGTCCGTCCGTGTGCCTTGAAGGCACGGAAAAAAGGGCGGAACTGATGTCGTCACGCCGGCGTGGGCCTCTTGTAGTGTCTGTGACGTCAGCGGAGTCGCGTTCGATGCCGTGCCTCTGACATCGTCGCAAAGCTACCAAAAGAATTTCCGAATGTTGCTGACGAAAGGGGATATTCACAAGGTGAGGAATCCACAGGCAGATACTGTATCTACCAGAAAAAGCGTTACCGAAGGTAAGTAACTTGTTCTTCATTGCCAGATTGTTTTCTTACCGCCCTCTGGTTCGGACATGTATTACTGCGTTCCGGTTCGAGACAGTTTTGGACTCCTTTTGGTTCATATTTCACCCTTGCCCTCTAGTTTCTACCTTTTGCGTTTTTGAAATTTAAAAAACTATGGTCCAGTTTTAACAGCGGCCTTTCTGGCATATCTTTCCATCCTGTTGGTTCTGCCTTAGAATGCCCTTCGGATGGAACAGACTTCCATCCGCTTCTGTTCCAGGTACCACACAAAGTACCTGTGGACCGACTTTCATCAGGTCTGCAACCTGTGCTTATCTCCTGACAAAGACTGCGAGGCCTGCTGATCTATTCAGTTAAAGGAATTTATACAGGACCGAAGGGAGATGCAGTGGAGAGGGGTCGAAGATAAGCCCAACATCTTCAGACAGCAGGATGTTAAAGAAGAGTAGGAGGAACTCATGAGGCCTCTGCGGGCAAGGAAGAGGCTTTTTCCTTCGATGATTCGGACTCTGACTTGGATTCGGATGCAGGACCTTCCAGTGTACTGTGAGTACTGACCTTACTGCCTGCCACTGAAGAAACATCAGGCTCCGACTGAACATCACGCTCACGGGCCACCAATGCCAGCAGGCCATGGTCCGCACTGAAAAACGGAGTCTGATGCTCCACCCTTGGGCTCTGCAACGAAATTCCACATGAAGCTGATCACTAAGGTACTCAGCCGATCTTCATCCTTGGCAATGACCCCTAAGGCACCGAAACTGAAATCTAGCTTGGCTCCGAAGATTTCCAAACTGACTCAGGTACTCCATTGGAGCCAATTCTCAACAAATTGCAGCAACAAATTTAATCCCATCCAAAGGCAAATCCCTATACAGCCTCACACTGGGCATAATATGGCCAAAATGGTTCTTGTACCATCAAAACTTCCCTTCCAAGAGGCCATTGATCTATTCGTGTCATCCAAAAAGAAGAGGACTGACCACGCCACCAGTCCCTTGCACCCTCTCACAGCAGCCTCACCTCTTCCTCCTCCACCACCATTTATTCTTCCACCACCTTCACCCTGTCCCCCTCATTCAACAAGTGATTCATTAGATATTACTCCTCAACATTTTCAGGTGGGCACAGGACGGGATGATACTTTTGATGCACCAAAGCCCTCTGACCCCTGGTCGGCCTGCGATATTGACCCTCCTGGGGACACTGATCCCTACCTGTACCCTGGACGGTAATCTCCTCATGATGACACCACCTCTTATCAGGAGGTTATTGGCAGGGCTGCAACTTACTGTCGATGCCATTACAAAAGGAGCCTATGGAAGAGTATTTCCTTTTTGAAACTCTTTCAACTACACAAAGGGCAATGCAATATCTCCATATGCTCAAGGGTATGCTGAGACACACAGACACCTATCTAGATCTATCTCTTATCTATCTCCGTCTGTCTGTCTCTGTGCAGTCCGCCGATCACTGGCGTATTGCTAACACTATGTAAATATTGGGCAGATATGATCGTGCCCACTGGGATGAAATAGTGGAGCACTTTGCGGAAGAGCATAAAGAGGGCAAGAGCATTTAGCTAAAATAAGATGATGATTTATAAAGCACCTGGTTACACCACCCGGAGTGTCCCCACGCTACTTTAGTAAGCAAGCTAATTTCTAATCTCTCCATTAGATGCGACTCTGCAGACACTGCTGCAAGGGGCATAAATACCAGTGTTTTGTTGCATCCCGAAGATGATTTCAACCAACTCAGTCCTGTGCCAGAAGGCTTGATTATTTGTTTCGGTGCCAAGCCTGGCGGTGGGGTGTCGTAAACATTCTCTTGGTCTCGACCTTGGCCAGAAGACCGTGTTGGTGCTGTAGCCTTATGCTTTTTGGAGAAGGTTTTTGGGGGCAAGCGGTCTTCAGCGCTCATGGCACTCTGTCCCGTAAGCACGTATTCAGACTCCAGATCAATCTTGAGTTCAGAATCCGACTCTGGAACGGAGAAGCCTCTTTTGCCACCGACGCTTCGATCTTTTCCTGCTTGGATTCTTCATCGAAGGTATCCGGGGTGTGTTGAATGCTCTGGTGTTGCAGTTCTCGTCGTAGAGCCCGACGATCGCTTTGGACCAAAACGATTTACAGGCGTCGCAGTCATCCTCATTGTGCTCCGGAGAGAGGCACACGTTAAAAAGTTAATGTAAGTTGGTGCAAGGGTTCTTGACATGGCACCAGAATTGGAACGAAGTCCGTTCCATCGGCAGAAGGCTGGACCGACGCAGCTAGGCGCAAGGGCCGCCCACAAGGTTTTCAATCGAAGATTGAGAATTTGTTGACCATTTCGCAGAGAACCGGAAAACTCGTACGAAAACCATACCGTCGATGGTAGAGTGGATTGCATACTAGGGGAACCAGAAGAACAGTTTCGGAGCGCAGCAATATTTCCTAATGGTGGAAAAAAACAATCTTAAAATGGAGTTGGTGCCAATTTGTACTATCACTGAAAGGAGGAGTCACCTTACCTGGTGACTAAAGACTTATTTGAAGGAATAACTTGCAAACATCCGGACCCAACACTAGATGGCAGGAGTATGCAAAGCATGTGTATCTACAACACGCATGCCTCGAGCCGGTTTGTAAACTGCTGCCTCCTGAAACGCACACATCCTCACACCTAAAGTTCAAGCGATTGTTTGTTACCTTCTACATTTTCAGAAGTTAGGGCTAGCTTATACCTTGATCAGCTGCCTATCTACCGAAGACCAAAGGTTTCATTATTTAGAATACCTGTTATTAAAGCGCTCATGGAAGGCATGGAGTTATTCCGATTGGAACCCCCCAGTTCCAGTTTGGAACCTAAACATTACCCTCAGTAGGCCTATGGGTCTCCCATTTGAACCTTTTCACTCTTTCCCACTGCAGTTACTATCTTGGAAGTTGGCCTTCCTTGTAGCCATCACTTCCCTACAACGAATCAGTGAGTTACACGCTCTCACTTCAGAAGAGCCTTTTTTTCCAAGTACGTTATGATAGTGGTACTCCCAACCAATCCAAAATTCCTTTCTAAAGTAGTATCCAGTTTCCACCTTAATCGGACAATTGACTACCAGCCTTCTTTCCAAAACCAGAATCTATAGCCAAACCTGCCCTACATTCTTTTGAGGTTAAAAGAACTCTCGTGTACTATATTGATGGAACAAAACCATTTTGTAAGACCCAACAACTGTTTGTGTCCTACACCAGGCCTCACAAGAGACCAGCAATTTCCAAAGCGGGAGTAGAATCTTGGTAAGTAAAATGCATGCAAACGTGTTACGCAAAAGCTAAAACAACTCTTCCAGGGGCTTCCATGGCTTTCTTGGGTAACATCCCATTAGCTGATATCTGCAAAGCAGCTACCTGGTCTACCCCACATACCTTCACTACACATTACTGTGTGGACGCTATGGCCAGATAGCAAGCTAGAGTTGGCCCGGCTGTCCTACGTAGACTTTTCTAGTCTTCTGCAACATCCTCTGGCTAAGCCACTGCTTTTGAGAAGACTGCTTTACAGTCCATGCACAGCATGTGTATCTATAGCTACACATTCCACGAATAGAAAATGTTACTTTCCCTGTAAGCATCTGTTCCTGGCATGCTGTGCTGTAGATTGACATGTGCCCACTCTCCTACCCAGTCGCCTCATGTTATTGCAGACTCTGCATTACTTTTCTTATTACATTTCATTTGCGTGGTCATCTTTAGTCTTGCCCCGCATGCGGGAAAAAAAAACATCTTAACAATTGAGCCGATGCCCAAATGCAATGCCACCTAATAGGTGACCCTGTGACTCAGACTTCCTTTTAAAAAAAAAAGTAATTGTACACGTCCAGGCCCAACACTAGATGGCGAAGTATGCACAGTTTGTGAATCTTTAGCACTACATGCCATGAACAGATGCTTATAGGGTAAGTAACCTATTCCTTCAGGTGGATATTCAGTAGATTAGTTACAGCCATCCCTCCTCCCTGTTCCCTGGGCTAGTCTCCCTTCCAATCTGGAAAGGTCCCAGTCTGGAAATATGTATGCCTTTATTGACTGATTATTGTTGGGCTCTATATCTGAAGGTGTGAACATAGTCTAGAAAGAAACAGATGTAAGCGCACCGGGGTGGCATTTATATGCAACTCGGTTTTCTACTTCTGTGCCAGAACTAAATCAGTGTGGAGCTGCACAATGCCACCTACAGGTGTGCAGTACCAATGCTGTTAAAATCTTCTGGATCCTGTTTGGAGCCTGGGAAAAGTCAGAAGGTGAGGAATCTTTGGTTGAAGTGTCCTCCAGGGAGTGTTACAGAAGGTAAGTACTTGGTCATTTATCGGGCCTCCAGAAAGGTCATGATCACATCACTTGTAAAAAATAAAAATAAATCGAGTTTACGACATTTGTTTAATTTGGCTCAAGCCAAGTCACAATCAGCCTCTATCAAAGTGCAACTATCGCAACCTGCAGAAAAGGTCCTCTTTAGACATCAGTTTCTTCAATGCCTAAAATAGTCTTCCTACAAAAGTCTCTTCACCTCCTCTGGAACTTAATTTAATGTTATCAAAACCTTTGGGCAATTTTGACCCTATTTGCAAGGCTTAATTACAGCATTTATCTCAGAGGATCGATTTTTAGTGGCTATCCCTTCTGCTCATAGAGTTAGTGAGATTCAAGCCTTTTCGGCAGTCGAGCCCTTTACCACGTTGCAGGACGGTCATGCCAACCTACCCATTATTTATTTTAATGGTTTGGGATTTTCATGCCATCAAAGGCATAATTCTACCAGTTTTCTTTAGCAATCCAACTACCCCAGAACGAGCATTCTTTACACTCCTTGATGTCGGGAGAGTGTTGTGGTTTCCGTTAGCCTCGCCCCATATCACCTTTGCGAGTGATTCGAGCTGTGAAATCAGATCTGCAACAAGGTGGCCGTGGGGTAACTTAGGAAACATTTAATTCAGAGTGAAACTCATCCAATAGCTTAGTTAGAAGACAATTTAAACAGTTGAGTGTTGGGTTTGTAAGAGATTGATGCATTAATGGCTCAAATTGTTTTAAAGTGAGCTTACTCCTGAACAATGTTTTGTCTGTCCCAATCTGTTGTGAGGATGGTGTTGCTGCCAGCTCAGTATAGAACAGGGATGTTAATTTATGGCCCGTGGGCTGCTAGCTCATCAGCAGATCTTTCCTTGCAGCATACAGACCTTCTTCTGGGATCTCTACTAAGCAGAGTTGTATCATTGAAATAAAGCTACTCCTGTTGAGGTTTTTTTTTCCCTTGTTAATTCTGCTTGACAAGCAACATCTTGTTCTCTTGCAGGGGATCCTCATCAATAGTCATAAGCATTAAAATATTCCCGCCCATGCGCGGGACCCTGGAAACACTAAATTATATGTGCCCCACATATATGTAAATATATATATATATATATATATATATATATATATATATATATATATATATTTGCAGCCTAATAAACACGAGCTGAATCATGCTGTAAAGAATTTCCACCATACATTAGTAACATGCATTAGCAACATGAGAAACAACAATCAAGTTTTAGAACTGTTTTAATGGGCAGAAAGCAGTAGAAATTCTCATACAACACTGAAAGCATAGGAAGCTCCCAGGCTGCATTGCAAACAGTCTAAAAAGACTGAAAAGCTAACCTGTAGCTGTATGCAATAAAACTGCCACTGTGCCTTTAAGGCACTCATGACCCCCAGCTTCCCATCATGCCTCAGGGGTGACAGTTAAGTCCATTCTTTTCGGATACTGAAAAACCATGCAACAAATAGTTAATAATATCTCCAAAATAACTAAGATCCTTTGTCCGGGAGGCGGGAGGGTTGCTTATGACTTTGATGAGGATACCCCTGAAAGAGAACTAGGATTACAGGTAAGTAACTTATCCTTCTATTCCAGGGGATCCTCATCAATAGTCATAAGCAATAGAATAGCAAGCCTCACCTCATCTCCCTGCGGGCAAAGGAAAAACATAGTAAATACCATCAATATGCTTAGTTAAACACCAAGCTAGGATAGAAGGAAAAACCACTATCCAAGCATATTTCCCAAGGAGGCCTGGCCCACTTGAGCATCAGCCCTGGAATCTGACTCTAGGCAGTAGTGCCTCGTAAAAGTATGGACTGATTTCCAGGTTGCGGCCTTACAAATTTCTGACATAGGGACGTCGTATAAGAACGTAACAGTGGCTGCTTTCCCCCTGGTGGAATGCGCCTTGTGGGGTGAAGGTAAAGGCCTTTTCGCCAGTTGATAAGCTAAGGTGATACTCTAAACAATCCATCGAGAGATGTGTCTCTTGGCGGCTGGAAAGCCCGTTCTCATGGAGCCATAATTTACAAACAATTGATCCGTCTTCCTTATCTCTTTTGTGCTCTGTAAGTAGAACTTAAGCACCCTTTTGAGATCTAAGGAATGAAGAGACCGCTCAGCTGGGGTCGCCGGATCAGGCTATCGACGTCGAGGCTATCGACGCCGACTGAGATCGGTGGCGTTTTCTGGCCTGCTCCTTACTGGGGAGCCCCTCAGAGGCCGCAGCACGTGCAGAGGAAGAAGCCCCTTCCTGCCCAGACCCACCTGGACCTTGCTGCCTTCTTTGCTCCAGTCCTTGCAGCCGGATCTCCTCTCGGTCCTTCAGGGTCCTACTGGAAAACTACAGGCCGATCTCACAGGTCCCAGAAACATGAGAAGGAAGACACAGGATACACACCCTGTGTGGATCAGATCTTGCCTTCTTCCTAGCACACTCTGGGCATTTCTCAAATAAGGCAGGCATATTTGACAAAAACCACCATAAAACTCTAGTAAAGTGAAGAAGCAAAGATACGTCAAGTGAACACACTCTAACACTTCAAGTGTCAAAAAATTACACAACACCCAAAAAGGGAGAGCTCAATGCTTCAGGGTCCTGCTAGCAGGAGCCGGAAAAAAGAACTGAAAGTAAAAGGAAGGGGATGTGCATGCTGGGATACCGAGGGGCTCTAGAGTTCCTTATAGGCAAGGTATCCCTTTTCCAGACACATAATGGCAGCCTATGGAGGCTTGTCTGTCCATCCCTTCCTCTCCATCATTCCAAGGATTTGGTGAGGGGAGGAAAGTTTCTCTTAGTGAAACTTGACAAATTGTATTAAATGTGTTATTGGTGTTATATCCTTGGCATTTCTTGCTGAAGTACTGGACAGTGAAGCCTTGTAGGTACAGGCTGCATTATTGTCTTTAATTTTCTCTTAAGTGTCTATGCAGGACTGCAATGAAGAACGCTTAAGAGATTAATTTTGATTGCGCCGGGGTCCACGCACATGGGCGGGTCTATTCACTAGATTATGACTATAACAGAAAAACCCCTACTACAGAACTGGAGTTACAGGTAAACTACTCCTTATGGACTGTTTCTACAGCCAGCTCAGCTTGACCTGTGAGGGAGGGAGCCCTGGTCATTAGAGAAAGCTTAGCTGAGCAGACTGGAAGTGCATTCAAATGTATGGGAACCTTGATTGAGTACAAGTGGGGTGGATGTCAGACCGATAGCTACAAAAAAAATTGTATATATATTTTGATATTATTCTGCTGCCCTTGTACCTACAGGTGCTGACATATAAAAGGTAATCTACAGACAACTTAAATGAAAACATAATGCAAGTTAAACTAATATGTGGAAATGCGTAGATTTTTAAGTAAATCTCAGTTGGTTAATGTGATCACTACAGACTTCAATTTGTCTGTGTGTAACTGGAGTCTTTCATTCCCAATGTGATTAAACCCATAGCTTAAATTAGCACGATCAAGATCGACAAATAATTTTGATATGTTTGACTTAATAACAAAGTGACATAGAGTTTTGGTTGTACACCCGGTCTAAAAGACTCATTGGTTATAAAAGATATATATATATGTGTATGTAGATCAGTGATATGTTATTTTCTTACTGCCATTTCTTTTTTTAATATTGCAGACTGCAATTTTATTGCTTCGTATTGATGACATTGTCTCTGGGCACAAGAAGAAGGGAGACAATCAAGATCGAGGAGCTCCAAATCCAGACCAAGAATAAAAGAACAAATTTAACATGAAAATCTAGGATATTGCAGTACTCATACAGCCGAATTCAACCACTCCACTTTCTTGCTGCAGCTTCTTTTCCAGTCCAGCAAGGAGTGTTTAACAAGTACTCATTGTTAGAAGCAAATTGTTGAAGATGAGACCTCATGAGTAAGGGACTCTTGCCCTATTCTAGTTCAGAGAATGATTGTCTTTACTTGTGTTGAAACTTATCCATAACTTTTTGCTGCCAACAATAAAGGTAAAAAAGATTGTTTTGGACTCCGTTGTTGTAAGAAGTTGTTTTTACTTCTCCATTATGAGAACAAATGTGACAGAATTGTTCTCCAGCATTGGAGTAGCAGTAATTACCATAGCTTGCAATGACATAAAGGCATTGCATTTAATAGCTTATCCATTTCATTTAAAAAGAACCAAACTACAGCCAATAAGATGACGCACCCTTAGAACGCTCCCAACAGAGGCATCTTCCTTCAGATTTTCCCCGTACATCGCGTGAGAGGGAGTCTCCCAGAGCTCTTCTCAGTTTTCTGATTCCAGATTACTTGAACTGTGTTACAGTATGTTAGAACTTATGGAAGTGACTTTTTAGACCTTGTTGGACCTGCGGTAAGGAAAGGCTGCACTCTGAAGAGCCCAATGGAGACTCTATCTACTGCCTTCATCCCACCCACAAGGTGAAAGGCTGAAAAATCTTTAGGCCTTTTTCTACTGAAACTCAAAAGATTGTGATGGAAGGGGTTTTGATTTGGCTTCAGAAACTAAAAGTGAAAACTGCTATCGTTTCTGAGGGGGAAAGTGTGTTATGTTGCCTCACAAAAATCTAGGAATAGAGAGGGGTTACACAATGGGTCGCCTCAGGGGCACAGAAAAGCCTTAAAGACCCATCATGGGTCTGCACAAGGTTCCTCTCCTGAGGAAAAGAGAAAAGGCTACTACAGACTCTAAAACTTGACCTACTACCCCATCTATAGCCCTGTCGTAAAAACAAAGATCCTCCTATGTACTAGTCTCTGGAAAGCACAAACTGACTGAAAACATTTCATAGATAACGTCCAGCCCATCAAAATTGTTGACCGCTAAAACGATCCCAACGATGACTGGCTTAGGGTCTATTATCGCCCTGTTGACCATCACCGTCCTGTCAAGAGTGACTACTGCGCCAAAGAAAACTACCTCGTCAATGGTCACCACCTCGTCAAAGAGAACTGTTCCTACAACGTTGACGAGACCGTTGACGCACCCCACTCAGTCGTCGAAACCTAAGAAACCACCCATGCTTATTTTGACCACACCATTGATGTCAGCGGTGTCGACTAGGCTTTTACAAACACCAGATAGTATTCATCCAGAATTTACATCATCTAGCAAGGTGTCTCCACTACCACCTAGTCACTTGCTACATGTTGAGGAATCCAAGGAAGATGATCTTGGACCTTTTGGTGCAGATCACAGTCCTTCTGAGTTGCACGTAAAACACCAAGACCCCAAAGAAGACTATTATTACTAGCCCATTTATCAAGGGCAACCATATGCAGTACCACCATTTCTCCTCCAACCCTACAAGGCATGCTTCATATTCCTGGTACGTTAGTCCAGGATTTGCAAAGCATGCTTCAGCACTATTACAAGTGCTACCCAACACCAGTCAGGGCTCAAGTCACCTACAGGTGCACCAACCTTTGCACCTAGGTCACCAGGCTCAGTGCGTCTTCACCTACTCCATGGAGACCCCAAATGCTTCTATTTCCATTCCTCCTCGAGGCATCTACAGATGATGATCGAGACAGGAAGGAAGGTGAGATTCCAGACAACCAAACTATGACCAACAAATGGGACGATTACGTTCTGTAGTAGGGGATCTCTGTGAATAGTCCCGCCCATGTGCGGCGTGGACCCCGGAGCAATCAAAATAGTCTCTTAAGTTGGCCTCTTCTGCAGTCCTGCATAGACACTTAAGGGAAAATGAAAAACAAATAATGCGGCCTGATATTAACAAGGCTACATTGGCCAGCACTTCATCCTGGAGTGAAAAAGGATAGCCAAATAATATAGAAATGTACACATTTTACAGAGTTTCACACATAGAGAAACTCCCCTTCACAAAAATCCTTTGTCATGATAGAGAGGAAGGGTTGGACAGACAAGCTCCATAGCCATTATGTGTCTGAAAAAGGGATACCGTGCCTTCAAGAAACCCTCCGGAGACCCTCTGATCCCATGATGCACAGCCAAAGGCAAGTTACTTTCAGTTTTTTTCCAGCTCCTACCAGCAGGACACTGGTGCATTGAGCTCTATCTTTATTGGTATAACTCTTGAGCTTTTTGAAAAGTTTTAGTGTAAGCCACCTCTTTCTTGTCAAAATGCTAGCTTTATTTGACAAGTGCCCTGAGTGTGGCAGGAAGAAGGCCAAGTCAGACTCTCACAGTGTGTGCATTCTCTGTCTTCCATCTACTCATGGTCCTGACTCCTGTGTCATCTGCAAGTCATTCTCCAGGAAGACCCTGTGTGACAGGGAGAAGATTTGTCTTCAAGGCCTGGAGCAGAGAAGACATCAGGATGCATTTGGGACCTCTGGCGTGGAGGGAATCTATCTGCTTCCACTTCCCGAGATTCGGCCTCTGGGGGGCTCCCCAGTCACAAGAAGGCCCAGAAACTACATTGTCCCGGTCAGTCGATGGCTACGGCGTCGACGGGTATGACTACGATATGCTCTTCGTCGACCCCGCGCTCTGGGTCTAAACAATGTTGATGCTTGGCGTAGAGGGGAAGGACGTTGAGACCTCAGACGAGGTCGACGTCTAGGACTTCGCAGACGACGTCGACACATCGTCATCAATCTGAGTCCCGAAGGCATTGGTGCTCGCCGCCGTTTACCATCGTCAACGCGCAGGTCGGCGTGGAGAAGGAGATAGTCGCCATCAAGGAGTATGTTGACGTCGTGCAGAAAATCGACGTCTGGAAGATCAACATCGAGGAGGAAGTCTACATCCTGGAAGAGGTCTTCCAGGAGCAGGTCGCGCTCGGTGGTCAGCATTTCTACATCTGACCGCTCTAGGTCGGAGCTGTGCATACGCTCTCCCATCAGGGGACACGGCCACCAGGGCGCCTTCTTCAAGGCCGGCCTGTAAGAGGAGAAGAGTGATTTGTTCACTGGGCTCTGTATACTCTAGGACCTATTCACCAACAAGGTCTCCGGGGATGGACCAGCTGTGGTCCCTCATCTGTCGCCTCCACGGCCTTGGACTCGGACTCTTCCTCCACCGCCGCCTCCTCTGCCACTGGCTCCGCCCAAACCACCGCCGGTGGTTCCGCCTGTGCCCAGACAGCCGAGATCTCGCTCAAGAACCCAACCCCGCTCTCGTAGCCTGCACAGGTCTTCCACCAGGTCTCCACATCTTCGCCACCGTGCGAGATCACGCTCACTAGGGACAAAGATTCCTCTAGTGGTGGGAGATATTCACCGACCTTGTCCGACTCTCCTCCTACGAGGGTATCTCCAGTGGATGACATCGCTACCTTTCACGATGTGCTACTGAGGGGAGCGGCTAACCTGGGGACTGCGCCTACCCCTTCCACTTCGGTCATCTTCGAGACACAACGGAAGCAACTCTCATGTCCCCTTCTTCCTCTAGTATCTTGTTTAGAGGAACCGGCTATGAAACTTTTCTTGACGCCTGCTTCTGCGAAGCCTGCTCCATCTCGCCTTCAGAAGAAATACAGGCCCTCGGACTCGGACCCTGCGTTCCTGCGGACAGATCCTCCTCCGGACTCTGTTATAGTGGTGGCAGCAAAGCAACAGCACTCTACGGCTCCATCATCCACAGTGCCACCAGACAAAGAGCCGAAGACTGGACTCGGTGGGGAGGAAGGTCTGCAGTACAGCATCCACTTCCATGAAGGCAGCAAGTGCAACTGCCCTCTTAGGACGCTATGACCGCTCCTTGTGGGAGTCTCTCCAGCAATTTATTGAAATCCTCCCGAGGGACAAATGTGAGGTCTTTCAGGAGGTTAAGGAAGGCTTGATGGTGTCAAACCGAATCAGTGTAGCTGCAGACACATCTCTCCTAGCAGGCCATGGATACTGTCACATGTGACTTTGAGGCGGCACCTCTCTGAAGCCGAAAGCACAGCAGCGGATTTCCAACCTGCCCTTTTCTTTTTCCAAGCTCTTCGGGCCCATGCAGGTGAGGAAATGGCTCGAATAAAGACGGAAGTTGAGACACTCTGGCTGTGGGCTTGGAGAAGCCCAAGGGAACAGCGCAAGACTTTCCACCCCTACCAACGGCACTATTACTCCCAGCGGCTCCAGCGCGGGCAGGGTCGCTAAGCTGGGCAGCAGCAGCAACAACCAAATCAGCGGCAGCCTTTCCAAAGACGGCAGAGGCAACCAACAGTACACATCTGGGAATAAGGGCCCAGCTGGGTCTAAACCCTGACGGACTACTTCCCCCTCTTCTGTTCCCCACTCCGGTGGGGGGAAGCATTCAGAATTATCTGGCAGTGGAGAAAAATTACTCTGGACAAGTGGGTGCTGAATATTGTTTGCAATGGCTACAGTATTAGTTTCGTCAGCCCTCCTCCAGCTATTCCACCAGTTCGCTCACAATACCTGCTGCGCGAACTCCAAGCGGAGGCAGATACCCTGTTAAGAAAAAGGGCAATAGAAGACGTCTCTCCGTCTCAAAGGGGAAAGGGTCTATACTCAAGCCTCTTTCTTGTGCGCAAAAAGGACAAAAACGAGTTCAGGCCCATTCTGGATTTGCGACAAGCAAAGAAATGGATTTGCATGGGAAAATTTTGCATGCGGTCATTGCACCAGATTTATCCTCAGTTGCAGCGAGGAGACTGGCTTTGCGCCATAGATCTGCAGGATGCGTACTTCCGATGCTTCTGTGCAATGGGAACGTGAAGTTCCTGCGCTTCCTAGTAGGCACCAACCACTATCAGTACACCGTACTTCCGTTTGGGCTGAAGTTTGCGCCCAGGATGCTTTCAAAGTTCATAGCAGTGGTTGCAGCACACCTGAGGAAAAACAAGGTTTTTGTCTACCCGTGCCTGGACGACTGGTTGATCAAAGCTTCCACACTCTAGGATGCGCAACTGCATTTCAACAGGACTGCTGTTCTGTTGAACCAACTGTGTCTCCACATCAACATGTCAGTCTGTCCCGACTCTTGTTCAGTGTCTGCAGTACTTGGGAGCCTCCATCGATACTCAAGGCAAGCATGTGTCCTTCGGAGGAGCGACGCTTAGCGATCCTTCGGAAGGCTCAGACTCATGTCCGTTCCATCAACAGTGAGGACGGTGTCTTCTCTCCTGGGGTCGATGGCTTCTTGCATCTTTATCACACCACATGCACTCCTCCACATAACGCCGCTGCAGGAATGTCTCGAGGATCAATGGGGCTAGAAACGAGGGAGCTGGAGGACAGAATCAGACTGTCTCAACCCACTCAACAGTCCCTGAAATGGTGGTGTTCAGCAGGATGAGAAGCATCCATCCCAATGGTCTGTATAAGAATGTCCTTGTGGAACGGAACACCCGTGAGGAAAGAAATGCGTTACTTACCTGTAACTGCAGTTATCCAGTATTGGTGTCTTTCATAGATTCACATGCCTGAATCATTCCCAGTCGTCGAGACTGGAGCCTCCGGTATATAAAAAAGTAATGTCCTATAGACATACATAGAGAAACATAGGCCTAAGGATCCCACCTTAGTGACCTATCCACGTCCTTTTGTATAAAGGACCAAACTAGAGTAGGCCCAAGGGTCCCACCTTAGTGGCCTATCTATGTCCTTTTGTAAAAAGGACCAAATAAAGAAAACCAACCAATAAGCTACCACCTCCTTCTAGAATCTTCCTGTCAGGAGCCTAGGTCTCTCAGATTTTCTACCGCACGTTGTGCTAGGGAGTCTCCACCTGAGTTCTCCTCAGGATTTCTACTTCTTACTTTAAAAAACGAATTTACTAAATGTATTACATTATGGCTGATGCCCAGAAAAAGGGTCTCTTCAGAGCCTGTTCCTCATGTGGAAAGAAAAGGCTCCATGCAGAGGACACGCATGAAACCTGCTTGTATTGCCTCTACCCTCACCATCTAGCCAAGGACTGCAAAATATGTAGGACCTTCTCAAGCAAGACACTCAAAGACAGAGAAGGACGCCTGCTACTCTGGCTCAACAGACTGAAGGACAGAGATGACTTGATGTCAGAAGACGGTGAAAGTGTGTCTGGTACCTCACAATTTTCCTTGAAGAGGCCAAGGGTTACTTCCCCTAGCCCCTCGGACACCCCTCCTAAGAAGACTCTCAAGAAGTCTTCAGAGGGCAAAACCTCAGTGTCTGGCAAGGATCTTCCTGTCGCCAAGAAGCAGCCGTTGATTTTGACGACGACAGTGTCTAGTATCTCCTCAGCTCTAAAAACTGCGTCAACGACGACGCCAGTGTCGACGACTACAGCATCGTCTACCTCTACCTCGACGACTAAGACGACGCCTTCATCGACCGCGAGTATTCCAGTGTCGTCAACCATTCCTTTTACTCCGACGACGAAGATCCTATCGTCGACGTCGAAAAAGACGACGACGCTGGTCCCGTCGACGAAGATCATCCTGTCGACAAAGGACACGTCGACGACAAAAACGTTGACGACGGGGAAAATACCGTCGACGAAGGACACGTCGACGAGAACACAGTCGACGGGGACACCGTCGCCGTCGGAAAATACCGTCGACGAAGGTGATGACGACGACACCGTCGACTAAGTCATCGACGACCCCTGGAAATGCACAGTCGTCGGCGCCGCATCTGACAACCCCAACAGGAAAATGGAAAGAGTCTGCATTACTTTCTCACGCCATGGATACCCTGTCGCCACAGACATTCCATGTCGCCATTAAGATTACGAGGAAACCAATTACGCCAGACCTGACGTCACTCAGTAAGGTGCAAGAGCTGCCTCCAACCTGTCTATTACAAGGCGAGGAGTCGAGGAAGAGCAGTACACACAAGCCACAAGCCCATCAGACCTTGTGGTTAAGTGCCAAAGCACTGATGAGGAAATAGAAGAGGTGGAACATGTAGAACATTCGGTCCACACTCAAGTCCACACACAGGTTACATCGATGGTGTGCCTACCAGCGGCCATTGTATCAGACCTACAATTTTTAATCCAGGATTATAAGCAGAGGTACCCGGAGCAGCCCTCTACGCCTGTGCCTGCTACTCTACAAGCACCCACTCCTTTGGCCCGACACAAGCCGCCACCACTGGCACTCAGTAGAGAACAAGAGCCAGTGCAGGAAATTTATTCGTCTGCTGACGAAGAAGGTGACCAAGAAGAGGGCTAGGTACGTGACGATGAGTCTGACCCAGATGCAGATCAAGACTACATCGCCCCTTCTCCGGCCTCCCCGGAACCACAGTCCTCGGAATCGCCACCCGCAGACATTGGTGGATTCCACAACCTTGTAGAGCGTGCAGCCAAGCGATTATATATGGCTATGGAAACTCAGGAAACTGAGTGCTTCCTGTACGACTTCAAGGAACCAGCCAAAAAGACAACCAAGTCAATCCCCATCATTGACTTTATATGGAAGCAAGGGAAATTATTGATGCAAACACCAGCCTCAATTCCAGTAGTGGTACCCAGGCTTGAAAAGAAATACAAGGCAACCTCATCAGCGCCAGCATGCCTCACAGGTCACCCCAAGGCAGATTCTGTGGTAACCCAGAAAAATTCACGTAACCCAGCATCGCCTTTGTCAGCACCACCTGACAAGGAAGGCAGAAAACTGGATACAATTGGCAAGCGTTTTTCCACCACGTCGGCCATGACAGTAAAGGTGGCAAATTCCATCGCACTCCTGGGCTGCTACAACAGGCAACTTTGGGCAGATATTGCACCTTACCTATCTCACCTGCCAGAGGAGGTAAAAGAGGAAGCTCAGTCACTCCTCTTGGAAGGACAGACGTCTGCTTCCGAACTCATTGACTGCGCAATGGATGTCGCCTTGACCGGGTTCAGGCAATTGGCAGGTGCTGCTGTACTCGGAAGACAAGGCTGGCTCAAGGCCACCTCTTTTTGCCAGGAGGTGCAGACGAAAATTGATATGCCTTATGACGGCCAGCATCTCTTCGGGGAGAAGATTGATGAGGCCTTAAATACTATCAAAAAGGACACGGACACCTCCAAAGCCATTGGGACACTGCAATTCCGAAACCAGTCCTTTCGTGGGAACAGAAACAGAGGACAATCCTCTTATAGAGGCACGTATCAGAACAGGTCCTCTTATTCATACAGTCAGAAAAGAACGCAATACCAACCGCGACAACAGCAAAGGCGCCAGACTTCCTACGGCAAGTCTAACTATAGAGGGAAGAACCCAGAAAAAACCAGCTGGCGGCCGCCAATGACTCGTGTCAATGGCCCATCCATCCACCATCGAGCTTCTTCAAAATTGGAGGAAAACTCACACACTTCCATGCAAATTGGAGATTGATAACAGATCGGTGGGTGCTCCAACTCATTCAGTTCGACATTCTCTGGAATTTTTTCACAATCCCCCCGACAACACCACCTTGCAAACGGTCCCACAGGCACCTACGATTGTTTCTTCAGGAAATCGCTTCCATGATGCGGAAGGGAGCGATAGAGAAGGTTCCATCTGCCCACAAAGGGAAAGGTTTTTACTCCCACTTCTTTCTGATCCACAAAGGGAAAAAGTGGATACCAATTCTGGATCTCAGGGCACTCAACGTGTTCCTAAAGAAACAAACGTTCCGTATGGTGACACTCCAGGACTTCCTGGGACTATTGGAGGAAGGGGACTACATGACGTCCTTAGACCTGCAGGACGCCTACTACCATATTCCTATCCTCAAAGGCCACAGGAAGTACCTCAGATTTGCTGTAGCGGGGCAACATTACCAATTTCGTGTCCTCCCGTTTGGCCTCAAATCGGCACCACGGATATTTACCAAATGCCTCTCCCCTGTGGCAGCCTACCTTCGCCAACAAGGACACCAGGTCTTCCCATACCTGGACGACTGGCTGGTAAAGGCACCATCTGCGGAAGGCGCAGCCATATCCTCCAGCGTCTGTCTGAACATTTTCCAACGTCTAGGTTTGACTCACAATCTCGAAGTCTACACTGGAGCCCAAAAAGGTCATTACTTTTCTTGGGGCGACTCTGGACACGGAACGTATCAAAGCTTTCCCTTCTCAGGAGAGGAAAGTCAAACTCATCTCCCTGGCCACGTCGGTGGCATCAAGGAAAACCTTACCGGTCCGCACCTTCAAGTCTCTCCTAGGCATGATGTCCTCATGTATCATGCTCATACCCCATTGCCGCCTCAAGATGCGCCCACTCCAGGAGGAGTTGACAAACCAATGGATACAAAGCACAGGATCATTCGAGGACCGCATACGAGTCACTCGAAACATGGTCAACCACTTACAGTGGTGGAGATCACTCAAACACCTGTTGAAGGGATTGCTGTTCCTGCTGCCCGCAGAGCCACATGTGATAACAATGGACGCATCCCTAGAAGGCTGGGGAGCGGTCCTCCAAGAACTACAGGTCAATGGCAAATGGACAGAACAAGAAACCCGGCTCCACATCAACCTATTGGAGTTAAGAGCGGTCTTCCTGGCGCTATAAGCCTTCCTGCCACGCATTCAAAACTCCCCAGTGCTCGTCAGGACAGACAACACCACGACGATGCACTACCTGAACAAGCGGGGGGGGGGGGGGGGGGGGCGCGAATCGCAAAGAGTCTGGAACTGGCTTGTGGTACATGGAATAACGCTGAAAGCAGAGTACGTCCCGGGCAAGGACAACGTCTTGGCGGACGCTCTGAGCAGACAGGGAACTCCATCTCACAAATGGGAAATGGACCTGGAAGCCCTGGAATACCTCTTCGCGGAATAGGGAACTCTGCAAATAGACCTCTTTGCCACGAAAGAGAACGCCAAATGCCCAAGCTTTGCAAGCAGGCATCACCAACCGGGGACCCTTGGAAATGCATTTTCCATTGCATGGTACAACATCTTTGCATACGCCTTTCCGCCATTCCCACTGATACCCAGGATTCTCAGGAAAATGAAGTCACAACCCTGCACCCTGATCCTGATCGCTCCATTCTGGCCGAGGCAGCACCGGTTCACGGACCTTCACCGCCTCTCGGCCCAGCCACCTATTCGACTGCATCAACATCCAGCTCTGCTCACAATGTCTCGGGGACAGGTTCTTCACCCGAATCTGAGCTCTCTAAAGTTGTCAGCGTGGCTCCTGAACACAGGGAATTCAGCCACCTAACCATCCCGCCGGAGTGGAGAGACATCCTTGCAAAGGCTAGAGCAGACAGCACTAATAAAACCTACTCATTAAAATGGAAGCGGTTTTTCTCTTGGTGTGTGGCCGAAGGCCTACACCTTTTCCAGATCACTGCACAGCAGCTGCTACCGTACTTGCTACATCTGGCACAATCGGGCCTTGCACACGCATCCATTAAAGTGCACCTGGCGGCGATCTCAAGGTTCGCAAGGACTTCTAAAGGTCCATCCCTGTGGGCAAACAGATTCAAAGCAGTTCCTTAAAGGCCTATACAGGTCTTTCCCACGACCAAGACTGATCCCTCCGTCGTGGCACCTCAACGTGGTCCTTCACCAATTAATGAAGCACCCTTTTGAACCCATCCATAGGGCGGACATCAAATTTATCTCATGGAAAACGGCCCTCCTCCTAGCCTCGACTTCGGTTAGAAGGGTCAGCGAGTTGCTGGCTCTCTCAATCCAAGACCCTTTCATTCAGTTCAGGGAGGACAGAGTGCTCTTACGAACTAACCCTCGGTTCATTCCGAAAGTCCCTTCGGACTTCCACCTCAACGAACCAGTGGTCCTCAGGTCATTTTTTCCAAATCCTACCACGGTAGCTGAGAGAACTCTTCATTCATTGGATCTGAAGAGGTGTCTTAAATTCTACATTGACAAGACAAAACACTTCCGAAAATCGTCTCAACTCTTTGTTGCCTTTAGTAGACCACGGAAGGGCACGCCCCTGTCAAAACAAAGCATTTCAAGGTGGATTTCCTCAGCGATCACCTTTTGCCATGACAAGGCCGGACGACCTTTGGACTCAAGAGTCAAAGCCCATTCAGCAAGAGCCATGTCCACGTCTGCAGCACGATTTGCTGGAGTGCCGGTATTGGACATCTGCAGAGCGGCGACCTGGAAGTCACCGCATACCTTCACCAAGCACTACTGCCTGGATACTGAGCTGATAAAGGATGCAGCAGTGGGCCAAGCAGTGCTGCGCCATCTATTCCAGTGAGGTGAGCCTTCTGACATCCCTCCATCCATTACTGGTATGCACATTCTTTTTCTAATAGTTATGACAATGCATTTTTGTGGTTTTACAGTCACGTGATATGTATTATCTACAGACTTATTTATGATGTTCCATCAAAAATATGCATATTATATTGCTTGCTACTCTGATTCAGGCATGTGAATCTATGAAAGACACCCAAATACTGGATAAGAAATGCGTTGCTTACCTGTAACTGCAGTTATCCAATATTGGTGTCTTTTATAGATTCACATGCACCCTCCCGCCTCCCCTGGAAGGACTCACCTATCCCTCTAACAAGTTTACGCCTACCTAGCTTAGTGCGTACGAAAATCTGAGACCTAGGCTCCTGACAGGAAGGTTCTAGAAGGAGGTGGTAGCTGATTGGTTGGTTTTCTTTATTTGGCCCTTTTTACAAAAGGACATAGGCCACTAAGGTCGGACCCTTGGGCCTACTCTAGTTTGGTCCTTTATGCAAAACGACGAGGATAGGTCACTAAGTTGGGATCCTTAGGCCTATGTTTCTCTATGTATGTCTATAGGACATTACTTTTTTATATACCGGAGGCTCCCGTCTCGACGACCGGGAATGATTCAGGCATGTGAATCTATGAAAGACACCAATACTGGATAACTGCAGTTACAGGTAAGTAACGCATTTCTTTCCTCACGGGCGTTCCGTTCCACAAGGACATTCTTATACAGACCATTGTGACGGATGCTTCTCTCCAGGGCTGGTGAGCGCTTTCGGACCATCTTCAGATCCAAGGCATGTGGTCTCAGACTGAAACCACGTATCACATCAATTTTCTGGAACTCCGAGCTGTTCATTTGGCATCCGTCCTTTCGGACCAACTCCCTGTTTGTACAGACGGACAACACGACTACAATGTATTACCTCAACAAGCAGGGGGGCTTGAGATCGTGCAAGCGATCTGGCACTGGCTGTTAGCCAAGGGACTGACTATAACTGCTACCCATCTACCAGATGTGCAGAATGCTCAGGCAGACGCACTCAGCAGCCTCGTTCAGGAAAATCACGAATGGGTCTTAAACGACGAGGTGTTAAACATCTTCGCAAGATGGGGCACTCCATAAATGGTTCTGTTCGCCACTGCCGACAACAGCAAATGCCGAGACTTTGCCTCCAGGTTTTACCAACCGGGCACTCTGGGGAATGCACTGTGGATCAGCTGGTCGAACAGCTTTCTGTATGCTTTTCCGACCATTCCCTTAATTCCAGCAGTGTTGATCAAGTTGTCCCAACCCAGGGCCCGGATGATCCTCATTGCTCCGGAGTGGCCTCGGCAGTTGTGGTTCACCGACCTGTTACACCGGTCTCTCTAACCCCATCTGTGGCTTCCATGTCGGTTAGACCTTCTTACGAAGTTCGAGGGGCAGATGGTGCGCCCCAACCTTTCGTTGTTGAGTTTGGCCGCATGGATCCTTAGCTAGTGCAGTATGGACATTTAAACCTGCCTGACAACTGCATGGAGATACTCAAGGAGGCAAAGAGACAGTCTACAAGGACTTCCTACGCCTACATGTGTAAGATTCTGCATTTGGTGCATGTCCAAGAATGCTGATCCTACATCTTGCAAGGAAGATGTCATCCTTCCATACTTGCTGCATTTGGCTCAATCTGGCCTTAATTTTCATTCTATTAAGGTTCACCTCATAGCATTAACTGCATATAGGAAATGCCCTTCACAAACTTCCTTTTTCCAAATCCCGGTCATTAAAGATTTTCTGGAAGGTTTGAAGAAGCTATTTACTCCCATTAGGTGTCCTTCGCCTCCGTGGGAGCTGAATGTGGTGCTGTCTAGGTTGATGAAGGAGCCTTTTGAGCCTATTCATAAGGCTTCGTTAAAGCATTTATCCTGGTAGGCGGCTTTCCTTGTGGCTATAACATTGGCTCGCAGGGTGAGTGAGATTCAGGCTCTGTGTTAAGAGCCCTGTATAGTGTTTCATGCATCCAAGGTTGTCATGAGGACTCTCCTGAAGTTTCTCCCTAAAGTGATATCTGATTTCCATGTCAATCAAACGATCACTTTGCCAATGTTTTTTCAGCATCCTTCCTCTCCGGCGGATAGGTACCTCCATTCACTTGATGTGAGACGGGTGTTGAAATTCTACTTAGATAAGACCAAAGACATTCGTAGGTCAGATCAGTTGTTAATTATGGTTGTCAGGACTGGTCTTGCCACCTCCAAACAGTCCATATCTAGATGGATTGTGTCCTGTATACAACTAGGTTACCAGAAAGCGAACAAGACTCTAGGGGGGTAAGCCTAAGGCTCAGTCGACTAGAGGCAAGGTGGCTATAGTGGCTTTGCTACGTAACGTTCCCATTGCAGACATCTGTAGTGCTGCTACATGGAAATCTGTTCATACCTTTGCTAAACAATTCTGCCTGGACTCTGCCAGGCCAGATGCGCAAGTTGGGCAGCATTCGCTGAGGAATTTATTTGCTCGGTAATGACTTCCGTTTTAGTTTTTCTTCCACCACTGGGTTTGGTTGTTTGGGCTTGCCATTCTCTTCACAGATTATGACTATACACAGAGATCCCCTACTACAGAAGGAGTAGTTCCTTACCTGTAACTCCAGTTCTGTAGTAGGGGTATCTCTGATATAGTCATAAGCGACCCACCCTCCTCCCCGGTGGAAGAAAGTGTTTTCCTGGATGCTACAGACCTGGCTTCATATACCTTCAAAACAAACTGAAAGTAACCTGCCTTTGGCTGTGCATCATGGAATACCAAGGGTCTCTGGAGTGTTCCTTAAAGGCATGGTATCCCTTTTCCAGACACATAATGGCAGCCTATGGGGCTTGTCTGTCCAACCCTTCCTCTCTATCATGACAGGATTTTTGTGAAGGGGAGTTTCTCTGTGTGAAACTCAGTAAAATGTGTAAATTTCTATATTTGGCTATCCTTTTTCACTTCAGGATGAAGTGCTGGCCAATGTAGCCTTGTTAATGTCAGGCCACATTATTTGTCTTACATTTTCTCTTAAGTATCTATGCAGGACTGCAGAAGAGGCCAACTTAAGAGACTATTTTGATTGCTCCTGGGTCCACGCTGCGCATGGGCGGGACTTTTCACAGTTTAGGACTATCACAGAGATACCCCTACTACAGAACTGGAGTTACAGGTAAGAAACTACTCCTTATCTCACCACCTTCAACCCTAGCACTACAATGATGGATTCTCCACCGGAGGATTTGGGTGGATTCCATATGCTCCTGGAAAGGGTGGCCACGCGTTTTCAACTTCCAATCACTATCAAGCAGTTGGACTGTTTTCCCTACGACTTTAAAGAAGAGTCCAGAAAAGCAGTAAAAGTTTTATAAAAGGGGTAACGCGTAAGACCATGACCCGGGCAAACAAAGGTACAAATGTAAAGGTCACAGTAGAAAATGGATTACAAGTTCACGTTCGGGGAAACCAATTCAAATACATGAAATAATTCAAAACGTCACCCCAAAAACTGGGGAGTTCTTGTGGTATAATTTGCATCACAACAAATGGAATTAATCAAAACATAAGAACATGAGATGTCAACATTGGTGCTCAAAAGAGGGAAGGGGTGAGTGCTCAGGGAAGGTTGCGTGATGGTGTGAAGCAACGGAAAGGTAATTTGTTAAAACACATCCACGCTTTTTAGAACCAATCCGACCTTGTACTTGGCAAAACAAGGTCACAATATAGACACAAACATAACACTGTAGGCACAGATAAACATGTCTGTCGCCTATGTTTGATGTAAATAGCAATGTCGACGTTTCAACCCCTATTATCATAAAGGTAGCTTCATCCTTATAGGGGTCTTCATCGGGACTCAAGAGAATAGTGAAGGAGGGGGGAGAACCTAAAAATAGGCTAAAATTTGGTGACGTAAATGGTAAAGCAACGCAATGTTAAATCAAAAGGTAGTGAGTGGTATTTACCATTAGACAACAGCACGTTCAATCCGGTTGTATTTTCGAAAGGTGAGGAACCCTAGTCTCCTAAACAGACTAGAAGGAAAGGTCAAAAAATGACCCATAGAGATGCATTCTCATAATTGGTGTAATAACAGCGAAACTCACTGTGAATTGATAACCAATTCCAGGGAATGAGAATGTTGAGTGCCTCGAGTGCACCCAAGTATCTGGACAGGGTTGATTAGTAACCTAGAAAATAAAGGCCAAAATGCTTGACCGCATCGGAGAAAATCCAAAATATAGGGGCGACATTATAAATTAAGGAGTGTATGCAATATTGTCATAAGTATATGCACAAACCATATTATAAAACAGTGTTGCCCTAAAGGGCCATGTGCCTACAACAAACCACCCACCATGGTATAACGATTTCTGAAGTAACGTGGTGAACCCTGTGACACGGGGTTTCTTGTTTGGCAAGACTAACCAATCACTCCTCCTTTGAAAAAGTGTGCTGAAGACAACCGACACATTGGTTTAAAATGAGCTCTTGGAAGAGTAAGAATTCATGGAAATGGATAAAGGGAAACCAGCTAACAAAAAAAGATGCTTTTCGATGAAATACAATTGGTCAAGAACCTTTTTACAAATTGCAAGATTACTTAAGAAAAACCTTCCTTGTAAAGCTTGTAAAACAAGCCGTTGCAAGATAGTTTTCTCCAATGCGGTCTAAAGCATTTTGACCTTTTATCTTGGTTACTAATCAACCCTTTCCGGATACTTTGTTGCAGTCGAAGCACCCAACATTCTCATTCACTGGAATTTGTTTCCAATTCACAGTGAGTTTCGCTGTTATTACACCAATTATGGGACTGTGTCCTATGGCTCATTTTTTTTTTTTACCTTTCCTTCTCCGTCTGTTTAGGAGCCTACCTTTTGAAAATACAGCCGGATTGAACTTGCTGTTGTCTAATGGTAATTACCACTCACTACCTTTTTGATTTAGCGTTGCTTTACCATTTACATCACCTAATTTTTGCCTATTTTTATGTGTTCACCCCTCCTTCACTATTCTCTTGAGTCCTGATGAAGACCCCTAATAAGGATGAAGCTACCTTTATGATACGGGTTGAAACGTAGACATATTGTTATTTACATCAAACATAGGCGACAAAGACTTGTTTATCTGTGCCTACAGTGTTATGTTTGTGCCTGTATTGTTTTGCCAAGTAAAAGGCCGGATTGGTTCTCAAAAGCTTGGAGGTGTTCGAATCACATTACCTTTCTGTTCCTTCACACATCACGCAACCTCCCCTGAGCACTCATTACCTCTTTTCTGAGCACCAATGTGTACCAATGTTTTTATCTCATGTTCTTATGTTTTGATTAATTCCATTTGTTGTGATGCAAATTAAATCACAAGAAATGATCAGTTTTTTGCAGTGACGTTTTGAATTATTTCATGTATTTGAATTTGTTTCCCCATACGTGAACTTGTAATCAATTTTCCACTGTTACTTTTACATTTGTGATGAAAAACCAAACGCTATTACAGGGCTAGAGGGATGTTTAAAGACCCAGCCTAAGTATTATCCCCCACTCGAAATAAACTTATAAACAACAAACTTAGGGGTCTGAATAAGAATCCAATAGTGATTCTCTAATGTTGTACCTATGCCAGCTCGTGTGCGTAGGAACAAAAATTATAGGTATAACTAACAAACCATATCGCCAGAATGTGAGACACCGGCAACCGTGAGTCACCCTTAGTTGAGGATTCCCATCAAAGTCTTGTATGGATCAATATTCTCATCTGGTAATCCTTATCGGGTATTGCGTCTCTTGATCATTGAGACCACTAACATACCCTGATAGCCGGTTCGGGGTAGCGACCCACAATCACTCGGTTATACCACATGATGTTGAGATGTTGATATGATGGGAATGTGCAGTGCAAAAATAATATATGTGGTGATTAAAAAAGGATAGGGAACTTAACAAAAACCTGTTTTAATGAACGTTAGCCCCTTCCCATTTAAAAACAAGAACAGTGTAACATAATCATCGCAGTACACACAAGTAGCTGCGAAGAGACCAACATGTTTCAGCCACAGAGGGAGGTTCCCCAGGCTTTCGTCAGGGTCTCTGTTCTATAATAATGCTACTGCTTGTGAGTGATAAAAAGTGTGAAAAAACTATATGAAAAAACACACAAGTGAAATACAACAGTAAAGGATATAATGTTCCTTCATCTGTGTGAACTCCTCTCTTCGGCACCTGGTGTCTTAGTAATGTCCAGTGTGTCCGGGGAGTGGACCTCACCTCTTCCTGGACCTGGCTCAGGATATGTGAGACCCCGCTCTGTCTGTCGTTGTCTCGAACTGTGACTGAGTCAGGGGGTTGCCGGTGTCTCACATTCTGGCGATATGGTTTGTTAGTTATACCTATAATTTTTGTTCCTACGCACACGAGCTGGCATAGGTACAACATTAGAGAATCACTATTGGATTCTAATTCAGACCCCTAAGTTTGTTGTTTATAACTTTTACATTTGTACCAGAAAAGCAGTAACGGTAAGCCCCATTTTGGACTATATTTGGGGGAAAGGAGTAAAAAAAAAAAACCTCAAGCAACTGTCACTGCGGTTCTTCCCAGAATGACAAATATATTAGGCACCAGAAGAGTTGCCTGCTTACCTTTATAGGCCTTTGGAAACTGGATTTGGTAATTACACAGGCTGCACAACCCAGGTCAAAAAATCTTTCTACTCCAATCTCTACTCTACACTGACCGAGAGTGCAGGCATCTTGATAATATTGTAAAGAGGTGTTCGAGGCATATGAGCTGCAGATCGTACACTATGCATTAGATCGCCACCTGATGTTGGGCTCGGATGATTGCAGGTTGTTGTCTTCTTGGAGAAGTCTTTGTAGTCACGATATAGGTGACTCCTCCCTTGGACAATACTGCGCATGGGCATCTGCTCCATCCTTGGATTGTTTTTTTCCGCCACTGGCTTCGGATGAAAGTTTCTCCGCTCCGGCTAGAAAAACACTTTTCAGCAACTTCGAAGCGCAAAGACTTCCTATAACTAATATTGACATCGAATAAAACTTTTGACGCCATCGACTTGATTCTGGTTCATTGACATGGGCCTATCGACGCCGTGCGGCCTACACCACATGGAAAGAACTCCGTTCAAGAAATGCCCGGTATGCTGAGCAAAATTTCCACATAGCGATCACCACGAGGTTTGCAACCTCTGTATTATCGCCAGATCACGACGAGTCGACCTGCACAGCTTGTGCATCCTTCCGATCGAAAAAGACCGTCCGGGATCGGAGGGCCCGTCGACACGAAATGAGATCAACACCCAACACCAGAGGATATCTTCGACTAGGTTCCGCTCGTTCCAGAAGAGGATTCACCTGATCTCTAAATCATATCAGAGGCAGAGGACTTGGATGACTCTATTCCATTACGTCAACCCGTGAGTACTTCTGCCCCTGCACCACACGCACTGCCCAAGCCAAAGGCAAAGGTCAGCACTCCGCCCAAGGAGCCCAGTCGAGACCAAGTACCTCCTCATAAAGCCCAGCCTTCGCCTTCGAGCTCGGCTCCGAGGAAAACAACTATGCCTTCAGGTGCTTCAGCACCAAGCAAACCACACGTGCCGATTCCACCACCTCCATCGGCACCGAAGTCAAAAGACCCTTTGGCAGCGAAAGACCCTTCGACACCGAAAGCGAAAGACCCTTCGGCACCGAAAGTAAAAGATCCTTCGACGGTGAAGCCTAAAGAGGTGCAGGCACCGAAAGAAGCTCCGGCTCCGAAGCCGTCCGCTTCCAAACCTAAAGAGGGAAAGCCAGCGCCCGAAGCCACAAAGCAGACCAGGCCAGCTTCCACTCCGAAGACTCCCGCTCCTGTGCCAACACCCACAAAGCCTGATTCCGAGGTTCCCAAGTCCTCGGACACACCTACCAAGCCGAAAACAACACCTTCGGCACCGAGAACTTTGCCACTGGATGCTGTAACACCTCCCAAGGCAAAACGCCAAAAACAACCTGTCTGAACCGAAAAAGTCGACGCCGAAGAAGGTTGTAGAGGAAGATTAATTGTTTAGACCAGATCCTAAACAAAAGATCTACATAAACCCAAACACTGGACATGTAGGTGCTATACCTCCTAAAAAGAGACCAGCAGAAACACCACCTCCACCTGTGGTTCCTGCCAAGAAGGACTGTGCAACTTCTCCTATGCACCCTCCCTCTCCTGTATCTCCTTCCTCTCCTGTCCCTCCTTACATATCACCTCAAATCTCTCCAATCCACTCTCCTGCATCATCACATTAAGAAAAGGAGCAAATTCAGACTTCTGGGGAAACGCCCCCACCGGACAAGGAATCCAGTTATTGATGCGCCATGTAAAAGAATAGCGGCACAAGCTACAAATATATGGCGCATTGCCAATACGCAAGCCCTTCTATCACGTTATGACAGGGCTCATTACGACCAATTAGAGACACTACTACAACACCTTCCAGATCAGTATAAAGATCAGGCAACAGAGCTCATACAAGAAGGCAAATTAATCTCAAATGCCTCAATAAAATGTGCCCTAGGTGTTCCAGACACAGCTGCTAGAGCCGTAAATACTAGTATCATACTCAGAAGACATGCGTGGTTGCACATTTCAGAGTTCAAACAAGAGGTGCAAACCACAATCTTATACCAGCCTTTCAACCAAAACGAATTATTTGGCCAGAAGTAGACACTACACTGGAGAAAATGAAGAAAGACACAGACACTGCAAAGTCAGTGGGAGCTCTACAGTCCACACAGACTAGAGGTTTTTTTCGTCGCTCCTTTTATAGAGGAGGAGGATACAGGGGCAATAATAACAAGGGAAGAGGATGTGGCCACAGCAATCTCTCCTCCTCCACAACTAAACGGACTTCCCTCTGCTCCCCCAACAGCATTCCACTCCTGTGGGGGGGGGGCAGATTAACACAGTTCCTGCCTGTCTGGAACTCCATTACAACGGACAGGTGGGTGAGACCGATTATCCAACATGGCTACTGCCTAGAACTTACAGCAACCCGTCAATTATACCACCCAGGCAGCGTCCTATGTCTACAGATCACCTGACTCTGCTTCAACAAGAAGTTCTAGCACTTCTACAAAAAGATGCTATTCAACTAGTCCCATTAGAGGAACAAGGTACAGGGGTTTACTCGCTGTATTTTCTAATTCCCAAAAGGACGGGACACTGAGACCAATTATTGACCTCAGGCCCCTCAACCATTACCTACAATCAGATCATTTTCATATGATCACTCTACAACAAGTGCTCCCACTACTGCAACAAGGCGATTTCCTTTCAACACTAGACCTGAAGGACGCCTATTTTCACATCCCAATACATCCTTCTCACAGGAAGTACCTACGGTTTGTAATACAAGGACAACACTATCAGTTCAAAGTCCTTCTGTTTGGTGTCACAACAGCACCACGAGTGTTCACAAAGTGCTTAGCAGTAGTAGCAGCACATCTCAGAAGACAACAGATACACGTCTTCCCTGATCTGGACAATTGGCTCATAAAAGACAAGTCATTCCACCAATGTGTACAACACACTCGGCAGACAATTCAACTGTTGCACAACTTGGGGTTTACGATCAACGACACAAAGTCTGACCTAGAGCCTTCGCACGTGCATCAGTATCTAGGAGCTACCATAAACACGTCTACAGCTCTAGCGTAGCCCAGTCCAGCCAGGATAAAGAGCATTCAAGCCTTAGTCTCCACTTTCCAACACCAGCAGTCTCTCCAGGCAAGAGTGTTCATGAGGTTAATAGGCATGATGGCATCCTGAATCTTCATAGTACCACATGCAAGACTGCAAATGCGTCCATTACAGGAATGTCTGGCACAACAGTGGAATCCGGCTCAAGGTCAGCTCACAGACCTGGTGTTGGTAGACAGCCGTACGCAATGGTGGAACACCAAAAACTTGACAAGAGGACGGCCGTTCCGCGAGCCTGGTCCACAGATAGTGCACACAACAGACGCATCTCTCACAGGATGGGGAGCCCATCTCTTACATCATACTACTCAAGGTCGATGGAACAACAAACAAAAGATGTTCCATATCAACCACCTAGAGTTGCTAGCGATATTCTTAGCACTCGAAACTTTTCAACTTCAAGTACAGAACAAAGCTGTCTTAATCTGAACGGACAATATGACAGCGATGTACTATATACAAAAACCAGATCGACAAATTCAGTTGGTTTGGGTCTGGGTGTCTGATTTCTCCATGGTTCTGTGTTAACAGTGAGGGTGTGAGGGTTAGACTGTGGACATATTTACTCTTGGGTAAGGAGTCCCCAGATGATGTAAAAAGGGGGGTACAGGTCGGCAACTGATGGGTAAACTTCATGTTCGAGGCATGTGGGCTGCTGAATTCATATCTGTGCATAGATCGCCGCCTAGTGTTGGGTCCGGATGATTGCACATTGTTGTCCTGGAAGAGTCTTCGAAGTATCACGAGATAGGTGGCTCCTCCCCTGGACTACAGTGCGCATGGGCATCCTCAGATTGTTTTTTTCCGCCATTGGGTTTGGATGTTACTATCTTAGCTCTAGTTAGGAAAACTTTCTACAAAGCCAAAAGGCTTTCGACAGCGTCTGTATTGTTTCGTTCGGTATCGGTACCTTTGTTTCGAGAGGACATCGAGGACTCCGTAGGTTTTTCTTTCCACACTCGACCCGATCTTCGATCTCAAATGGAAAGAAGTCCATTCAAGAGGTGTCCCCTATGCAATGCAAAATACCCGCACATCGATGTCCACCCGGTGTGCAATAAGTGCCTGTTCCCAGACCACAACAAAGCCAACTGTATGGCCTGTGCCCGGTTCAGGTCGAAGAAAACTCTTAAGATTCGACGCGCGGCTCGATTGGAGTCGAAGAAGTTAGCACCTGTTCCCGTGAACATCTTCGGGACCGAAGACGTCGTTGATCTGGAGGATCAGGAATACTGCTCCAATCTGCCTTCGGGCCATGACTCAGAGTATGACGCCGAAGACGAAGAGGTGCAAGAAGACTAAAATGTTGTCGATAAGGTAGGAGACGACGTGGAGGCCCTTGGGGCCGTAGAAGATAGCTCAGGCGAAGAGCTAGGCCCAACTGGCTATACGGGGGCCGACGATGACTCAATAAGGCTCAGGTCGTGGGATCGCCACTAGGCCTTACCCAAGATCAACAATCTCATTCTACAGCCCCGCATACAGGCCAGGCTTCAAACATTACTAAAGAGCCTTCGGTTTGGAAACCACATTCGGTCTATACAAAGAAATCGAAACCGACAGCATCATTGCCAAAACCGAAAGTGCAAGTGACTCTGGTCGGCTCCAAGGCCTCGAACCCCTCGGAGCCGAAGAAAATGGCCGTCGATGCCGGAAAGCTCAAGAAGGTCGTCGAGCCGATGGTTGCGGCACCGAAGACCAAGGTCAAGGCAGTCGAACCACCAAGGCCGACCCCGAAGGGAGTCGATTCACTCAAAAGGCTCGAACCAATAGACTGGATCGATCCTCGGTCGAGGCCTACGGACAAGTCGAAGACTGGCTCCAAGGACCCTGTCGAGTCGACGCGCCCCAGTCCATTCATAGCCAAGGAAGTGTCGGAGTCTCTCCAACGCTTCAAGGATAAAGCTACAGCGGTCGGACCAAAGAAGGCCCCGACGCCGAAGCTGGTTGGACAAGTTCAGACCGCGTCAACACCTATCAAATTCGGGTTGCCACCCTCGGTACGTCCAAAGATGTTCGAGCCGAAACAAGCTATCAGCGCCACTAAACAAGTGTCGACAGAAATGGAGGCTGCAGAAGAGCCTATAGACCAGGAGCCGAGGCAATTTATCGACTCAGAAACTGGTAGACTGTCCATATACAAAAGAAAATTGATGCCAGAAACACCCATGGAATCATATAAGATTCCCTTAAAGAAAAAAGTTTCAACAACATCTCCAGCTCTTGTGGAACCACTCCATCACTATGGACAGGAACCTCAAAATGTTTCCCCAACATACTCCGATGTGGATGCAGGGGATGATGAACATGAGGAGGACCTCTATCATGTGGACACTGATCCTGATGATGAAGCACAACCGTGGGCGGACCCTGCTGACTCTAGGGATACGCAGACTGGCCCTGACACTCGTGTGTACAGTGTGAAAACATCTCCAACTGAGGACACAATTGCCTTTAACGCCCTTATTGAAAGGGCAGCCAGTAATCATGGTGTCGAGCTACATGCTGACCCTGTGGATGAAGACTTTCTGGTCGACACCTTTTCCACTTCAGAAAGGACAGTCAAAACCCTACCCATGCTAAAAGGGGTCCTTAAGCATGCTGGTGACATTTGTAAAGACACCACTAGAGCCAGGGTGTCTAAACCCAAGGATTGAGAAGAAATATAGACCGGCCCCTGCGGACCCTACTTATATAAGGGGACAGTTGCCATTGGACTCATTGGTTGTTTCTAATGCACGTAAGAGAGCAAACTCCCAGACTACAGGTGATGCTCCTCCTCCTGACAAAGAGTCAAAAGTTATGGAAACTTCAGGAAAGAGAGTGGCTGCGCAGGTGGCTAACATCTGGCGCATTGCCAACACTCAAGCACTCTTGGCCAGATACGACAGGTCCCATTATGATACCCTTGAGACACTGTTGCAACACCTACCCGATCAGTACAAGGAGGGGGCAGAACTACTCATCCAGGAAGGGAAACTGATAACCAATGCTTCCATCAAGTGCGCTCTAGATGCAGCTGACACTGCAGCCAGGGCCATCAACACTAGCGTTATGTTAAGGAGACACACCTGGCTGAGAATCTCAGGATTCAAACCTGAAATACAAACTTCTATCCTCAATCAGCCAGTTAACCCAGACTTCTGATTCGGACCTGAGGTTGACACCACCCTTGAAAAAATTAAAAAAGACACATACTGCAAAGTCTATGGGGGCTCTGCAGTCACAGCAGTTTCGGGGTAGCTCCTTTCGTCGCTCCAATACTAGGGACCCCTCAAGAGGCCAGTCAACACAACAGACACAATACAATAAGGGAGGTACACAATCCACCTACAATAAAAACAACCATGGTGGATATTGTGGAAACAACATCAAGGGCAGAGGCAGAGGAAACAGTTCCAGATCCTCTGCCAATACCTAACAGTGACGCCCTGTCACTGCCCCCCGACCATATAACACCTGTCGGGCGGAGACTACAACAGTTCCTGCCAGTCTGGAAATCCATCACCACAGACAGGTGGGTGAGAGACATTGTACAGTACGGGTATTGTCTGGAATTAACGTCCACTCCACCCAACATCCCACCAAGACACCGTCCTATGTCTACAGAGCACTTACACTTATTGCAGCAGGAGGTCGTCAGCATGCTGCAAAAAGGGGCCATAGAGCTCGTGCCTGTAGAAGACCACGGGTCAGGGGTGTACTCTCTGTATTTCTTAAAACCCAAAAAGGACAGGTCTCTCAGACCTATACTGGACCTCAGGCCTCTAAACAGTTACATTCTGTCAGAGCATTTTCATATGCTCACCTTACAGCAAGTTCTGCCGTTACGCAGTCAGGGAGACTTCCTCGCAACACTGGATCTGAAAGATGCGTTTTTCCATATACCCATCACACAGACAGTATCTCAGATTCACTATTCAACATCAACATTATCAGTTCAAAGTCCTCCCTTTCGGAGTAACAACGGCACCCAGAGTGTTCACAAAGTGCCTGCGACGGTAGCAGCACACCTCAGGAGACCGCACATACATGTCTACCCTTATCTGGACGACTGGCTTATTCAAGCAACTGGGCGCGCAATAAACACTCTGGCAGCCAAAGCTCAGCCAAATTCAGCGAAAATAAACAGCATGCAATTCCTGATTCAAAAACACTCGCTTCCAGCGAAAGTGTTCATGCAGTTGATAGGCATGATGGCCTCATGCATTTTCATAGACTACACATGCGTCCGCTTCAGGAGTGCTTAGCACGTCAGTGGAATCGGGCTCAGGGACAGTTAAAAGACCTAGTGTTGGTGAGCGGTCGGGCATTCAACTCTCTGCATTGGTGGAATCCACAAAACCTTTGCAGGGGCCGACCGTTCCAAGAGCCTGTGCCACAGATTACACTGACGGCGGACGCTTCTCTCCAGGGATGGGGAGCTCATGTACTCCACTACTCAGTGCAGGGACTATGGACAGCACAGCAAAAGAAGATGCACATCAACCTTCTGGAACTGATGGCAATCTTCATGGCGATGAAAGCTTTCAAGGTACACTTGTGCAACAAGGTCGTGTTGATCCGGACGGACAACATGACTGCCATGTACTACATTCAGAAGCAGGGAGGAACACACTCTCCACAGTTGTCTCATCTGGCTCAGAGCATGTGGAAGTGGGCCATTCAGAGGAACATCTTCCTCATGGCGGAACACCTCCCGGGCAAGGACAACCAGATGGCGGATCTGCTCAGCAGACACAGCCACCAAATGCACGAGTGGGAGATACATCCAGCAGTACTCCAACCATACTTCCAGCAGTGGGGTCATCCACAGATAGACCTGTTCGCCACAAGGGAAAACGCAAAATGCCAAAGCTTTGCAAGCAGGTTCCCACATCCACAGTCGCAGGGCAATGCGATATGGATGAACTGGTCAGGCAAATTTGCGTACGCTTTTCCCCAGCACCTTTAATACCGCTGGTGGCACGCAAACTGCGGCAACACTCGATGACCCTCATCCTGTTTGCTCCAATGTGGGCACGCCAACCATGGTACACCACGTTTCTAGAACTTTCCGTGGTACCGCATCAAAGGCTGCGCCTCACACCCAGACTTTTGACGCAGAGCCATGGCGACATTCAGCATCCAGATCCGCAACAGCTCAACCTGGCGATCTGGCTCCTGAAGTCCTAGAATTTGGCTACCTCAACTTGCCGCCAGAATGTATGAATATCATCAAGGAGGCAAGACGGCCCACAACCAGAGCATGCTATGCGGCTAAATGGAAAAGGTTTGTCATATATTGTAACAACAATGTCATTAACCCACTGGATGCATCTATTCAAAACATTATATGTTATTTGCTGCATTTATACGGATGTAATCTAGCGTACAGTTCCATTTGAATACATTTATCCGCCATAGCAGCCTATCTTCAGAACAGGCAGCACCTCTCATTATTCAGAGTGCCTGCCAATAAAGCTTTTCTGGAAGGACTTAAAAGAGTGATCCCTCCCAGACACCCACTGTCACCAGTCTGGAACCTGAATGTGGTCCTCACCAGGTTGATGGCACCACCTTTTGAACCTCTACTCTCTTGTGAGATTCAATTTCTGACCTGGAAAGTTGCTTTCCTAGTAGCCATTACCTCACTGAGGAGAGTTCGTGAACTCCAGGCACTAACCATTCAAGAACCATTCATACAGGTCCACGCAAATAGGGTTGTATTACGCACCAACCCTACATTTATGCCTAAGGTGATTTCGCAGTTCCACATGAACCAAACCATAGAACTGCTGTTTTTTTTTCCTAATCCAGAAAATGTCGCGGAAAGATCCCTACACACGTTAGATGTCAAAAGGGCGCTAATGTACTATATAGACAGAACAAAGGATTTCAGAAAAACAAAACAGCTTTTTGTTGCCTTTTCTCCACAACACACAGGCAACCCCATTTCAAAAGCAGGGATAGCCCGGTGGATCGTTAAGTGTATACAGATTTGCTATGCTAAGGCTAAACGCACACTAACCATTCCACCACGAGCACACTCCACACGTAAGTTAGGAGCGTCCATGGCTTTCCTGGGGAATATTCCTTTAGAAGAGATGTGTAAGGCAGCCACTTGGTCCACCACACATACATTTACGAAACACTACTGCGTAGATGTGCATTCTAAATAGCAGGCAGCTGTAGGACAGGCTGTTCTCAAAACTCTTTTTCAGACTGCTGCAGCTGGCACGGGCAGCCGCCGCTAACAGGCGGAACTGCTATGTAATCTATGCACAGATATGAATTCAGCAGCCCACATGCCTCGAACCGAATATGCTACTTACCAGTATGCATCTGTTCTTGGCATGTAGGGCTGCTGACATTCATATCGCCCACCCTCCTCCCCGGCGCCTGTAGCAGCTGTAGCATTCAGAATTACTATGTAGCATGGACATCACTCACTGTATTACACTCCATCTCTGCCACAATGGCGAAAAACAATCTGAAGATGGAGAGGATGCCCTTGCGCACTGTAGTCCAGGGGAGGAGCCACCTATCTCGTGATACTTCGAAGACTCTTCCAGGACAACAATGTGCAATCATCTGGACCCAACACTAGGCGGCGATCTATGCACAGATATGAATGTCAGCAGCCCTACATGCCAAGAACAGATGCATACTGGTAAGTAGCATATTCGCTACCCTTGAGGTTTTTTGCCCACGTGTATTGAATTTTGCACAATTGAGCACTGGGGTTCCACACATTTTTCATAAATACAAAAAATGGGTTTTGATCGAGGATAAATTGTGAGTTGAGTTTTTCTTTTTTTGACCACTAGATACTTGTTGTTGTTGATATCTCAATTAAACACACGTAAGATACCAAAGGTCTCAGTTTCGTTAAATTCCTGATTGGAACCTATAAAGTGTCCCACATAGGTGATAAAACCAAGAGGTTAATACAAAGAAGGACACTAATATGAAGAAAGGGAGACACAGGAGAAAGGAAGTTAAGAAATACAGTTCAGAATGCGGAACTGGAAAATGTACCCATCAGCCCACTCAATAGTGGAACTTCGTCATCTGGGATTTCACGTTGGAAACTGGTGTCCAATATGCCCTTCCTCAAGAAAAACTTGAGGCTAGCTGTTCTTGGACCCAATGGTTGAACCCTCAACCAAAGAAGATGACAGTATATAGGCTGAAGGGGCAAAGTTGCAGTGCTCAGAAATTTGTGAGAAAAATAAAAAAGAAAGGAAAATTATTCAGAAATTGTAAGGTGAACTAAATACAACATTCTAATTTGTAGTGCGTGGCCTCCTTTAGCCTGAACAGATGCCAGGTGAGGTGAGGCTCTTCCTCCCTCAAATTTGGTCAAAGATGGTGTGGGAGCACCCCGCTGACCTCTCAGCCCGGGTTCGCCTCTGGCTTGCTGGGAAGTGTAGTTTTTCTTCAAGTGTTCAAGTTTTTCGCTAGAGTTAGCGCTTTGACTCCCTCAAATTTGGGTAAGTTAAAAATGAGAATACAATGTAAAAATAAGTGCATATAAATATATGACAACTGTTTTGGATACTTTAACTTTCTCTTGTGTTGTTCCCTTTTGTTTTTTCATTATATTCACAGGAGAAGGTACACCAATTTTCACTGAGAATTGGACAATGTCTGTAGATTGTTAATCACAGCACATAAAGTAAGTGTTGCAGTAGTGAATCATAGGTCCTGACGAAAGCCTATAAAGGCTGAAACATGTTGACCAGATAACATCCATGGTGAATAGCAATTCTTTGCATGCTATTATCACTCTGCTTTTAATCATACCACCTTGATGGGCAGACCTAATAAAGTTTCCTTATGACATCAAGATAGGTATTTTTAATCACTTGGATAATTTTCCTTTCTTTTCTATTTTTCTCACAAATTTCTGAGCACTGCAACTTTGCCCCTTCAGTCTATATACTGTCATCTTCTTTGGTTGAGGGTTCAACCATTGGGTCCAAGAACAGCTAGCCTCAAGTTTTTCTTGAGGAAGGGCATATTGGACACCAGTTTCCAACGTGAAATCCCAGATGACGAAGTTCCACTATTGAGTGGGCTGATGGGTACATTTTCCAGTTCCGCATTCTGAACTGTATTTCTTAACTTCCTTTCTCCTGTGTCTCCCTTTCTTCATATTAGTGTCCTTCTTTGTATTAACCTCTTGGTTTTATCACCTATGTGGGACACTTTATAGGTTCCAATCAGGAATTTAACGAAACTGAGACCTTTGGTATCTTACGTGTGTTTAACTGTCTAGTTGGGGGACAAGGTACCAGTAGATCTATAAATATACTTTCCCCTAAGGCCCGCCACCATTCTTTGTTTTTTCTTATTGTTGATATCTCACCTTTTCACCTAAACCAATCTGTAGAGTTACCTGTGTTTTTCCAGAACCCAGACTCTGTAGCAGAGAGGGCCTTACACACGTTAGATGTTAAAAGAGCTCTACTATACTACATAGATAGAACTAAATTCTTTAGAAAGACAAAACCATTGTTTGTATCTTTCTCTCCTCCACACAAAGGCAACCCTATCTCTAAAGGTGGGATTGCCAGGTGGATTGTATAGTGTATACAAATATGCTATCAAAAAGCTAAACGCACACTAACAGTTCCTCCTAGAGCACACTCCACTCGCATACTAGGAGCCTCTATGGCTTTCTTAGGAAATATACCACTGGAGGACATATGTAAGGCAGCAACATGGTCTACGCCACACACCTTCACTAAACACCTGTGTTGACGTGCAAGCCAAGCAGCAAGCTGCAGTAGGCCAAGCTGTCCTTAGAACACTATTTCACACTACTGCAATGGATACAAGCGACCACCGCTAGGGGAGACACTGCTGCACAATCGATGCATAGTGTACGAACTGGAGCTCATATGCCTCGAACAGAAAATGCTACTTACCAGTATGCATCTGTTCTTGGCATGTAGAGCTGCAGAGTCGTACACGCCCTCCTGCCTCCCCGAACTTGTATCCATTCTAGTTCTCATCTTACTTAGATTCACACGCATGGACATCCTTTTTCTTACTGTATCTCTACTACATCATTTCCCATCATGGCGAAAAACAATCTAAGGATGGAGCCGATGCCCATGCGCAGTATTGTCCAAGGGAGGAGTCCCCTATATCGTGACTACAAAGACTTCTCCAATCCGAGCCCAACGCAGGTGGCGATCTAATGCATAGTGTACGACTGTAGCTCTACATGCCAAGAACAGATGCATACTGGTAAGTAGCATTTTCCTTTTGGGAATGTCGGGTACGATGGTTCGTGCATCAAATTCTCGGACTATTCTGGGACGATACATTCGCCAGAGGTGGTCTGACATGCCACATATATGGATTTCTTGCCAAAGGAAAAGAGAGGAGAAGCTGCAAAAATCTTAAAAAAGGGGAAAGATAAGCATCAGAAATAATATACTGTGCTGCTGTGAGGAAGATGGCCGCCTAGACACAGCTTTAGTTTCAACCTGATCCCGGTCCCTGACCCACAGAGTGATGGTTGGGCTTACCTGGTTGTTGGGTCGTGCCGGTTGCTTCGCCGCCGCCTCTGCCTCCTCTCTCGATTGTCACGAATTGCCATCCGGAGGAGAGCAGGCGCGTCTGGTGTGTTCCGTGACGGCTACGGATCTCTGGGGAGTCAGGAGACCCGAGGCCCCGGGACGCCACCAAAGGGAGCCAAACTAACAAACAAAGGAGCGGGCGGAGCTGCCGGGGACGCTCTCGGCACACCCTGCTCCTCTTGGAAAGAGACAAGCGCGCAACCCTGAGGGATTTTGCAGGAACAGGGAATGGCAAAACAGACGGAGAAGGAAGCCCTGAATACTGTGCAAATAACCGGATAAATGGCTTGTGTACGCCCGGATCTTCCCAAGGTCAGACAGCCCTCCATTAATGAAATATTTACAAGCAAATTATGTGAGCAACCCCTGAGTGATCACGGTAAGGCTGCAGCAATAGCCTTGATTCATGAGCGGACTACACCGCTGGCCACAGGGGATAATACAGTGGCAAGGGGTAAGACGGGGGTTTTTAGCTCCTTTAACTATTGTTCATGACGAGCTCAGCTCGTCATCAGCACAGCTCAACTGTGCCTCATGACGAGCTGAGCTCGTCATGAGCATCGAAAGAGTTAAAGGTCCGGCTCAAAAAGTGTCTGAAAATAAATGAGGAGCAAGCTGCCGCAGGAGGAGGGGCTCCGGGGGCTAGTGGAACTGGGAGTCAGGATCTACAGGGGCGCAAAACCACTACGGTGGTTCTAAATGATGTAGAATCGCCAGGTAAAGGTTCCTGTAATGACATAGTCCCCCTCCCTACGGGTTCATCAGGCAACTCAAGAACAAACTGACAAATCAGAGAGGGGGAATCCCCTGCAGAGAAATGTTTTTTCTTTAACATGAATCAGATCTCTCTGGCATAAGCGAGGTGCTGACAGGCGACCAATCCGCCCAAGGATCGGGGACAGCTCAAAGGATGGGAAAGCAAAGCCCATAACTCAAACAACTCTCCTTTAAAAGAAGCAGCGAGAGAGCATGAAGAATTGAGAGGGAATCTGGCTCAGAAGTCGTTATCACTCTGCAAATGAGGTGGGACTACTCAGTAACTCGCCAGGTGTACAGTGAGAATGAGGGAGAAAAATCAGGCACCTCCCAGGGAGCCCCTACACCAGATCTGTCTGTCGCCCCCTCAATGAAAGTAATCTATGCCACTCTGAAGCAGATGCAGTCTGAGGCAAGAGAGGAACTTAAAAGAGCTCACCTGGCCACTAAAAAGTTTCAAGGGGCTGTACGAAAGGTATCCAAAATTTTCTCAGAGATGGCAGAGCGGATTACTTTGGTCGAGGAGCGAGTAGAGGTTACTGCCACGGTGGCAGTGGCGGTTGAGCAATGGGAAATTGAACAGGAGACCCAGCTCGCAGATGTAAGGTGGAAGTCGTAAGACTTCTGAAAACCGCTAGCGTAGGAACAACCTGCGGTTCCTCTATATAGCAAAGATGGTGAAGGGGAACAACATTAGTCTTTCATGGTGAAACTACTTAAGGGAGCTTTCCCCGATCGTGCCCAGTGGCACTGGGAATCTGAGATTCAAAAAGTTAATTGCTTTCCTCTGATGCTCAAAAAGAACAACCAAGCCCAGCAGGAAGAGAAACCAAGAGCGGTTCTGGTATATTTTGCCAATTTTCTTTTGCGTCAAGCCATTTTTTATAAGGTAAGACCTGAGGCAAAGAGAACATTTGAGGGCCATACCTTCTTTACTCGTCTGGATTTCTGCCATGCAACGTTGGAGCGGAGGTGGCAGTTCTGTCAGCTGTTTCCACCATTTTAACAACTTGATTGTGAAGTATATCTATTGAGCCCAGCCTGCCGCAAGGGCAAGATTGGCTATAATAAACCTAAAGCAGATAGGCTTGGGAGATGGGCGGTTGCAGAAATTATGCACACACAAGGCTCTTTTACTCTCTGATCTATTTATGGTCCTGTTATTGATGACTCCACTTTACTAGATGGGATCTGCACCGAGCTAGCTGGATGGGCGTTCCCGTTAGATTTCTGTGGGAACTTTATTAGGGGATACTCTTTAAGGGTAGATACCGGGGCTTATCAGGGACGCAAGCCTAAGGTCTATGGGTCACTAAAACACCTAGTTCAAAGCCATGGGCTATACGATGTATGGGCGGACAAGTTCCCCCTTCACGTATTATTTTGCTCCATATAAAGTTCACTCCGGTCTCGATTTACTTTATTTCAAGTGGATGGCTTCAGGCGTCACGTATTTTTAAATACCCTCGTGTAATGTCCGACCATAACACGTTGGTACTGGAGGTAGATATTCAAGCAACCCCTCAAGTTAATAGGACATGGTCGTTCGAACAAGCATTGCGCTTAGATGAAGACTATCTGTACCAGATGAGGAAATGTATATTGCTATTTATCATGGAGAACGTGGGGTCTGCCCCCCCGGAGTACTGTGGGATGCGCTGAAAGCAGGGATTAGAGGCGAAAAATGAGGTTTAGCTGGGGCAGGTATAAGGAGAAGCAGAAACTGCAGGAGCTATACCAGACTCTCTCTTGTGCAGAGATTGGGCTTGTGGGGGCAGTCTTGGCTAAACAGGATATTGAGGAAGCCCAGCTCCGGGTTATTCTTGCTAAATCTGCAATTTGGGATATAGCTACTAAGAAGGCGGACAATAAATATGCTGTCTGGAAAAACAAAACTTATGAGCTTAATAATAGTGAGGCACACCTTCGCTTTACGTGCAAGACAACAAGTGGTTTTTGGTGAGATTAAACAGATTGATGATCCGGATTGTGGGCTCATCTCGGATGTAGGTGGGATAAGGTTGGTTTTTCAGAGATACTACCAACAACTCTAGAAGGAAAAGATTTCAAATCTAGAGGAGATAGTCCTATCTAGTCTTCTATCAGGGAAGGTTTGGGTGAGGAAGATAGAAGTAGTTTGGATCAGCCAATCTCTGCTGAAGAGATGGCACTTACAATTGCAGGGCTCCCATCGGGTAAGGCAGTGGGGATGAATTTAATACATGGGGAATTTTATAAAGTATTTGCTACTACCCTTAGCAAATTTATGCTGGAGGTGTTTTTGGATATTCAAGGAGGTTCTCCCCCACCTGAATCTTGGGCCACTGCAAGGATTGTGGTCTTTTCTAAAAAGGGCAAACTAGTGCAGGAGTTAGGATCATACCGCCCAATCACGTTAATCAACTGTGATTCAAAGATCTTCACTAAAATTGTGGCCTCCAGGTTATCTAGGATTATAAGCAAAATTGTCACCGGCTCAACGCGGTTTTATTCCGGGGTTTGGACCAACAGATCATATTTGGCGGGTAATCGCCTTATTTGATATAGCTAAAACTCAAGGGGACCACTTGGTGTTGCTGTTACTGGACGCCGAGAAGGCCTTTGATAGGGTCTCTTGGCCCTATCTATGGTCAATCTTGGATAAAAAGGGTTTGGGGCTCGAGTTTATCGGGTGGATTAAAAAGCTATATACTAATCCCATGGCTAGGGTGGAGAGTCAGAGCTAGTTACAATTCAGCGGGGGTCAAGGCAAGGTTGCCCCTGCTCTCCCCTTTATATAGATCCGTTGATTACCGGAATTGAGATCAACCCCCTAATTCGCCCAATTTTCACCTCTGGCTGGGAGACCAAAATATTGGCGTATGCCAATGACCTTGCAATCATCACTTCCGGTCCTGCTTTGGTGATTGGTCAAATTGAGACCGAAGCTCGTCGATTTGGTCGAATCTCAGGTTGTAAATTGAACAGATATAAAACCCAAATTCATATTAATGATAAAGTTTGCTATGAGGATACACGGGTATTGCCAGATGCTGTGTATCTAGGGGTTAAGATTGCGGCAGACATAGATAAAATTGTTGAGGGGAACCTGGGACCATTAATAGACCAAACTAAAATTGATCTACACAGGTGGAAGAACCTCCGATTAACTCTGATTGGTAGGAACAATCTATTAAAACTTATTTTTCTCCCTAAGATTTTATATTTTTTCAGAGCAATCCCGTTGGAGGTAAATAACTGGTTTAAGGGACTCAATAGCATGATGGGAAAGTTCTTCTGGGCCTATGGCAGATCACGAAGGGCATTGAAATTTCTTTATCAAGAGAACGGGGGGCTGGGAAGTACTGGGCAGTAGGCTATACTACTGGGCTTCTCCCATTCAACAAATCAGTCCATTGCTATTTGATACAAGTCAGAGAGGGGTGGGGGGCAGTACTGTACCATCGTGCTTCGAGCTAATCCCCTGGGTAGCTGCCCGTGGGTTTTTATTTCAACAGCATGAATTCAACTTCTTTAAAAAAGTAAGATTCGAGACCTTATTATATGCGGCTCAGGCATGGACTAGTATTCGGAAAAAGCTTGGGTTTGGGCGATTCTGCTTTTACACTCCCCTTCAAGACAATCCCCTATTGCCAGATATTTTTCACGATTCAGTCATTAATGGGGGAAGAATAGCGGCCCCTATATCCTTGGAGATTTTTTCAATAAAGAGGATTTTGTCATATTTGAGAACTTGGAAAGGAAATTGTTTCTAGGAAATAATGATTTTTTTTTATTTTTGCAAATTAAGGACTTTGTTAGGGGGAAAAGGGGGAGGTGATGGGTTTAATAAAGTGACACTGGTGGGGACGTTGAGGGGAGGAAAACATCGGATTGGGTAGATTTATAAACTGTTAAATGGCAGGCTAGGTGATGACATTGAGAAACATGTAGCCCGGTGGCAGGCAAATAGCCATGTTACGGAGAAGGCCAGTCTTCTCTCGTTCAAGTTTGCTCGATCGACTCTACTCTCCGCAAACCTGCAAGTGCAGCACTATAAAACTTGGTTTAATTTATATATAACTCCGGCAAAGATCAGCAAATGGGGGCGGGTTAGCGGTGTTAATTGTCCCCGCTGTCAAATGTTTGGGGTTGATCTAGCGCATATGCTGGCGGATTGCCCAGGGTTAGCGACCCTAAGACAGGAGTTAGATTTGATTTTTTTTTAAGGTCAAATTGAAATTGAAGGTTTCAGTCACGTCACAATTATTTTAGGAGTTCATGAACAGGAAATCTCCCAGATGGTTCATCCTATGTTTCTGTTTATCGCGATGGCTGTGTTAGACTGTGCCCAAAGACAACTTGGCTGGATCCTGCCCTGCCTTCCTTTAATCATTGGCTGGGTCATTTAATGTCAGTGTATCACATTGAAAGGGCTGTGTATGCTCAGAAGGGCTCTCTGGCTTGCAAAAAGGGGTTGCTAATCGGGGATCCTTTGAGGGAATGGCTGGAGTCCCATGAAGATGGCCAATAGACACTCTAACTATGGTGCTGCATTTTCTTCCATTTCTTACTTTTGTTTGTTGTATATAAACCTGTTTTTGTTTAAACTGCTGCACAGCTCAACCGATGTAGGTATGAATCTGTATAATGGCTTGGATAGTGAGTGGGGGTTGGGTGGTCTTGGGGAAATTACATTGTAAAAAGTTAATTAAGATGGTTAAAAAAATATATATACTGTGCATTGCATCCATATGGTTCAGGCAATTTGCAGGATTAGCGGTACACAGCTGTCAGGGCTGGCCCAAAACTACTTCATTCCAGACTGAGGTTCAAACGAAGATTTTGGATCTGTCCTACGACTGCAATGCTCTGATTTAATTGCCTCCAGGGTGTCATGGACATGCTTTCCAAACAGATCCTGAAACCGCTAGGTCCCTAGGAAACCTCCAGTTCCGGAAAACACCCATTCACGGGGTTTATGGGCGAGGATCATACTCCTATCAGGGAGGATACCAGATGCATCGACCACAATCCTTTTTGCAGCCCTTTCACCCCGCCTACCAGCAACACCAGCCGTATTGAGCACCAGCAGCTTACTCCAAGCAACAACAGAGAAGGCAGACTGCTTCTGCCAGAGACACCAGCAGAAAGCAGGGACCATGGTCATAGTAACGGTTACAAACCATCATCCAGTGGAAGCGGGAATTTCACAATACATCAACTGAGAAAGATCACTACAGACCACTGGTCATATGGCCATACCCCGGAGTTCATTCAGATTCCACCTTATTCGCCACCAAAACAATCCTTGCTGACTGATCTTAATCTTCTCAACAAAGTATTGGCTATGATAACCATGGGTGCCATAGAAGAGGTTCCTCAGTCTAAAAAGGAATGGGCTGTTACTCCAATTTTTTCCTAGTAATCAAGAAATCGGGGTAGTGGTGCCCCATTCTGGATCTTAGGAAGCTCAACAAGATGCTGAAAAAAAACATCTTTCCTTATGATTACCCTCTAGGAGATCCTTCACCTCTTCAATCACTGAGATTTCTTAACCAGCCTCGATCTCCAGCATGCCGCCTTCCATATTCCTAGCCATTCCGGGCATTGCAAATTTATTACCAATTGAATGTGCTCCCGTTTGGTTACGGATCTACTCCCCGGATATTTACAAAATGTATAGCCCCAGTGGCAGCCTACTTGCGATAGAAGGGCCTTCAAGTTGTCCCGTACCTAGATGGAAATTCTGCTTTCTCCCCTTCAACAAGGATACATTTTCTGGGAGCAACTTTAGACGCATAACTGGACAAGGCATTCTTGTCCGCAGACGGGCAAAGTAAACTTTTGGCACTTTCCTGCAATCTTTCAAAAAGAAAGTGCACTTCAGATCTGAAAGAAACAGGTTAGTGTTAAATTCCTTACCTTAGAATATCCCCAGGCATCAGACTGGATCTGGAAAGTTTTCCTCAGCAGTACCCATGCGCGTCGGTAGGCGTCGTCTGCGGCTCTGCGTCCGTCGTCTGCGTCGTTATCGCCGGTATGACATCGTCGGAGTACTTGGACACCGCCCTCGCGCGCTGACGTCAGTTCTTCGTCTTTCCACACCAGCAAGCGCAGATCCGGGAAGAGCAGTACTCAGTCAATTTTTGACTACGTTTTTGATCTCTTTTGATCACTTTTCGAGTCGATGCTAGACTCGCGGTGCCGCTAGGGATGCCTGGTTTTAAGCCTTGCGAGGACTGTCACCGCCTGATGTCGGTGACAGACCCCCACTGTCGGTGCCTTTATTGCCCCGGGGCTGACCACAATAAGTCATGCACCGACTGCCGGGCTTTGACTTCGAAGGCTGGACTGCAGCGGTCCCGTAAGCTGCTCGAGATCCGACAGTCGGCTCCGTGACGCTTGAGGCCCCGGTCGAGGAGGAAGTAGAGGGACCGGTCGCGGAGCCGCAGTCATCGCCGCTCGACGAGTCACCACCCCTCGTCGGGCTCCAAGGCCTCAGGTAAGTTGAGGCATTCGAAAAGGCATCATCGGTCTTCCGACTCCCCCCCTGGTGACGCTCGCGCGATGTGGCCGGGGGTCCGGGCGACACCGCCCACGGGCCTTGTCGGAGCCGCAGGAGCCCCGTCCAGCTCCATACCCGTCGGTCCCTGGACTGCACGCGACGCCGGAGGAGATAAGTGCTTTCCTCACGGCCATGAGGTTGCGCTTCCCTCCGTTGGAACCTGCTGAGGTGCCGGCGGCTTCGACTGGGAGCCCTAGCGGGCTGACGGCTCCGGCGCCGTCATCAACTCAGGTCCTGACGCCGCAGGGCCCCGCAGGAACAAGGCCTGGATCTGGGCCATTGCCAGTTGACCTCACGACTCCTCCGCTGGCGCCGACCCCAAGGGTGTCGGTCCTGGCGCTGTCCTCGGTAGAAGTCTACCCCAGTTTCAGCCCTTGTCCTGGTCCAGTGTTGGATGGCCCGCTCGGCACCGTCTCCCGCGTTGATCAGCGAGACCTTCACCGATGACCCGGCTCCATCATTTTTGCCTGTTTATCAGGAGATGGATGACGAGGAGAACTGGGACTCTGTGGTACAGTAGTGCCAGTTGAGCCAGGACTGGGCAGATGAGCTTGGGGAGGCCAGTGGTCTGGACACTTCGCCTGACACTGGATTTGTCTCTCCTCCCTCTGTGGCTTCGGAGGAGAGGGCTGCTTACAGGGTGGTGTTGACCAGGGTGGCCAAGGCCTTGGCTCTTGAGCTCCCTGTTGCGGCCGTGAGGACTAACCTCCTAACTGAGGTGCTCACACCGCAGGCAAGCTCCTCTGAGCCTCTACTGCCGTTCAACGAAGGCCTCACTGACTCTGTTGGGCACCTGATCCAAGTCCTCTACAGGTCTCCCTGTAGATAAGAACGTGGGCCGACGCCACCGCCCGGCTCCGGGCGACCCCTGCTTTCTGTCCACCCACCCTGCTCCCAAGAGCCTGGTAATTCAGGCCTCTATGTCCCAGACCGCATTCCTGACCGCGCCACCGGATCAGGAATCCAAAAGCTATGATCAGTTTAGGAAGAAACTTTTGTTCTCCCTGAGTTTGGGGCTGTGTTCTGTCAACACCGCCTGCCTTTTGGGCCGTTACACCCAATCTCTGTGGGATATGGTTGCGGAGGTGCTACTACAGTGTCCGGAGGAGGCCCGGGCACGGCTCGCCCAAGTCCTGGTGGAAGGGTGGGATGCAGCACGCTACTCGATCCGGTGTGGACTTGACACCACGGACTCGCTGGGTAGAACGATGGCAACAACAGTGGTGGTCCGCTGCCACGCCTGGCTGAGGTCCGCCAACTTTTTGGGTGATGTCCAGGCCACGCTCATGGTCATTTCCTACGATGGCCGTTGACTCTTTGGCGACAAAGCGGATAATGCGCTAGAGTGTTTTAAGGACTCCAGGGCTACGGCCAAGTCCTTGGGCCTCGGCCAGCGCCAGCAAACTACCGCTTTTTGCCCCATTTGTGGCCAAGGAAGGGGTGCCCCCACACGTTCAGCCAGCCACAGGCCGCAGAACCAGTCTTTACGCGGTCGGTGACGTGGTAACCGCCGTGGCGGTGCCGGGGGACAACGGCAGGGTCAGTCCACATCCGCTCCTGCAGCATCTGCCTCAAAGCCTTCCTAGTCCGGCATTTTAGGCCCATTCGACGCCAGTGGGGGGCAGGGTTCGCCATCACCTCCACTGGCGTACCATCACGTCGGACATGTGGGTGCTGCAAATCGTCTGAGGGGCTACTCCCTCCCCTTTGAGGTGACACCTCCAGCCATGCCACCGCAATACCACCGCATGTCGGGGGATCACTTGCAACTTCTGCAAGAGGAAGTTACGGCCCTCTTGGCCAAGGGGACCGTTGAGCGCGTTCCTGGGCCAGAAGTAGGGTGTGGTTGTTGTTCCCACTACTTTCTGGTTCCCAAGAAGGGCATAGGCCTCCTTTGCCCATCTTGGACCTCTGGAACGTCAATGCCTTCCTCCGGAAGGAGAAGTTAAAGATGCTGACATTGGCTCAGGTCTTAGCTGCCCTGGACCCGAAAGACTGGATGGTAGCATTGGACTTGCAGGACACTTATTTCCACATCCCCGGACTGCCGACCCACAGGCGCTACCTGCGGTTCACGGTAGGCCACGAGCACTTTCAGTTTACCGTGCTCCCCTTCGGCCTTAACAGCGCCCCTCGGGTGTTCACGAAAGTGATGGCGGTGGTCGCAGCTCATCTGCGCAGATCAGGGGTTTCAGTCTTCCCCTATCTCGACAATTGGTTGTTTAAGGCGGGCTCGCCTATAACAGTCGTCTCCCACCTCCAGACTACGGCCGACCTCCTGCACTCGCTGGGGTTCTCCATCAACGTGCTGAAGTCACACTTGTGCCCCTCACAGAAGCTCCTTTTCATCGGATCAGTTCTGGACTCTGCTCAGTTTTGGGTTAATCCCCTGAACAGCTGGTTCGGGATATTCAGGCTCTGATTCTGATCTTTAAGCCTTTGTCTCGAGTCTCGGTCATGTTGACGCTGCGGATCCTGGGGCTGATGTCCTCCTGCATCCTTCTGGTGCATCACGCCAGGTGACGGAGAAGGGCTCTGCAATGGGACCTGAAGTTTCAGTGGGCAGAGCATCAGGGCAACCTGTCTGACCAAGTCCTTATCTCGGAGGGCACTGAGAGTCAGTTGCAGTGGTGGCTCACGAACCGCGATTGGGTCAGCAGTAGATCTCTCTCCCTACCCCAACTGGAGCACGTAGTGGTGACAGATGCGTCCCTCCTGGGATGGGGGGCCCACATGGGAGAGAGGGAGATCAGAGGCCTCTGGTCTCCGGTGGAGTCCAGGCTCCATATCAACCTTCTGGAGCTGCGGGCGATCCATCTTTCACTGAAGGCATTCCTTCCCTCTGTCCTTGGAAGTGTAGTGCAGGTGTTCACGGACAACACCACTGCCATGTGGTACTGCAACAAACAGGGCGGGGTGGGGTCGTGGACCCTTTGTCAGGAGGCTCTGCGCCTCTGGCAATGGCTGGAACAGGGTGTCACACTGGTGGTTCAACACCTGGCAGGTTCCTGAACGCCAGGGCGGACGAACTCAGCTGCCGGTGCATGATGGATCACCAATGGTGTCTGAACTCTGATGTGGCGCAAGGTCTCTTTCAGCAGTGGGGAGAGCCTTGGTTAGATCTATTCGCCACCGAAGAGAACGTGCAATGTAATCAGTTCTGCGCGTTGGAGTTTCCAAGACGGCACTCACTCGGAGACGCTTTTCGTCGCGAGTTGAGTTGCGGTCTGTTGTACGCCTTTCCGCCTATACCACTTCTACCCAGAGTGCTGAACAAGATCAGGCGAGACCGGGCCCAAATCATCCTTGTGGCTCAGGACTGGGCACGAAGATACTGGTATTCGAGCTACTCAGCAGGTCAGTCGATTTCCCCCGGTTCGTCTGCCTCTTCAGGAGGACCTTCTGTCACAGCAGCAGTGTTCTCCACCCGAGCCTGTCCAGTCTCTACCTACATGCGTGGAGATTGAGCGGCGACAGTTGAGGCCATTTGACTTGCCTCCTGAAGTCTGTAATGTGATTCTGGCTGCCAGGCGTCCCTCTTCAAAATCGGTATACACCTGCAGGTGGAACAAATTTGTGGCATGGTGCACAGCCCTCTCGGCCATTTCAGCCTTCTTGAGGCTTCCTGATCAGCCTTTTCTTTTCAAGTCCCCTGTTGTAAATAGATTCATGAAAGGCATCACACACATGTTTCCTCCTGTTCCTTTCGTGATGCCTCAGTGGGACTTGAACCTTGTACTGACTTATCTGATGTGCGCTCCCTTTGAGCCACTTCATAACTGTCCTCTACGTCTTCTAACCCTTAAAACTGCATTCCTGGTTGCCATCACCTCTGCCAGGAGGGTGAGTGAGCTCCAGGCTCGATCTTCTAAACCTCCTTTCCTCTCTGTCCATCCGGACAAGGTTGTTCTGCGGACTCATCCTTCTTTCCTGCCCAAGGTGGTTACAGCCTTTCTTATCGGGCAGTCCATCACCTTGCTCACCTTCTTTCTGCCTCCGCATCCCTCGAAAGAGAGGCTCCACCGTCTGGACCCAAAACGTGCACTCTCCTACCTAGACCGCACAACCCAGTTCTGGGTGGACGACCAGCTCTTTGTTGGTTACGTGGGCGTTAAGAAGAGACGGGCGGTGCTCAGCGGACCATCTCTCGGTGGGTTGTCTTGTGCATCAAGGTTTGCTACTCCTTGGTGAAAAGGGAGCCTCCTGTTGGGCTGTGCGCCCATTCCACTCTGGCCACAGCGGCTACTACTGCCCTGGGCCGGGGAGTCCCCTTGCAGGACATCTGTCAGGCAGCTACGTGGGCCTTGCTGCACAAGTTTGCTAGACATTACTGCCTGGACAGCCAAGTCCGGAGAGATGGCTTTTTCGGCCGGTCCGTTCTCCAGGACTTTCTGGTGTGATCTTGGTTTGCAGACCCACCACCGGGGTTGGTATTGCTGGGGTATCTATTCTAAGCTAAGGAATATAACACCATCTGTTTCTTTCAGATGCACAAGTTATCCAGTATTATGGGTGTCTTTCATAGATTCACATGCCTGAATCATTCCCTGTCGTCGAGACGGGAGTCTCCGGTACATAGAAAAGTAATGTCCTATAAACATATATAGAGAAAAGAAGGCCTAAGGGCCTCACCTTAGTAGCCTATCTTTGTCCTTTTGTAAAAAGGACCAAACTCTAGAAGAGAGCCAATCAGCTAACACCTCCCTCTAGAACCTTCCTGTCAGGTGTCTCAGTCTCTCAGATTTTCTACCGCACGTTGTGCTAAGGGAGTCTCCCCTGAGCTCTGCTCAGATTCTGTGTTAATTCACTTCATTACAATAATTTTGCTTTTCTACTATGGATTATCTTCAAGTACATTCTTTAAAGAAGAAAAAAGAAATAATTTTATTTTAAAGCCTGCGCTTCTTGTTTCAAGAGGTTGCTCTGCTCTGTTCCTCACACTGACAGGCCAAAGGCTGCAAGGTATGTTGCACTTTCTCAAGTAATATTTTGAGATGTCGTGAGGAGTGACTTTTAATATGGTTAAGACCAGAAAGGAGGTTTTTTTATTTTCTCCAGTTACTGCGATGAGGTGTTGCCCTCAATGTCTAGGAGACCTCAAAAGAGAAGAGAATCTCCTCAGACTCATTCCTCAGGGGAACGTCCTGAGAAGGCCCTCAAAAAGACCACTCATTGGTCTTCCGGGCGCAGTCCTTCAAAATCTCCTCACTCCGTGGGAAAGGAGAGTAAAGGACTTGCTTTTGGACAAAAATCAGGTAAAAAGACGACTTCTGATCCGTCAAAATCACCTCCTCTGGTCATGGGACCATTCAGAAAGAGGTCTTCTATACCTCCTGAGGTAAAGATTAAGAATCAAACATCGTCAACAGGATCGTCGATGACAAAACCATCATCATTGCCTATTACAGCCTCTTCGTCTACGATGTCCTCGTCTACCGTGTCCTCGTCTACGATGGCCTCGTCTACGATGGCTCGAATACGACGGCCTGTCTACGGCGTCGACGGTGGCCTCGTCTACGATGGCTCGTCTACAATGGCTGGTCTACGACGGCTCGTCTACAACAAAACGTCAACGATGAGAGCGTCGACGACTACAGCGTCGACCATGAGAGCGTCGACGACGACAGCAGCGTCGACAGCGGCGGCGACGACGACAGCAGCGTCGACAGCGGCGGCGACGGCGAGAGCGTCGACTACTATGAGCGCGTCGACTAGGTTAGCGTCGACGACGTTAGCGACGACGACTACGGCAGCGTAGACTACGACTAAAGTGTAGAAGACAAGGAGAGCGTCTGACTGCTCGTCTATGACGGCCTGTCTACGGCATAGACGAGGGCCTCGTCTACGATGGCCTCATCTATGAAGGCCCATCTTCGATGGCTCGTCTATGGCGGCATAGTCATCGACAGCCTTGTCTATGATGGCCTGTCTACGGCGGCCTGTCTACCATGGCCTAGTCTACCATGGCCTAGTCTACGACGGCTTCCTCTACAAAGGCTAGTCTATGACGGCGTCAGCGGCCTTGGCTACGACGGATCGTCTATGGAGTCGTCTATGACGGCCTCATCTATGACTGCTCGTCTACGACGGCATAGTCTGACGGCGATCTCGTCGACGAAGGAAGAAACCCGCCAATTCTGGAATCTCTTATAAGGTGGTAGAGAGGGCTACTCAACGTTTTAAGATCTCAATGACCTCTCAAGAACAGGCCTGCTCTTGTACGACTTCAAAGAACCTCTCATGACGGCAGTAAGGTCAATACTGATTATCAATTACCTATAGTCAGAAGGGGTAAGGGTCATGCAGTACCCCCCCTCTGTATCACTAATGATCCCTCAGTTGGATAAGAAGTATAGGGCGCTGTAGGAGAGTAGGGTCTGCAATCCTATGATCACCCCAGATTTTTGCTTTTTGCTTCACTGGTTTACGACTTCCCTGGCTGTGGGACTGCTAATCAGACCCACAGCCTAGCTGCTCTCTCACTAAATTGACACGTGTACCTTAGGTGCATATACCAATTGGTACTGGGCCACCTTATCAGACCCTGTCACTCAGGGCATAGGTGTACCAAGGGCCTACCAGGGGCTGCAGCATGTATTATGCCACCCCTGGCTGGCCATCTAAATCTGACGCAACTGGCTGCACGACGGCTGGGGCAAGGTGGTGTAATCGCCCTCTGCTGTAGATATAGTATACCTATATCTAACCCTAAAATGGACACATGTATTCCTATCATTCACTCCTATGGCAGGCCTTAACAATTCTGAAGGCAGAGTGCTTGGAATCATGTTAGATGGTGCTCTGGCATGAGCTGAGCCCGTTTGCAGCTTGCGGAACCAAGTCCTAATAGCTGTTCCATGATAACGCATACCATATACTCTTAAGTGCATTATAATCCTTGCGGTTATTTGCCAACTCTGGTATCGCTTTATCAAAACATGTCGAGTAAGGGGTCATACGAATTGGAATACTATCCCCTCGCCAATTCTGGCGACGGGGTTAGCATTCCACCCTTCTAGAGGGACACGACATGTGTGTAACTGTGAACCCCGGTTAAAGTTAACTCGAGCCTCAGCATCACAAAATGGATGCTGCCACCACAGACACAAGTCTGACCTCCTGCTGCTGGGAGTCCTTCCAGCGAGGAGAGCTTGGACAAAGGGTTTCCTGTCAGGGGCGGTGCTAGCACCATCCCAGACAGGGTTTTGTGTATCCTAGGTAGGCAGGGCTGAATAGGAAGGTGACTGCAAGTGGCACCCCGGTGCTCACTGTGCATATGCCGGCTTGAACCAGTTCCAGGGGCACACCAGCCCCTGAGCTGGGGAAAGTCCGGACAGTGGTGTAACCACCCCCCTTCCTGGTCCCACTCATGGGCAGGACCTAGTCGCGTACCAGCCCCTTTCTTTAGAATAAAGGTAGGAGCAGGGACCCTTCCAAATTAGATCATCTTTGAATCCTGAAACTACTTTCACGAAAGGAACTCAAGACTTCTTCTCAAGATTTCTCCCTTGTGACTAAGGAGTAGTCACCCTGCAGCAGCAGGCACCAACTAAGTATCTTGCGGTTTGCTGAGACGTCCTTCCTACGGAACCAGACCGACCAGCACGAAGAGACCCGGACTCCCTGCCCTCTCTGACCTCAACCTGCCTCTACAGCACAGCTGAGAATCGTAGGTGCGACGAGACCAGAGGACCCGGCTATCAACGGAACCAGCACGACACTGAACCAGCACGACCACCGAGGGACCCTCGAGTGGGTGCACTGGGGTAAGAGAAGCTCCAACCCCAAGCAGCAGGAGCACCGAAGTCCAGTCCCCCAGCATCCACCAGATCTGCGTGGGGCCCTTTTGCTTCTGTGTCGCTTGCCACGTTGTCCGGTCACTTGCCCGTTGGCTAGTGACCCCCCAGACGACGTCCTACGTTTGTTTCACCGCTGGTCTAGCTCCTCTAGACTGGCCCTTGTTTCCTCTTGAAAGGGAACTTCCTCGGACCCTCCTGGTCCAGTCAAGACGCTATTTTGTGTCGCCACGTGGGCTTGCCTTAGCCAAGGCTTGTTGTCTCCTTCACCGGATCCAGCATCGCCAGCAGCAGACATCCGACGTGGGACAGCTCGCAGACCTCCAGCCTGGTCGACATCAGCGCCCTGGTCCGTGCAGCAGCAGAATCCAGTGTCACCTCTTCACCGGGCTGAGTGACCTCGTCCGGTGCCATCATGGTGTCAACCTAACCACTGGCTAGTGGTTCAGAACTCGGTCCCCTCTGCTTACAAGTACCCTACTTCACTGATCCAGCCTCGGATCAGCCCGGAACATCTTCACTGGTCGCTTGCCAGCAACTTCCACTTCAGGCTCCTGGTTCGTCAACTAGGATTCCCGACGACACTTGATTCCTATGCAGCCGCAGCCCCTGGGCTAGGTAAACCGAGTACCACGGTGCTCCAGCGTAGAACAACTCTCTAAGTGTCTAGATCCACTTTCGTTTTTGACCTACCTAGTCGGGTTCGCCCGAGAACACTAACTTTGCATTTGCTAGTATCCATAGACTTTGTCCCGCATTACGTGTGAGAGTTGCCACTCTGCACACGGCGCTCCTAGGCCTCCTGCTTCTAATCTAAGGGTTCAGCATTGTAGGCCTAGCGATTCTAAAGTCTCTGAGAATAGTTACTTACCTGCTAGCAATTCGTATTCCACTTCCATAGTATATGGTTTTTCGTGCCCCTCGGGCATTTGTGTAAATTGTGCGACTTTCAGTATATCTTTAAGAGTTTTGTATTGTGCTTAGCACCCTGTCCTCATAAAGAGTCCAGGGTTGTTGTGTTATAAATAAATATCCTTTTATTTTCATAACAACTTGTGTGGTGTCCTTTCACTTGGCGTTCAAGGGGTATATGTGATGGTATAACAGCTGGCTTAACACACCCTCTAGAGTTTACCCTAAAGACTGCTCTTGTCCATGCTACTAGGATAGCTGATCTATAAGGTTGACTTACAACCAATCATCAATAAGGGTTGTTTGGACTGATACATAGTGATCACTAGAATAGTGAGCACTGCATATCAGGCCAACTTCTCACAGGCCCCAGATGCAGCACCGGCATGTTTAACAAACATCCTAAGCCGGACTCCGTAGTAACACAGGCGGCCCAGAAGAACCCCGGGAATTCTTCGGCCCGTCGTCCCGTCGTCCCCTCCTCCTGATAGGGAGGGAATAAGAGTGGACAACATTGGGAACAGGTTTTCCTCAGTGAATGCTCTAGGGCTCTTGGGACTATTATGGACAATTGCGGGCACACATGCCCCATACCTGTCAGAATTGCCAGATTCATCCAAAGAGGAAGTAAGGTGGAATCTGCTAGATGGTGAAGCATCGGCGTCAGAAACTATAGACTGCGCGATGAATATCGCCATGACAGGGTTCCGCCAGTTGGCTGGAGCAACAGTTTTGCGTATCCAAGGAGGGCTCTTTCCGTCCTGAGGTGCAAACAAAGCTTTTTGGACAGGCCATATGAGAGCCAGTTACTATTTGGCACAAAAAGTTAACAAAGCAGACAATGCAAGAGTTTTGGGCACTCTTCAGTATAAGAACCAGTCCTTTAGTAGAAATTGAGGAAGAGGACGGTCTTCCTACAGAGGAAATTATCAACACAAGTCTTCCTGCTCTTCAGGCCAGAGTAGACCGCAATGCCTTCAGCGCCAACAATAGCAAAACAAGCAATCCTCTTTTAGGAAGTTGTCCTTTCAAGGAAAGGACAGAGGACATACCAAAATATACGGCTGCTTCTGCGAGAGATCTGGATTATGCAGTAGAAAGGAGCTATAGCGAGCGTACCTCCTCCTCATAAGGGAAAAGGGTTTTATTCCCGCTTCTTTTTGATCCAGAAAAAAGATAAGAGGTGGAGACCAATCTTGGACTTCAGGGCCATCAACAAATTCCTAAAGAAACAGTTGTTTCGCATGGTAATCCAGGTGGTCTTGCAAACAGGACCCTTACTTTCAGATCCGAATTCACAGGAATCGCTAAAAGTGCTTCCGATTTGCAGTAGTGGGCAGACACTTGCAGTTTCGCGTTCTGCCTTTCGGGCTCAAGTCTGCGCCGCACATATTCACAAAATACTGTTCCCCGGTGGCGGCATATCTCAGACACCAAGTCTTTCAGTATCTGAATGACTGGCTGGTCAAGGCTTCATCCTTAGAAGATGTGTCCAGGTCTTCCAATGCCTGTTTAAAGATTTCGATTGCTTCGATCTCACCCTCAATCAGGAAAAATCTGTCCTAAAACCTTCTCACCACATCAGTTTCCTCGGTGCAACCCTGGACACGCAGTCAACAAAAGCTTTCCCATCCAGAGAGTGATCGTGTATCCTCCTGATTCCTCACTGTCAACTACGAATGAGACCTCTATAGGAGGCGCTCCCGAAGCAGTGGGGTCCAATGCACAGGGTCATCCGAAGACCACATAAAAGTGAATCCTCACATGGTCGGAGTCCTGCAATTGGGGATATCATCTCAAAACCTGTCTCAAGGCTTGTCATTCCTACTTCCGGCTGTTCCTCGTGTCGTCACAAAAGGCGTCTCTTGGGAAGGCTCTGGAGTTTTTCTGCAAGAGCTACAGATACGCGGAAGGTGGTCTCCTATGGAGAAGAAACAACATATCAATCTGCGTGAACTGCGGGCGATCTTCCTGGCCCTTCAAGCTTGCCTGCCAAGAATAAGACGAACAATGGGTTCACCAATGCGTCGAGCAGGCAGAAAACATCGTCACACGAGTGGGAGCTAGACCAACAAATCATTGGCAACATCTTCTCCTGATAAAGCACGACGCAAATCGATCTATTTGCGACGAGAATGAACGCCGAACGCCCACACTCCGCAAATTGGCAACCGCAGTCAGGGTCTCTAGGGAATGCATCTCCCATCGCATGGCGCAACGTCTTCACGTAGGCCTTTCCGCCATTCCCGATGCTTCCCAGGGTCCTCAAGAAAATTTTGGTGGAGCCTTGTATCCTAATTTTAATAGCCCCAACTTGGCCGAGACAACATTGGTTCACAGAGCTCCACCGTCTATCCCTGGAGCCGCCGGTCCACCTGCGGCAGTATCTATCTCTGCTTACAATGAACAATAATCAAGTTCAACATACGGATCTGAAGTCTCTCAAGTTAGCCGCCTGGCCCCTGAGTTCAGAGTTCCACAATCTGAATATTCCACAAGACTGTAGACATTCTTGCCAGAACAAGGGCGGAAAGCACCGAAACATATTCCCTGAAATTGAAGCGCTTTTGTGTTTGGGGTGCAGATCACGAAATTCGGCTTTTCTCCACATCACCGGAGCAAATATTACCTTATCTATTACATCTGGCACAGGCGGACCTAGCCCACTCCTCCATCAAAGAACACTTAGCAGCAATATCTCGTTATAAAAGAATTTCAACGAGTCCATCGCTCTGGTCAAGCGGGTTGATTAAGCAAGTTCTAAAACAATGATATAGATCTTTCCCGCCAGTAAGGAGGTTGCCACCTCCCGGCATCTCCATGTGGTTCTTAACCAGCTCATGAAACATCCGTTTGAACCAGTACACAGAGCTGACCTAAAGTATGTCTCGTGGAAAATCAGCACTCCTTCTGGCGCTCAAATCCGCAAGGAGGGTTAGTGAGCTACAGGCGGTTTTGTATCCAGGATCCTTTTCTACAGTTTAATAGCGACCGAGTAATTCTGAGATCCAATTCTAGGTTTATCTCAAAAGTTCCGTCTGACTTCCACCTAAATGAACCTGTGGTTATGCATTCCTTTTTTCCAAACCCAAGCACGGCAGCTGAGAGATCGCAGTTTTTTTCCTTGGATCTCAAGCGATGTTTACAGTTTTACATTGACAAAACGAAAACATTCAGGAAATCTAACCAGCTATTCGTAGCTTACAGCAGACCTAGGAATGGTCTACAGCTTGCCTAGCAGAGCATTTCCCGATGGATTTCTGCAGCCATTGCTTTCTGTCATTACCAAATTGGACAGCCATTGCATTCCAAAGTGAGAGCGCTCTCCATGAGAGCTATGTCCACTTCTATGGTTCTCTTTGCAGGGGTGCCAGTCATTGACATTTACAGGGCGACAACATGGAAGTCGCCGCATACCTTTACTAGGCACTACTGCCTGGATACGGAGCTGATGAATGATGCAGCAGTGGGACACACAGTGTTACGCCATCTATTTCAGTAAGGTGAGCCTTCCTCCGTCCCTCCATCCTACCCTGGCTGGTATGCACATTTCTATAGTAATATTTATTGAGGATACCTAATGATGGTTCATGCTCGCATGAGGTCTTATCTACGGACTTGTATATGCTGTTCCATCAGAAATGTGCACTCTGCATTGCTTGCTACTCTGATTCAGGCATGTGAATCTATGAAAGACACCCATAATACTGGATAAGAAATGAGTTACTTACCTGTAACTGCAGTTATCCAGTATTGGTGTCTTTCATAGATTCACATGCAACCCTCCCGCCTCCCTTGGAAGGACTCACCTATCTCTCTATCAGTGCTACACCTACTTAGCTTGGTGCGTACGAAAATCTGAGAGACTGAGGCTCCTGACAGGAAGGTTCTAGAGGGAGGTGTTAGCTGATTGGCTCTATTCTAGAGTTTGGTCCTTTTTACAAAAGGACAAAGATAGGCTACTAAGGTGAGGCCCTTAGGCCTACTTTTCTCTATATATGTCTATAGGACATTACTTTTCTATGTACCGGAGACTCCCGTCTCGCGACGGGGAATGATTCAGGCATGTGAATCTATGAAAGACACCAATACTGGATAACTGCAGTTACAGGTAAGTAACTAATTTCTTACTTACCTTCGGTAACAATATCTCTTTAAGAAACAGTAGTTAGTGTTAGATTCCTTACCGGCCCACCCATCCTCCCCGTTCTGCGAACCGATATCTAGGGTTAAGGATATCCCTTTCAGGGCCCCAGTTTGATGGCAACAGTGTGGGTTTCTATCATGGCCCTGCATTACTGGCGCGGAAAGCTATGTACAGAACTGACGTCCTCGCGTGAGGGCGGCGTCTAATTACTCCGACGTCATCCCGGCGATCACGACGGTGACGGCGGACGCGGAGCCGCAGATGACGCCTACCGACGTGCCGGGGTACTGCTGACAAACTTTCAGGATCCAGTCTGATGCCGGGGGATATTCTAAGGTAAGGAATCTAACACTAACTACTGTTTCTTAAAGATATATCGTTACCGAAGGTAAGTAACTTGTGCTTCACCTGCTCAAGTCTCTTCTTGGCATAATGTCATCGACCATCCTCCTAGTGCCTCATGCTAGTCTCTAAATGCACCCTTTCCAGGAGGACTTAGACGCACAATGGCTTCAAGTGGAAGGACAATTCGACGACATTCAGATCACACGAGTGATGAAAACCGCTTTTCATGGTAGATGAGCTCCGACAATCTCATCAGGGTTGGTGTTCCTGCCTCCGCTTACAGAAAGTCATTATAACAGCCTCTTCTCTAGAAGGGTGGGAAGCTCATTTGCAAGATCTTCAGATTCGGGGCAAATGGAGTCTAGACCAGTCAAGGATGGAGATCAACTTTCTGGAGCGCAGAGCGCTCTCACTGGCTCTTCAAGCTTTCTTACCAAAGATACAGGGACCATCGGTGTTTATAAGAACGGACACCACCATGTAGGCATTACCTCAAAAAGCAGAGCAGTACAAGTCCCCAGGTTCTGTCACAGGAAGAGCAGGACATATGGCAATGGGCATTAGGTCAAGTGACCATAAGAGCAGAACATATGCCAGAATCAACAACTGTCTGGCAGATACCTTAAGCAGCCCAGCCGGAGTGGTCACGAATGGGAACTAAACCAACTCCTTCTCTACACCATAATCCAACGATGGGGCAAGCCAAAACTGGATCGCTTCGCAAACCAAGAGAACAAGAAATGACGGTTTTACTCCAGTTGGTACCCTTGAGAAGGGTCCTGGGGGAATGCCTTTTTGATCATTTTGTCAATGTTTTGTGTTCTTTTCCCCCCGATCCCTCTCATTCCCAGGCGTCTTGGGAAATGAAAAAAGAATAATGCCAGTTAATATTCATTGCTCCACAATGGTCCAGACAACACTTGTTCACGGAACCTCTAGGGTTGTAGGAGGACAACCACATCCAGCTGAAGCGCCAGATTAACTTGCAGTCAATGAACAAGCAGGCCCTTCACTCAGATCAGATTTTTCTGCATTTATCTGCTTGTCTCCTGAACACTGTTAGCTCCAACACCTAGCTATTCCATAGGAATGTTGGAATATCCCCTCAAAAGCCAGAGCTGACTCCACCAGCAAAACAGTCTGAAGTGAAACGTTTTTGTCTATGGTGTGAGAAATCTAATGTTTATCCTATTGCATGACCGCCAGAACAGGTGTTGCCATCTCTACTACATCTTGCCAAATCTATTCTGGTGCACTCTTCTATTAAAGTGCATTTGCACGGTATTGATTAACTTTGGGATTCCCTTCCCTGTGGTCTAGCAGGCTCATTGTACAATTTCTGAACAGATTTGGGGTTCCCCTGCCCGATAGTCATCGACACCAACATGGCTGCTCAGCATGGTGTTATCCCAATTGATGGCAAGCCCTTTTGAACCTATCCGCAGGGCAGAACTCCAGTTCCTCACATGGAAGGTGCCCTTGCTCTTAACTCTTCAAGAAGTGTGAGTGAACTCCAGGCAATCACTATAAAGGAATCTTTCTTGCATTTTAAAGATAGCATGGTAATTCTCCAAAATAATCCGAACTTCATCATACCCAAGGTTTCCACATATTTCTATCTCAATCAACCAGTAATGCTAATGACTGTCTTTCTGCATCCTCAAACACCAGCAGAAACAACTCTACTTACTCCAGTATTGGAGGTTTCATAGATTCACATGCTTGAATCATTCCTTGTCGGCGAGATGTGAGGCCCCAGTACCATATAATAGTAATACAATGTTAAAGATAGTGCATGAATGCCCTAGGCCCTACAATTTTGCAGCTTATCATAGTTTATTTTAAAAGAGACCAAACTTATATTTCAGCTAATCAGGCTGTCCTGCCCTCTAGAACACTCCTAATGGTTCCATTCCCTCAGATTGTCTACCATGCGGTGTGCTAGGGAGTCTCCACTGAGCTCTGTTAATTTATTTTCCTATTTGGATACGTCCTCAGAATATTTCCCACGTTTTGGTGCTGTGAGATACTTTCCTGTTGCCCACAGAGTTTTCACCATACACATCTGACTTCGTCTTTAATTTAACATTGTCAGACAAGGATAAGAAAGGTCTTTTCAGGTCCTGCAATATCTGCAGTAAAGAGACTTCACTCTGAAGACCCCCACCAAGATTGCATTTACTGCCTCTGCCCGGATCATTCTCTCAAGGACTGTAAGGAATGTCGTCCCTTTTAATCCAAGACTGTAAAGGATAGAAAGGAAGTCTGCTAATCCGGCTTCGAAAGCTCAAAAATAGAAAAGATCCAGTGTCCGACTCTGATAGTGAGGGCTCGTCTTCATCCTCTAAAAGATCCCCTAAGAGGGAGAGATCATCTCGGTCCTCCTCTGAGCAGCCAAGAAAAGCCGAAAGAAAAGTACTCATTGGTCTTATAAAGGCTGCAGTACTTCAAAATGTCTTAACAGATCTAAATCCTAATTTTTTTAGGCAAAAACAGAACTTTCTGCTTCCTCAGATAAGGCTAAAAGGTTGTCCTCTGAGCCACCTACACCCTCACCACAGTCAATGACGTCTCTGACTAGACCGTCGACACTTAGGAAGAAGAATCAGATGATGAATGGCCCGTGGTGGTTGCATGTTAAATGCCAGAATGAGGAAGAGGGGTATGATGAGGAATATGAGCAGCACTATTCATCCCATATCCAGCATCAGCACCCATACCAGGAGGAGATGGTTTGTCTACCTGGCTCTCTGGTTTCTGATTTGCGGTTCATGATTGCAGATAGAAAATAGTGACCACCTTCTATTGCTGGTGAGCTGCAGGCATCCACGCCTGCCAGATCACCCACTGCTCAACAATCCACTCCAGCACAAAGACCTACGTCATTGCCTAGCCCAGTAAGGCATACACCACAGACAACCCTGCTCAATGATACAGATAACTCTGATGATGAGCGATAGGAAGGGCTCTGAAATGTCCAGACTGAATGGGATGACTACCTCATCCCTACACCATCATTTCCATTACCCACCCCAGTGGACTCTCCACAGGAGGGTATTGGGAGGGGGGTTCTATTAGAAAGGGGAGCTAGTAGATTTGCCCTCCCCATTATGCGGATTATGATTTGAAGGCGGCTTTCCAAAAAAGTGTACAGTCCATGCCCATTGTGAGCTATATTTGGGAAAAGGGCTTGAAAGTCTTGAAAAATCCAGCTACTGTGACAGCTGTTCTTCCATACCTTGACGAGAAATGTAATGCCCCTGGTAGGCCAGAGCAGATCCAATAACCCCTCCACTCCGATCTCTATGCCTCTGGACAAGGAGGACAGAATCTTGGATTATATTGGTAAGTGTTTTTCATCGATGTCAGGACTGACGGAACGGCAAATTTGCTGCCTGCTTTGGGAAGGCATGATTGCCAGCAATGGGCTGACATCGTTCCATATATAGATCAGCTTCCAGAAGAGACAGAACCTGAAACAAAAAAGATCTTGGGGGGGGGGGGGGTTGCGGGGTGTTTGGTGGAATGGCGGGGGGGTTGGCAGAGATCATTGACTGTGCGATGGATATCCACCACTACTGCATTTAGCCAGCTGGCGGGCTCTTTAGTGCTCAGAAGGCAAGGCTGGCTTAAAGCTACCTCCTTTAGGCTGGAGGTACAGAATACAATGTTAGATATTCCCTTTGACAGAGAAGCCTTGTTTGACCAGCATGTTGATGAAGCCCTTCAGGCAGTAAAGACTAACACAAAGATAGCTAATTCACTGAGGACTCTCCAATTCACAAAGAGGCCCTTTCGAGGCAACAGAGTAAGAGACATGCCTTCATATAGGGGAGGCTACCAGCAATACCAGTAATTCTCTTACACGTCTTCCTCCCAGCAGTTTTGTCCACAATATACCTAGAGCCAACTGCCTCAAGTGGCCTATAGCAGGCCTCTGCTTAGAAGAAGAAGAGCACATCGGGGAAAAGACGCTGGTCATTGCCAAAGACCTGTCACAGGCTCCAGCTATCCCTCCAGCCTCACCTTTGAGACTAGACTGAAGAATATCCCAGTTCATCCGATGTTGGCAACAGATAACATTGGACCAAGTGTGCTAGACCTCGTTCAAATTGGTCACATCCTGGAATTCATTCAGGACCCACCGCACACCTCCATTCCAAAACATCTGCACCTGCTCAAATTGGAGGTCAAGACCATGCTCCGGAAGGGTGATGTAAATAATTAATTTACTCTCTTAATTTCTATGCAGGTAAGTACTTAATCAATAATAACTCAATCGGAAAGAAGGAAAACAGAGTCCGTGGTGTAAGAGTTTCTAAGGGTTTTATTCCTCATAAAGGAATCAGGATATCATGTTCTGACCACCACACAGGGTGTCAGAAGGGATAGATGAGCGCGCCGTTGTTTATTGACAATACATAGCTTATATACTTGATTTACATCATAATGTTCAATGTAAGAGGCGTAACAGCTGAGAGAAGACAAGATAACAGTATACACGTGGTGCTAGTACATCATCAAGAGGCGTAAACTAGGCGTGTGTGCTAGAAATGTCACTGATAGGTGACGCAAGTGGGTGGCACCAAGGGGTGGTGCTAACAGAATGTTGCAATGTCAGCGGAAATCGGAAGCTTGGATGCGCGCGCAGCTGCATGACGTGTGATAGACGGGGTGCAGGGGACTTGACATTTACACTGGCGGAAAGAGACAGAAGTCTGGCATGTCAGATCAACTTGTGCTTCTATCATATCCGATATCTGATGTTTAGGAACTAAGCTATCTGGGCAGAAAGGTCTCTAGAGCAGAAGCTATTCTTTACTTGCTGTGAGTGCGTGTATAAGCGCCTGAGTGTCTGTATGAGAAGGATGGGGGCATGGGGCCTTCCATGGAAGCATGGCAACAGAGGCTATGAATTACTTGCATAAAGACAGGTCGGCCCTTTAGCCCTGTAGCTGAGGAAGGATGTTTACTGAAGCTAGCAGGCCGGAATGTATCTTCGGGGAGGAAAACAGATAACTCGAAGGTTATAGTCAATCTTGGCAGGCAGCAGGCTGAGCTGAGCACGGAGGGCCGCGCTAGAAGTAAGTCAGAGTTCACAGGTACGGGGGCTGCTTGGGCAGAGGCCCTCGCAGTCAGAAGCCAGAAAAGAGGCTCGATGGCAGAGATTCAGGGCCTACTTTCAGCCAGGCTGAAAAACGTAGGAGTATACTTCAAAAAGACGTTGGCATAGCATACTTAGGAACGGACCATCAAACCCATTCATGGTGGGTCTGAAAGAGGACAAGTTAACGTTGGACGCAAATGTATTTGCGTCTTCATAGCTGGTACAGGAGGGAAGTTACATGCACTTTTAACTCGTACATGGAGTCGGTGGGGTACTCGCTAGGGAACACAACATGACCATAAAATTTATATTACCTCATTCCCTCCTTGTTCCCTACGGACCCTTCATGATATATCGATCCTCATAAATCGATCAGTTTGTTCTTGTAACATTATATGTTCGTCTTTCTTTCTTTGACTGTTTGAGAGGCAACTGGAATGCTCAATGCAGGATGTGGCACACAGTCCACATATCGCTGGCCCACACTGCAGGCACAGGCAACAACTGAATACTATAACAAGGCCAATGCCTAGGAACGATAAGATCTTCCATCCCCAAGCTGTCAACGTAGTCCAGAACCAACCGGACCAAGTCCAGGTGCCTGGATTCTGATGTATCTGATTTGCAATTTTATGTAAACGGGTGATAGCTTGATAGACAGATGGTGCGTTTTGTGGAATGAAAACACAGCAACTTGACCCGATGACCTTACAAGCTCCACCTCTATCTGCCAAGATGACGTCAATCACAAGACGATTTTGAAGGACAACAGTCCGTATAGCAGACTGCTCCTCTGTTAAGTTACCTAGAGCGGAGGCAGTTTCGTTCACTACTGCTTCGAGTGTTCTCGTTAATCTGCGTATTAATTTACTGTTTTGGACAGGTCCTAGGAAGAAAAAGAATCCTTTATTGAAATCAGTGTACTGTTCCCATGCCGTTTCTGTGTAGTCGACAAGGGGAATATCTCTTTTGGGTCTATTCGGTGCTAGATTCGTATTTCTATGGTAATCAGGAGGAGCTAGGAAAACAGGTGGCAGAAGGAAGGCAATGTAACAGGTACCATCCCAATCTGGAGGCAAACGTATGTATGCGGTATGACCACAAACAAAGTAGGAATGACTGATAGCTTTAAAGGACGATTTACCATGGTCACTGAACTCGACCACAGTAGTGCATTTACTATGACCTACGTGTACTGAACCTTTCTTGCTAACACATAATTCACCTGTGACTGGTAGTACTAACATATGGGGCAGAACTGGAGCAGTTTCAGATTCAACAGTGAGGATCATAAGGCTAATTGTGTAATTACCTAATCCATATACTTCATTTTCTAGATCAGTTCCTATTCGAGTGGGAAGTCCTTCTTGATCAGGATAACAGACGTTGAGCAGGACTAAGTTCAAGTTTCCCCAAACCCAGCCCCCATCGAAAACAGCAATATCAGGATCTAAAGAATTAATTATTTTAAACCATGCTCCACAGGAGCCATTGTGAGTGAATGGGTACGGAAAGAGAGGCAGAGCTCCCTTGTAATTCTGGTAGGGAGGGAGTCGGCCACATATCCAACAGTCTGTAGCATTATTTGTCTGATGGGAATGGTGTAACATACTAATGAATGTATTGTTGCGCAGCGCAAGTCTGTAAGAGAGTTCATGTGCAGGAAGTTCACTAAAAGTGTGTTCAGCAGAGACATTGTAAGCAGATTGTTCACGCCTGAAAATAGGCCAGTACATAGGAAGCAGAATGCTGGCAATAATAATTAGAATACTCAGAATAAACATGATTATTAGTGTCACTATGCAGTGACTACGAAGTGATTTGCAATATGTTCTTCTCTTTTCCTCTCTCTCTCTAACTCGATCTAGGGGATACATGTCAGAAACTATTTAACCGATTCACCTAAGGGAGGACTTAAACAATTAAACTGTCTGACTTGCTAGATCGAAGCTTCATTCGGTAAAGTTCTTGAGGAGTCTTTTCTCTTTTAGGCACAGTAACGTCTTGTGCTTCAACACAGTCTTTGGTGGGGGTGGACGAGTCAGAGTCCTGTTTCAGTCCGTTTTTTAGTTCATTGCATAGTTTGATGTGACTCGTGTGGACCCACCCCTTTCTCCCCTCGATTTTCACGGCGGTCCTGGTGGTAAGCAGAACGGTCTTTGGAGACTTCCAGCGGGGCTCCAGCGGACTTTTCCGGTCGAAATTCCGGACGACTACCAGGTCACCTGGGCGGACCTCATGCGCCTTTACATCGGTGTTGTCAGGGAAGGCTGCGGCAACCTGTGAACGACATGATTGGAGTGCAGACATCAAGGAGGCAAGGTAATCTGTCAACATGTTACAATCAATATCAGTGATCTTTTTCGGAACGGGCGTCCCCCACATATTCGGCGGTCTGCCAAAGACTACTTCGTACGGGGATAGCCCTGATCTCGAGTGGGCGACCATCCTCATGTAGAATAGTGCCACGGGCAGGGCGACTATCCAGTCGACCCCTTTTTCCTGACAGATCTTGGCAAGACGGATTTTTAGTGTCTGATTATGCCTTTCTACAAGGCCAGCTGCTTCGGGATGTCGGACACAGTGGAACCTCCACTGATATCCTAGCAAGAGGGAAACTTGTCTCATCAGCTCGGACGAGAACGGCTGTCCGTTGTCTGAATACACGACACGGGGCAAACCGTACCGTGGGAAGAATTCACGAACCAACTGTCTGGCAGTGGTCGGAGCAGTGTAGTCTGGGACTGGGTATGCTTCGGTCCAGCGGGACAGAGCACAAACAATTACAAGGACATACTTAAATCCTCTACAGCTATTCATCTGGATATAATCCATCTGGAGGACTTCAAAAGGGTGATCGGGAGGATGAAATCCACCTTGCTCAACAGGGACGCTTTTACCTGGATTGAACTGACAACAGATCATGCAAGTACGCACTTTCTGTTTTGCTGCTGCTCGTAAGTGTTTGTTGTACCAGAGATTCTGTAAACTGTCTAACATGGCTTTCTCTCCAAGATGGGCAGGACTATGTGCTGTATTTATCATGACTTGAACCATTGAGTCGGGGAGAAACCATATAGATTTTCCCTTCGTCACCCAACCTTGATCTGTCTGAATCCCTCCTAGTTCAGTCCATTTCTTTATCTCCTCTGGAGTAGCATGTGTCTGGATATCAATTACATCTAGGGCGGGATCTCTAACTGCCATACACTGGGTCTGGACTATTGTCTTTGTCACATCAGTAGTCTGGGTGTAAGTCAATGCTGTATGTTTTGCTGTCTGGTCTGCCAGGTCGTTACCCTGGGAAACAGAATCTGTGACTTTAGTATGTGCCTTACACTTCATGACTGATATGCCCGAAGGCAAATGTATTGCTTCTAACAGTGCTTGAATAAGGGGGCCATGTTGTATCTTGGCCCCATGGGAAGTCAGAAAACCTCGTTCTTGCCAGAGGACTCCGAAGTCGTGTACAACTCCGAAGGCATAGCGGGAATCTGTGTATATGTTAACATTTCTGTTCTTGGCTAGAATACAGGCTCGAGTCAGAGCGATGAGCTCTGCTGCTTGAGCAGACAGGGTGTCAATACGATGTGTTTCTTTAATTTCAGTTTCAGTGGTCACGGCGTACGCGGCCACTAATTCTCCTGTACTTGTTCTCATGCATGAACCGTCCACATAAAGTGTCAGGTCTGGATTTGTCAATGGGACATCTGTTAAGTCTCGTCTAGGCTTAGTTACTGCATTAATTATTTCTATACAATCATGCGGAGCTGGATCTGTCATAACTGTAGGTAACAGTGTTGCGGGGTTCAGGATGCTGCAACGTCTGATTTCTATGTGTGGCTGGAATAGTGTTAATTCATAACCTGTCAGTCGTGCTATAGTTAAGTGTTGAGTCTGGGTTCTGTTTAACAAAACCTCTACAGAATGTGGTACTTGAACTGTTAACTGATGACCTAAAACAATTGAATCACTTTGTCTTATTGCTAACGCTGTTGCTGCTACTGACTTTAAGCACGCAGGGAGTGCTTGAGCTACTGAATCCAATGTACTAGAAAAATAAGCACAAGGCTTATGTGAACCTGCTTGGTCTTGAGTGAGGACAGACAACGCTGTGCCATCACGTTCTGTAACAAAAAGTGTAAACGGTTTGCTGTAACATGGTGTCGCTAAAACTGGTGCTTGGCATAAAACTTTCTTTAATTCTTCAAAAGCTTGTGTGTGTTCCTGAGTCCAAGGGAGGACAGTCGAAGTCGCTGCCTCCTGTGTCGTTAACTGGATGAGTGGTTTAGCTAGAAATGCATACTGGGGAATCCATTGTCTGCAGTACGAGGTGAGGCCTATGAAGGCCCGCACTTCCTTTTGTGTCTTGGGTTGCGGCATGTTCACAATTAACTGAATGCGATCGGGAGTGAGCTGTCTCCCCACTTTGGACAGCAAGTGACCCAAGTACACAACTTGCTGAACACAGAATTGTAGCTTCGAAGGAGACACCTTGTGTCCCTTGTCGGCCAGGAAATGTAAAACTGTCAGTGATGCTTTTTCACATTCGGGCTCACTTCGTGCGGTGATCAGCAGATCATCGACGTATTGTAGTAAAGCGGTGTTAACTGGCATTTGAATACAATCTAGTTGTCTTTTCAGTGCTTGACTATAGATGCTGGGGCTTTCTGTGAATCCTTGAGGTGCGCGCGAAAATTTGAAACTGCGTCCATTTAAACAGAATCCGAAGAGATATTGGCTCTCGGGATCAATAGGCACGCTGAAGAAGGCGTTCTTGAGATCAATTACAGTAAAGAACGTTGCTTCTGAATCAATAGCAGTCAAGAGAGATGATATATCGGGGACCACAGGATACTGTGGGATAATGCATTTATTCAATTCTCGAAGATCAATCACCAGCCGATATACTGGCGGTGCATTGGGATCAGTACGTTTAAGAATCGGAATGATGGGTGAGTTACAGATATTGGAGTCGGTCTCGACGACCACTCCTTGGGCAATGAGCTCTTCAATGATTTTCAGTAAAGCCGCTACAGCATCGGGTGGTAACTTGTATTGTCTGATTCTGGGTAATACAACACCTGCCTTGAGGGTAACGCGGTATGGTGTAATGTGCATACATCCTACATCAGTTGGGCCTTTTGCCCACAAGTAATCAGGTACATTTTTCAATCTGACGTCAAACTCACGAAGGACGTAATGACCCTTGAAATCCCGCAGAAAGAGTCTAACTCCCTCCGGGGAGCAGCATATTATAGCCCCTAGAGCCTTCAGTGTTTTAATTCCTAACAGATTTTCCGGACATGATTTTGTTAGTAACAGGTCTGTAACACGTGATAATGGACCCACAGCCAGGGGAACTGGTTCTGAGACTTCATTTACAATAGGTTGTCCTGAAAAACCAAGGGAAACATTTTGTGAGCCTGAGAGGGGTGCCCCTGGAACTTCGTCATGACTTATTGTAGTGCGACTTGCCCCTGTGTCAATTAAAAACTTTCTATCTTTCCCCAATACTTGACTGTGTACATAAGGACCTTCTTGATCTACAGGAATCTCGATAAGAGGCAAGCCACCTTCCCTCTCTAGGCTGTTTCATGTATATCGGGAATATTCGGGGTAAGCAGACTGGGCATACTGGTACATCTGTTGTGAGACTTGCTGAGTTGCAGCAATGGGCTGTGGCTGTGGTACTGCTACGGTCTGTGCTGTCTGTGCGGATGCATGCATGGGCTGTGTATTCTGTGTAGACTGATGCTGGTTATGGTCTTGTCTAGGCGGATGCGGTCTCTCTTTAGTTTTACCTGTCGCTATGTTATGTTTCAGAACTGCACATTCGTGTACGTAGTGACCTGGCTGCTTGCAATAATTGCATGTCCCTTTAACAGGAGCTGCAGCGTGACTTGTCTGGGTCGTACCTTTCCTGTGACTGTCGGATGGGACCGTCTGGGCTACTAACATTTTCATTTTCGTGTCTTTCATGCGCTTCTGTTCCTGATCTTGTTCTTCCCTAATTCTATTCTGGTGGTATTGTAACATTTGTAACATCTGGGATGGCGTATTTGCTTGCCATGTACTCTCGACTTTATACACTCTATTTTTAACTAACGGTAGGGAATTCTCGACTAACTTTGATACAAAAAGATGTGGGTACGACTCGCTACTTGGCTGGAGGCCACTATTGATAATAAAACATTTCTCGAATCTTGAATAAAAGTCGCTAGTATCTTCATCATGTTTCTGTTTACAGGACGAGATTGCATCCCAATCCTCCTTTCTAGTTGTCAATAATCTGGGCAGGACCTGTACTATTAAACCTGGTAATGCTTTAGTTTTGTCCCCAAGGCCTAACCCTGGAACCCGTTTCTTTTCTTCATCCTCTATTTCTGCCCAGGCAATCTTTGCGTCTCCCACCTCCCAGTCCTTTTCCTTTAATTTCTCGAATATACCCGTAGGCAATAATACTTTCAACATTTTCATGATATCATCATATGTGTAGTCCCCCATCAGTAACATGTCTTTGAGCTCTCTATGAAAACCTGCAGGGTCTTTATCATGGCACGGTACTAATTTCTTCATTTCTAACAGTTCTAATTTAGTTAGAGGCGTGTGTACATACACGCGTTTCAAAATTTTATCCTCACCCATAACAGGGTGCACTTCTCGCAAGGGGTTCTGACTTTCAATACCACCCCCGCACTGCATATGGTACATTTTCCTTTCTGGAGGTGGGGCGGGAACATATTCAGGACTTACAAAGGTGTCATATCTGCGTCGTTGTTCTAGAATTATTTGAACTAATTTAGTGCTTAGGCCTCTCCATCTATCCATCAGTAGTGCTTCTAGTGTCTCATGTAAGGGACCTGGATCGGAATAATGTTTTCTGTACTTAATGAGAAGGTGCTGAATCATATATATACCTGCTAATTTCTGTTCGTCGGGGGAGAGGTTCAGAAATGTCTGTGCTACGGTGTCATCATTATATATGTCTGCATTTTCGGCCCATGATACCGCTGATCGGGCTAGTTCTTGTTCATCCATAGAATTGAGTACATGGTACCCAACTCGATCTCGAAGCCGTTTATCAGTTTCCTGGAACTGATGTTCAGCAGAATTCGGATTCGTTAAGGCAGAGAAGAAAACTCTCTTGCTTTCTGGACCGATACCCTTCCTAAGATAAGTTCCCTTACCTACATATGCTATAGTGCTTGTAGTTGGTTCTGGTTCTTCAGATTCTTCTTCCTCCTCGGAGGGAGCCTTTTCTTTCTCTTTCTCGTGTACTGCTATCACTGCTTTCTTAATCTTTTTATACATGGCCTCTATGCAATTTTGTCTGTCATGTTTTCCATCGGCTATATTTTGACCCCACTTGTTCAATGCATCCAATTCACTCTGCTCTGTTCCGGGCCTGTCTCGTTCTCTTATTAGACAATTTATGAAAAATCGTAGTATCAGTGCTTGCATGGTAACTTTCTGTTTCTCCAGGGCATCCTTAATACTGTCGGGGTCCTTTCCCGTTTGAACGAACTCATATATTCTATCTAGGTGCTCCTTCATTCCTGCATAACATAACAAACTATCAGTAGCAGATCTTAACCGTAAAGACGCTAATACCATTAAGTCGTCCTGTCCAGGTTCTGGATCATATCTACAAACTGACATATTTTCTTTTAGTGCATCAAGACGGGATGAATTAGAAGAACGGGGGGATCTGTGCGTAAAAGGACTCTGCAGACCTCTGAGATTTAATCTGTGAGTTGGTGGCGGGGTCTGGAGACCCGCGGTCGCACCTTCTGAAGCGGAAGCTTGGGCATTATCTCTGTGTGTAGTCAGTATCTGAATTTGTCTTTTAGTAGGATCTGATTGAAGTGGTTTCGGCAGATCAGTTTTAGGTGAGGGAAGTGGCGGAGCTGGCGGAACGGGACTAGTCTTTTTCGGTGTCGGCTGAGAGTGATCTTGGGGGGCAGTACCACCCCCGGCCCTGTCAGTAGGCAGGGCACGAACAGGCAGATTGGTGTAAGCTGGCGCTACATCTTCGAGATATGAATTTAGGAATATGTCTTTAGTAGTCTTATGCATTACTTTAGTTGGAACTAATGGTGACGGCAAATTTTTCGGTATTTCTGAAATGGCGTCAGGGGTACCATCGGCCAAAAGATACATGTTGTTCACTTTGCCATTTAGGATACGATCTATTTGTTCTACTTTTACTCGAATTCCCTCAGTAACTAATTCGTTTTCTTGGGCCTTTTCTGATTCTTTAAGCCTGTCTTCTCTACGGAGTGCTCTATCAGCACGCTTACGTGATTCCTTACGCCAAAATTCTATGGCGTCTTTCTGAGATTGTCTAGCTTTCTTTTTCCGTAATATTTCTTCTACCTTTATGATGCACTCGGCATCCCATGTTCCGTTAACTGGCCATCGGTATCTTTCCTCTAGGTGCTTGGTATAATCTGTCCATAACTCTAGATACAAGATGGCGTCTATGCCATGCTTATTATACATGAAATTACCTGGAGTGTCCCTAGGGGGGATTGGAATTTCTTCCTCTAACATCCCTTTCCTAGTTCCTATCTGCTTTAATTTGTTAAAAAACGGCATTGTGCCTACTTGATACTGAAATGCTTGATCCTAAATACTTAATTAGCATGTAACTATTTAAACAAGAAAACACAATAATGCACAAAAACAATCACATTCATACCACGACATTAATCACATGAAACATTTTAAGACATAGCTAACTTCCCCCTACTCTGAATGTACCGCTCAACGATACAGATACACTGCTGTAACAGTGCAGAAATTCGGAATACTTTATATACTGCTAAACAGTACAGATACACTGCCTAAAAACAGTGCAGACCGGACTTGCGTACCCAAACCCGTCTAGATACGACCCAGCAATGGTACTCACCGGGAAGCACGGAAAACAGAAGGCCTCGGAAACTCGACTGGACTCGACTCGGAACTTCGGAAAACTTCGGAAAACTTCGGAAAACTTCGGAAAACTTCGGAAAACTGGTGGGCCTCTTCACACCTCGGACCTTGCTTCCTTCGGCTGGGCTCTGGTCGGGATCCTCCGCACTCCTCACCGCCTCGTCTGGGCACTGATCGCAGTCTTCGTCACCTCCGTGTGTCAGAGGGGGATGCAGGAAATCCTGCCAGTACACGTGTTGTCCGTCTAACTGATGGCAGGGGACACGGATTGCAACGCACCTTCCGGCGCGTGAGGTGGGGGAGGGGTCCCTATTCGGGCGCCAAAATGATGTAAATAATTAATTTACTCTCTTAATTTCTATGCAGGTAAGTACTTAATCAATAATAACTCAATCGGAAAGAAGGAAAACAGAGTCCGTGGTGTAAGAGTTTCTAAGGGTTTTATTCCTCATAAAGGAATCAGGATATCATGTTCTGACCACCACACAGGGTGTCAGAAGGGATAGATGAGCGCGCCGTTGTTTATTGACAATACATAGCTTATATACTTGATTTACATCATAATGTTCAATGTAAGAGGCGTAACAGCTGAGAGAAGACAAGATAACAGTATACACGTGGTGCTAGTACATCATCAAGAGGCGTAAACTAGGCGTGTGTGCTAGAAATGTCACTGATAGGTGACGCAAGTGGGTGGCACCAAGGGGTGGTGCTAACAGAATGTTGCAATGTCAGCGGAAATCGGAAGCTTGGATGCGCGCGCAGCTGCATGACGTGTGATAGACGGGGTGCAGGGGACTTGACATTTACACTGGCGGAAAGAGACAGAAGTCTGGCATGTCAGATCAACTTGTGCTTCTATCATATCCGATATCTGATGTTTAGGAACTAAGCTATCTGGGCAGAAAGGTCTCTAGAGCAGAAGCTATTCTTTACTTGCTGTGAGTGCGTGTATAAGCGCCTGAGTGTCTGTATGAGAAGGATGGGGGCATGGGGCCTTCCATGGAAGCATGGCAACAGAGGCTATGAATTACTTGCATAAAGACAGGTCGGCCCTTTAGCCCTGTAGCTGAGGAAGGATGTTTACTGAAGCTAGCAGGCCGGAATGTATCTTCGGGGAGGAAAACAGATAACTCGAAGGTTATAGTCAATCTTGGCAGGCAGCAGGCTGAGCTGAGCACGGAGGGCCGCGCTAGAAGTAAGTCAGAGTTCACGGGTACGGGGGCTGCTTGGGCAGAGGCCCTCGCAGTCAGAAGCCAGAAAAGAGGCTCGATGGCAGAGATTCAGGGCCTACTTTCAGCCAGGCTGAAAAACGTAGGAGTATACTTCAAAAAGACGTTGGCATAGCATACTTAGGAACGGACCATCAAACCCATTCATGGTGGGTCTGAAAGAGGACAAGTTAACGTTGGACGCAAATGTATTTGCGTCTTCATAGCTGGTACAGGAGGGAAGTTACATGCACTTTTAACTCGTACATGGAGTCGGTGGGGTACTCGCTAGGGAACACAACATGACCATAAAATTTATATTACCTCAAGGGGGCGATATAAAGGAACTCTCATTCTCAGCAAGGAAAGGGATTCTATCCTCTTTCTTCCTGATTTTCAAAAAGTGGAAGGAATGGCAGCCTATCTTCTATCTCAGAGATCTCCACAAGTATCTAAAAAACCAATCTTTCCGCATGGTAGCTTTACAAGATATTCTCCTACGTCCAAATGACGGAGATTATATGTCCACTCTCAACCTGCAAGATGTATATTTCCATATCCCCATCCATCTTTCCCACAGGATGTTTCTAAAGTTCACAGTAGCCAGCAACCACTACCAGTTCAGGGTTCTTCCTTTCGGTCTGAAGTCAGCTCCCAGGATATTTACGAAGTGTCTGGCTCCGGTAATAGACTTCTTAAGAAAACAAGAACCCCAAGTGTTCCTGTACGTAGACTTCTGGCTCACCAAGGCATGTTCCAGTTAAGCAGCACTGAGAGCAACAAACGCTTGCATAACCCTGTCCAACGAGATAGGTCTCTCTCTGAATTGGAAAAAAAGTCAAGCCCACAACCACCAAGGACCATGACCTTTTTGCAGGCAACATTAGGTACTATAACCAACAAGGCCTGCACCACTTCAGAAAAGCAAGCAAAACTGGCATTGGCAACATCTATTCAGAGAAAGTCTTTCAGTGTGCCTCTACAAATCATTAATGGGGATAATGTCATCATACATTCCTCTAGTTCCATTCTGCAGGTTAAGGACGCAACCCCTACAGGAGGAACTAGACCTCCAATGGGTACAGGTGACTGGTTTGTTCGACTATATCATCAGAGTTAATCCAGCCATGATCAAAGCCCTGGCTTGGTGGACTCAAAAGACACCTCTCAGTCCGCCTGTCTTTCCTAGCTCAACCCTTTCTGTTGGTCATTACTACTGACGCTTCCTTGGTGGGATGGGAAGCACTCCTTCAAGACCTCCAGCTCAGCTGCAAGTGGTAGAAGTCTAACTCGCTTTTTCACATGAGTCTGATCAAGGTAGTACATCTGGCCTTGCAGGCTCTTATCCCCAGGATACAGAATTCTGATGTTCATTCGAGTAGACAATAGAATAATGATGCACTACATAAGCAAGGAGGTACAAGATCGCTTCTCTCAAGAGTCACAAGACCTCTGGAATTGGGGCATCCGAAATGGAGTGCATCTATGAGCGGAGCATGTCCCAGAAAGCAAAACAAGATAGCAGACACCCTCAGCAGGTTGGGGTCATCCTTCCACGAGTAGGGAATGGACCAGGAAACAGTCAACCACATATTTTCACAGTGGGGTAAACCCAATCTTGATCTCTTTGCGAGCCTACAGAAATGTGGTTCTTTGCAAGCTGGCATCACCATCTGGATCATGGGGAAATACGTTTTCAATGGCATGGTTCAGAATCTTTGCTTATGCCATTGCGCATTCCCTTGATTCCAAAGGTACTCACGAAGATTAACAGAACTCCGCCTGCTGTCTGAGAAACCTCACATTCATTTGATTTGACGGTCTCACCTTATCTCCTGACCATGAGAGAGGGCCAAGTCCTGCACCCGAATCCAGGGTCTCGCCGCTTATCGGCCTGGCTCCTGAGCACAATGAGTTTGCTCATCTAAATATCCCTCTTGAATGTAGAGAGATACTTTCCAAAGCCAGAGCAGACAGTTCTAACAAGATTATTCTCACAAGTGGAAGAGGTTTTGTTTATGGTGTCAACTGGAGTGGATACATTCCCTCTCCTCACCTGAACAGATATAACCGTGCCTGTTGCATTTGGCACATTCAGGTTTAGCTCATGCCCCCAGAGTTCATCTGGCTGCCATTTCTCGATTTAGATGATCATCTAGAACACCCTCCTGGTCTTCCAGGATTATCAAACGGTGCCTTAAAGGATTATTTACGGTCTTTCTGCCAGTCATACCTCTGTCATCTTGGCATCTGAACACTATGCTATCACGGCTCATGAAGCACCAATTTGAGCCCATTCACAGAGCACATGTAAAGAACCTGTCCTGGAAGGTGGCTCTCCTTGTGGGTTTGACATCCGCCAGACAGGTCAGTGAGATCCAAGCCCTCATGTTCAGGAACCCATCCTACAATTTAGAGAAGACAGGGTAATTCTACGTACAAAATACAAAGTTCATCCCTAAAGACCCCTCTGACTTCCACTTTAGTGAGCCACTGATTTTGAAGACTTTTCCAAACCCCTCAACACCGGCTGAAAGGACTCTTTATTAGTTGTACATCAAGAGATGCATCTGACGGAGGGAGAAAATTTTCCCTGCTGCTTGAGTGTTATAGGCCTCAGTTACATTGGCCTGAGCGCTGCCATTTTCTTTCAGCTTAAGCAGAAGCAGAAAGCAGGTCTGACCCAAGCTTCTCCCAGCTCCACTTCTCTGCGAGGCCTCGCACTCCTAGGCCCCCACCCTAATGTATGCTAGGTTCACGAACATTAAAGTTCAAGTTCCTTCTTAATCTTGCAAAACACCCCAAGCACCCCACCTAATAGCTGTGAACGGGAAAAAGGGAAGTTCCCACCACGGCTGTCCGATGTGGCAAATTAGTATCACAGACTGGCACATAAACGCATGAATAGAATTCTTCGAAGCAATAATAACACATTTCTGTCGTCCATAATAAATTAATGACAAACTTCCAGTCAAAATGGAAGGAACTCAGTCTAGACTGGTGTACGTGCCACAATTACGAGAAGGGGCCACATTTGCACTTATGGATAGGAAAGGTACCGGGCAGGCCAGTAAGTGACGATGGTAGGGTATGTGGTTCGAGGTGATGTGAGATGGCGTGACCATAGGCTTCTCACCCCTGAACAATATAAAAAGGAGGTCAACAGGAATATCGTTGAACTACTCCTCGTCTGCACTTGGGTGTCGGACAGGAGTTTTTCCCAGGGGTTACTCGAGAAGCCCTTGTTACATGTACTTAAGTTCTGCTGCTCTATTGTATATTCTGCTGTATGAAATGCTTTTTACATTTAAAGTTATATTTCGCCATTTGAAATGTTATGTTTTCTCTGACTTTGTTTTATCTTCACTGCATTTAAGGTGTTTAACACCTTGGCTGCTAAGGCAATTCCCGCTGGGTGCTGAAATATACTGATCCCCATGCTGCATGACGAGCTCAGCTCGTCATCAGCACACGACCAGTGTACTGCATGAAGAGCTGAGCTCGTCATCAGCATCTAAGGGGTTAACTTGTACTTGCAGGATCTCACTTGTATACAGTGGTTAGTGTTCCCAATAATATGTGCTTAACCTTTTCTATGCAATCTGTCTCAAAGCTCACAAGTGTACTTAAAGTATAGTCTCTCTCTCTCATAGCAGCTGTAAACTGTATTTTGTAAATTCAAACTGGTCCATGTGACTTTCAAGAGAATGCTAGGAGCAGGACCAAGTATTATGTGGTTTTTATGATATCATTGAATATTTCTAGAAGCTGTGTCTTCTAATAAAACTTGTACAACTTTCAGAAACAGTCTCCAAGGTACATATATCCAGTCAGTCAAATATCTTTATTTCGGTTAATTAAAACCATAAAAGCAGTACACAATTCAAAATTTAAAACATCCAGACAACAAACAGAGATAAGATTACAATTAAACAAATATACACATGATTGCAGTTCCTTTATGAATTCATTAAAAAAAAGGAATATGAAAACAAGGAAAGGGCATTTTAAAAAGATTAGATACAGAGAGAAGATACTAAGCAGCCTAGAGTCACTTAAGGTGCCAATTCCTAATATATTTGGCACGTTTCTCCAGTACGTATTTAACAAAATATCTACTTTAGTGATTATTTGTCTGGGAGGGACTCATATTATTTAAACTAGCTGCTGCAACCAGGAAGCTAGCTGCACCAAACGTAACCTGCACAGAGTCAAGCATTTGCAGGTGTAGAAGAGCAGGCCTCACCTGAACAAAGTTTAGGTCTTTTAGGATTGGAAGCAAAAAAATGTTACGGACCAGCAGATAACGTTCGCAAAGCATCACTAAATGAAGCGTGTCCTGTGTGGAAAAGCTATCACAGGTACATGGTGGGATATTTTCCGGAGTCCCCCACTTAGTGTAGGATCCAAGCACGAGATGTATAAGGTTGAACCTAAACCTTACTAAGAGAAAACGGTGGTATGGTTTGGTTACATACTTTAGGTAAGGTTCCATGGCTAGGGAGGTAGAGAGTTGGTATATTGTCCTCACCATTGGTTTTCTGAGCTCAGCCTCTTCCCTCTCTGTCTCCAACACATTTCGGAAGTGCAACTTGACCCACCTTACATCCTCTTTCTTAAGGCCCTGTGGTTGGGAATACATGTCCGGACGCCCCAGCCTCGCGCATGCCGCTCTAACATACGCCAACCAGGGTATGTTGTCCGCTTTATCCAGGGCCATACAGTCTTTTGGTATGCGGTGATTCAACGTGATCTCCTCATTTGTCCAAGTTTTAACCCAGCATAACAGCGGGGACATTTTTAGGAGATCAGTAATGTAGCCCAAGCCCACTTCATTGTGAATTGAATATGTGGGAGATGGCTTTGGGAGTGACAGCAGAGCTCGCATAAAGTTGTTTTCTATGATTTGAATACCTTGTGATGAGGCATACCCCCAAATATCTGCCCCATACGATGCAATTGCTACGCATTTGGATTTAAAAATACGAATCATGGCCTCCATGGGTCTTGACCCAAGTCTTTTGGAAAAGTGCATGAGAGCTGTAGTAGATCTAGTGACTGCATTTTCCTTCAGTTTCAACTGGGTACCCCAAGTTCCTCTTTCGTCAAAGGTGACACCCAAATAACAAAAGAAAGGTACCCTCGATATTGGTGTTTCGTTGCAGCTAAAGGTTTTAATCTTCATGTTTTTCTTACGTGAGCCAGTTACCATGACATGGGATTTTGCTGTGTTGATCTTTAGATCCAAAGCTTCCATAAATGCTCCGAAATGGTCTAACAGTCTTTGAAGCCCCGTGCCTGTGCGGGCTATAAGGACGGCGTCATCCGCGTATAGGAGGACCGGAATAGGTGATCCTCCCATACGCGGGACGTCCGGGGTGGCTAAATTCAGGGATTTGCCCAGGGAATTAATGTAGAGTGTGAATAGGAGAGGGGCCAGGATGCAGCCTTGTCTGAACCCTCTCCCAGATCTGAATTTCTCCGTACACCTACCTTCCCTTGTTACCCTTACAGAAGCAAATAAGTTCTGGTGGAGATAATGCAAAAAATTAACCAAAGTAGTGTCCAACCCCAGGTCCCGCAAAATAATCCATAGTTTAGTGCGATTAACCAAATCAAAAGCGGAAGATAAGTCCATAAAACCTAAATATAAAAGCCCCTTCTTCACCACAGTGTATTTACTAGTGATAAGGTGAAGGTTTAAGCATTGGTCTATGGTCCCCCTATGTGCTCTAAAACCATACTGCAAGTCGGAGAGAACCCCGCTCTCCTCCAGCCAATCCCTGAGTCTTTGAAGAATCACTCTGCCCAAGATTTTAACGGCAGAGTCCAGCAAGGAGATTGGCCTATAGCAGGCGGGGTCCCCCCTATTCCCCTTCTTAAAAATGGGAACAATAATAGAGGTAGCCCAGGAAGAAGGGAAACCAGCCGAAGGTATGGCATTAAAGACATTTGTTAGTATTTTTGACCAAAATTGCGGATACTGAATATAGAGATCAGCAGGGACCCCATCGGGTCCAGGGGCCTTACGTTTACTTGTGTTTTTAATTGCCCTTTCCACCTCGGTGTTGTTGAATTCCATATCCATATTGCTTGGAACAAGGGGACTAACTAGTGAATTTGGTACCGTGGTTTCATAAATCTGTTTGAAGTGGTGAAGCCATCTATCCTCTTCAATCACACAGTCCATATCAGTTTTCCCATCCTCAGTAAAGAAAGGCTGATTGACAATGGCCCCAAATTTTTTGCTGTCTCTTACATATATCCATTTTCTCCTGTTTTAGAGCAAGCGTTCCAGGACTACTCCGGTACAAATTAAGCTGTCCCATTAGGTCCCTTGCTCTCTTTCTCACCATCTCCCCGGTGCAGGCACTGAGCCCTGCGCTAGCCCCCCCCCCTTCCAGACCCATTATTAATTTTCCCTCCAACACATCAAGTTCTACATAGACAGGACCAAGAACTATCTGAAGTCTAAGCAGTTGTTCGGGGCTTGCAGTGCACCACAAGTGGCAACCCCTTTCCAAAGAGAGCATTGCTAGATGGATATCTGCTGCAAATCATTTCTGTCACCAAGCAGCAGGAAAACCGTAAGGTTTTGTGCATGCTCACTCTTCAAGGACTATTTCAACCTATGCTGCACGGTTTGTGGGTGTGCCACTCCAGGATATTTGCAGAGCAGCTACCTGGAAGAATTTGTGTACCTTTATGCAACTTTACTGCCTGGATTCCACTCCTCAAGGGGATATAGCAGTAGGACAAGTGGTTAAAAGACCTCTTTTCTGGTAAAGGTGGACTACCTCTTGCTTTTCACCACCCTCTCACTAGTTCTGCACATTGCGTATAACATATTGAGTTTTCTGTCTTTACAGTATACTGAAATGTTTTCAGATGAACACACTATTATAAGATATGTTCATAGCCAAGTTTTCGTTTATTTCTAGGAGAAAGGAATAAGTCTATAGAATTTTCTCCAGCATTGAATCTTTCATAGATTTACATGTTTGAATTTTCCCTGTCGTCATGGTAGGAGTGACTCCCAACGTGACGGTGGTGAAGAATTATGCAAGTAAATCTTTGAAAGTATCAATATTGTAGAACCACAGTGTACAGGTAAGTAACTTGTTTTTTTTCTCCAGTATTGAATCTTTCATAGTTTTGCCTGCTTGAATCTTCCCGGTCGTCGTGGTGGGAGTTACTCCCACCATGATGACTGAGAAGATTCAAGTATGTGAATCTATGAAAGATATCAATACTGAGGGATCACAGTGTACAGGTAAATCTGTGACAACTCAGTTCAGTGTGCCTCACTTCTCCTTTCTGCTCTGATACAAGCATGTGAATCTATGAAAGTTCCAATACTGGAGTAAGCAAATGTTACTTACCTGTAACTCTCAAGTATTGGACTCTTTCATAGATTTACAATCTAACTTCCCTCCTCCCCTGAGAGCCTCACCTTCCCTTCCCTGAAGTGGTTCTACAGCACTCGTGCTATGAAAAATCTGAGGAACTGGAACTCTCGCAGGAGTGTTAGGGCAGGGCAGCCCGATTGGCTGAAGTATACGTTTGGTCTCTTTTTTAAATAGACAATGATAGGTTCCAAAATTGAAGGGCCTAGGTCCTTCATGCACTATCTTTAACATTGTGTTACTATTATATGGTACCGGGGACTCCCATCTCGACGATGGGCAATGATTCAAGCATGACGCTCTATGAAAGATTCAAATACTGCAGAACTACAGCTACAGGTAAGTAAATTATTTTCATACCCTTGATTTAAAAAGATGCTTAAAGTTCTACTTATATTGTACAAAGTATCTACATACTACGGGCCAACTTTTTGTGGCTTATGGAAACAGTAAATAAGGAGCACCATTTACCAGGAAGATGGATTCCAACAGCCATAAATGTCTGCCGTTCTAAGGCAAGTAGACCTTTCAGACAAAAAACAAAAGCTCATTGTACAAGGGCAGTCTCTACAACGGCGGACTTGTTTGCTGTGATGCCTGTCTAAAGTAGATGCTGCACTGCAACCTGGAAGAGCAGGCCCACTTTCACTCAGCATTACTGCCTAGATTAGGCACTGAGCAGTGATACAGCTGTGGGTCAAGCGGTACTTCCGCATCTTTTCCAATAAGGTGTCCCTGGTGTCACAAAATGTGTACTGTTGTACCCACCATCTGTTGTAGTATTTGTCTTATTTTATTTGATTCAAGCATGTGAATCTATGAAATATACTCCATTACTAGAGAAAAAAATGTGTTACTTACCTGTAACTCTTGTTCTCCAGTATTGGCATCTTTCATAACTGCACATGCAACCCACCCGCCTCCCCTTAGAGGATGTCCTTGGTAAGTGGGGACTATTCTCAGTAGTGCTTGAAAATCTGACAGATGATGCTTATGTTGGGAGTGTTCTAAAGGTGCTGTTGTCTGATTGGCTGGAGTTCGGTTCTTTTTAAATGAAATGAATAAGTTATTACATTTAATGTCTTTGTAAGTTATGTTGATTACTGCTACTGCTTTAGGATGTACCATGGGACTCCCACTTAGACGACGGGCGGATGGTTCAATCATGTGAATCTATGAAAGATAGCAATACTGGAGAACAAGAGTTACAGGCAAGTAACACGTTTTTAATGCAGGATTAGTTTACACGTGGGTAATATTATGCTGGAGACGTGTGTGGGCCCTGAACAGGAACTTCTAAGATGAGAGTATGCCGCTAGTATGCCTACAGCCCCAAGAAGCCGAGAGTCCCTCCACCTGGTATGCCTCCAGTGGGTTTACTTTGGCACAATTTTAAACTTCCAAATCCACCACTGGGCCTCTCCTGGCTCCTGCACCGACTGTGCTTCTAGCACCACGCTCCATGTCAGCTCTTGGAGCCTTGATGCCAAAGCTGGCTGCATCTATGGCAGAGGATGAGGTGCCCATTACATTCTCGGACTCTGTGGGTGCTGCTATGACTTGGTCCTTCTTTTCATTGAAATGCCACCCTCTGCTTGACTTGCCTCCTCCACAAGTAAGAACACATGTTGCATTCATAATTTGGTACAGATCCAGACAATTGTAATGATCTGGGTGATGAAATAGAGCAGCCTTGCCATGAAGAGAAAAGGCTTGAACACGTCCCCTGAGTCAGGACCCCTCTCACCTCCATGCCCCGCCATCGAAAAGAGTAAATCTTGGCAGTGGTCATGTGTGGGGCAGTTGAAGTTCTTGACTGCCATCTCCTTACCTTAGAGGTCGAAACCAATGTCTTGATGGAAGTTATTCAACTATGACAAACATCTACTGAGGCCCTCGTGCCCTTCAATGAGGCACTTACAGATCCACTCTTAGGGGCCTGTGTCAAACCTTGCTTGGGCTCCCCAAGCAAACACTAGATTGCTAGATGCCACAGCCCTGGCTATCTAATTTTTCTCAGTTTCCCTTCCCTGAAAGCTTAGTGATGCAGGCATCTAGGAGTCTGATGAACCTGAATACCTTTCCAACTACTCTCCCTGACAAAGGAATTTAAATGAGTGGAGCCCTTTGGAAAGAGGGTATTTTCTTCCACCAGCTTGGCCCTTTGGTTTGTGAATGCGAGTGTCTTGGTAGCTGCTTTTCCCATGCTCTTTTGTATTCTGTGACTCGCGTCGTCCCAGGTGTCCCAGAATATCTCCACCCTGCCCTAACTCAAGCCATACAAGACTATTGTGATGTGCCCAAGTTCACAATTGGCTGTGACTTAGACGCAACAGATTTAATCGGGCGAGCCATTGGCACCAGCATTGTCGTTCACCCGAGGCTTGGCTTCCCAGTCTTTCCTTTTCTATATGACGGACTGTAGAAGGCAGGCTTGCCACAGGCAGTCATTAACCACCTGCAGATTATGGCAAACTTCCTGTCATCTTTAGGGGTCACTGTCAACTTGCTAGAGTCACACTTGAATGCTTCTCAGGCACTCCCTTTCATTGGAGTCATTCTGGACACAGTTTGGCTTCGTGTCTTTGCCACAGAAATCTGAGTCGAGGACATTCAGGCTATAATCTCTATCTTTCAGCCTGTGTTCTTGATCTCGGTGTGGCTGACTCAGAGGTTGCTGGGACTGATGGCATCCTGCTTGTCATGCACTCCAAGTTTCATATCCGAGCTCTGCAGTGGGATTTGAAGTCTCAGTGGGCCCATGATCAAGGGGACCTCTGTCACGTTCATATTTCAGACAAGATTGCAAAGAAGTCTGCAGTGGTGGTTATTTGACCATGATTGGGTCAGCCGCAGACCCGAATCCCTTCATTTCTTACATCCGACAGGCCGGTCCTGCAGATTGTCCTGACGGCAGTGCTTAATTTGAACTGGTGGGGGCCACTGGAACTCATTTTTGGGGCCCAACACTTATTTTTACTCCACAGTTATTTCCTAAGCGTAAAAGAGGAAATAAAATCCAAACAGGAAAGGAAGAGGAAGAAGAGAATAGAAAACATGCACGAAGGGAGAAAGCAGTAACCTGCATGCAAGAGTGAGATAAAGGGGCAGGGAGTGCCTGGCAGAGGATTTAAGTGACCGTGGTGGATTCAGGACTAGGAAGCCTTGGTTATTGGTGCGTCAACATTTAATAGGACCGACCGCTGGATTCTGAGCAGTGCTTTGGGCACCAACACTCTATTTTCCAAGTTAAGCTCTGCCTGAAGGTGTATACCTTGCCTTTCTGCCTCACCCTCCATCTTCAGAGTGACTGACATAGGACCATCTGCCCATCTTACTGAACTGTGATTGAGTCAGCAGCATATCCCTCCTCTACCCATCCAGAGTTTATAATGGTGACAGATGCATCCCCTCTGTGTTGGCCATCTGGGAGATATTGAGATCAGAAGTCTCTGGTCTTCAGGTAAGCCCAGCTCCATATATACCTTATGGAGTTGTGCGCCATCCGCCAGGTATTGAAAGCCTTCCTTCCATCAAGGGGAGACTGTTTCAGGTGCTGATGGACAACACTACAGCAATGTGGCATTGTAACAAGCAGGTTGGAGTGGGGTCCTGTGTCATGTGTCAGGAGGCACTTCGCCTTTGTAAATGGCTGGACCATCAAGGGATTTTTTATGATGGTGAACCACCTGACATGATCTTTGCATGCCAGGACGGGCAACCTCCGCTGGCGAGGCCAAGTGGATCACGAGTGGCAGTTGCAACTGGAGGTGGTCCACGGTCTCTTGCACAAACGGGGGAGAACCTTGGTTCGATCTATTCGCCACCGCCGAGAACACAATGTCAGCAGGTCTGAGCTTTGGAGTTTCCTAGAAGTTTCTTGCTAGGAGACTAGTTCCACCTGGAATAGAACTAGAAATTCCTGTAAGCCTTCCCGCTTATACCTCTTCTGACCTGAGTTCTGAAATTCAGGACTGACCAGGCTCAAGTTATCCTAATGGCCCCAGATTGAGCACAGACCGTATGGCATCCAGATCTCCAGGGCTTGAGCTTCTGTCCCCTTTGGAGGACTTGCTGTTGCAGCATCATGGCAGGGTTCTGCACCCTCGAACTGGATAAGGAAGAATGATAGCGGAGGACACCTCCTATGTCCTGAGACCTTTCAGCTTTGCCGGAGAGGGATCTCTGATATATCCCCTCTTACTGCCCTTGAAGTTTGCTGGGACAACGCCTTTCATTGCTTGCATCTGTCGAAGATGTGAGAAGACCGAAAGCACAAGGGATAGCAGTCGGTCTTAGCCATCTTCTTGCCACAGGCTAGACAGTTTGCAAAAGAAAATGGCATTTTATCACAAAGGAAAACTAATTCCTGTCAGGAAAAGTCAGAAAAAGAGTTTAGGCACTAAAGGACGTCAAGTGAAGTCTTTTTAAATAAGAGTATCTTACTGAAGCTGCTACAAACTTCTTTCCTTTTTACTATCCTAAGATTGTTGAAAGCGCAACAGCTTCTGTAAGACACAATGATCCATACCACATTAAAAAGTAGAGAGACTATTTGGTTTGACATTTTTAAATTGCCAACAACCCTCATTTTTAAACATCTGTACTTTAATGCAGCCATGAACAATCCTGGTTTTGCTGTTGACAGTGTATGGATTTGTATAATGTGGTAATTATACAAACCCTTTTATCTTCTGTGCAGTCTTATGCGGTGTGACTAAGAGTTTGCAACACTTTCCACATACCCAAAAGAGACACTAGAAATTAAACATGCGTTGACTGCCAGAGTCCAGACCCCAAACCACCTTGTAATCTCTGACTATACTCAAGGCCTACCTCTATAAAGTTGTCACATTGGAAGACTATATAGAATAATTGCCTTCTTGTAATCTTAGTTCGCCCTCAGTGAATCTGAGTTGATAATCAAAAGCACTGAGATGTCTTGTCCACGTGCATTTTTTCTAGAGTACTAGTTTAAAACATACACGTACCTTTCAAATAAATCTAAAACCCAGAAAAATAATTTAGTAAGCCAACCTCCGGGATGTATTGGCCAATTCTAATAAAAAAGATTTAATCTGTTGTTTTAAATTGTCACTTGTCTACAAGTATGACAATAGAAAGTCTTTCACAAGCCTCTTCTAAATAGAAATAAAAAAGGAAGGTTGGTCTGCATGAAGACCTTAAAGGCTGAGAAAACTGACACTGCTTCTTTAAGAACATCCCACCAGTATCCTGACATACCCTGTCCACAGGTTCTTGGAGAACAGAGCTTAGCCTATTAGGCCTTTGTATTCCTTCAGAGCTTCAAAACATTTGAAATTTCACTCCACTCAACCTTAATAAAGGCCAAAATTCTACTCTTTTCTTCCCAGGAAACTTCCCCTCCCACTTCTAAAGTCACGGGACAGCAACTTGTCATCACTTACTCTACGTATCGTGGTCAATTTGCGCCTACATAAGCAAAATACAAAATCTTCCTCCACTACCTATAGCATTCTTGGTGATACGTCCATAGTATACATATAGTTGTCCCGCAGACTTAAAGCATCAAGGCATATTATTTATTCATATTTTATTGTTTCTCAAACAGTAGAGGAAATCGCAGATAACATTTAAAATGGTTGTTTGTATTTCTCAGACATTTTTTTCTTTCAAACAACAAGCAAGAAAAGGTCCGATAGTTACATAAACAAGGTTTAATAAGGAACACTACATATAATACAAAAAACAATATTCACAAAGCATCAAACATACAACGCAAAAACAATGTAATACAATGATACAATAAAATGACAATGCAAAAAAGGACTACACAAAATTAACAAAAACACCAACGCGCGTTTCGGAACACAAAGACAAATATACGGTTCCTTCCTCAGGGCGAAAATATACTTTCAAATTTGAAGGGCCATCAGTGTACAGTAGAGCCACCACCGGATATGTGGTGTAAGGGCTCACAACGAGATAAATCTGCGGGAACAACAGGGCAAAATTTAAAACACTATATAAAAATGTAAACTCTAAAGCCAACTTAGGGATATATAAAAATATTATGTGAGGTCTATCGCAAACCTAGTGAAAAAAAGAAAGTCAGAGGACATACAAGCATATTTATGCACGAAAACCCAATGTGATACATACCTCAACCACTCTAATACCACCACCATGTGCATAAGTAACCGCGAATAATGTGCGGAGTAAAGATTTACATATATGTCTCTCACAGATCATTGTTAATCCCCAAGTACATGGATAACGGCTGATACCATTAACAGGAAGACTGATTCAGGCCTTAATTCTCTGAGACATTCAAGTAGGTTTGGTGTTTAACTATACAACATTATGGGCCAGATGTAGGTAATCTCGATTTACCTACTCTTAAATACCGAATCATACCGATTCGGTATTTAAGAGTAGGTAAATGGGATGTAGGTAATTTCACTTTTGAAATTACCGAATCGGAATGATTCGGTAATTACCGAATCGGTATTTACCGATTCTGTAATTGCCATTGATTCCTATGGGCCTTGAGGCCCATAGGAATCCATGCCAATTACCGGATCGGTAAATACCGATTCGGTAAAATTACCGAATTTGCAAGGGGGACAGGGTGTCACTTTGACACCCTGTTGCACCCCTCAATTGTGCATGGGTGCACATGTTGCTGACATACATGCCCTTAGGGCATGTATGTGTGCAACATGGCACGTTTTTTAAAGCAAAAAAAATGCTTTTTGAAGGGTTTTCATTATTTATCACCAACTTCTAGTTGGTGGTAAATAACGAATTCTTAAACCCTTGTAGCACTGATTACAGTGCTACCTACATGTTGAATTACAGAATCGGTAATTTTTCCAATTCTGTATTTTACCGAATCGGAAAAATTACAAATTCGGTAAAATTACCGATTCTGTAATTTAACATGCCCCTACATCTCAATATCCAAATACCGGCCGGAAACGGCAGTAAATCGGTATTTTCGGCCGTTTCCGACCGGTATTTGGATACCTACATCTGGCCCTAGAACCCTTGCATGTTAACACCTTATAATCTTTCTGTCCACCTCTGGAACCTGGGTATTTTTTGCTCTTTTGTTTACTTCAAATCTTTACTCCACACACTATTCACGGTTACTTATGCACATAGTGGTGGTATTAGAGTGGTTGAGCTATGAATCACATTGGGTTTTCGTGCATAAATATGCTTGTATGTCCTCTGACTTTCTTTTTTTCACTAAATTTGTGATGGGCCTCACGTAATATTTTTATATGCTCTTACTTGGCTTTAGATTTTAAATTGTTATATAGTGTTTTAAATGTTGCCCTGTTGTTCCCACAGATTTATCTCGTGTTGAACCCTTACACCTCATATCCGGTGGTGGCTCTACTGTACACTGATGGCCCTTCAAATTTGAAAGTATATTTTCGCCCTCAGGAAGGAACTGTATATTTGTCTTTGTGTTCCGAAACGTGACTCGGCGTTTTTGTTAGTTTTGTTAATTTTATGTAGTCCTTTTTTGCATTTTCATTTTATTGTAATACATTGTTTTTGCGTTTTATGTTTGATGCTTTGTGAATATTGTTTTTTTTTTGTTTTATAAGTAGTGTTCCTTATTATACCTTGTTTAGGTATCTATGGTCAATTTTCTTGGTTGAGAAATACAAACAACCATTTTAAATGTTATCTGAGATTTTTTCTACTGTTTTGAGAAACAATAAAATATGAATAAATAATATGCTTTGATGCTTTAAGTCTGCGGGACAACTATATGTATACTATGGATGTATCACCAAGAATGTTATAGGTAGAGGAGGAAGATTTTGTATTTTGCTTGTGTTAATTCCCTGCTCTCTTCCTCCCCATTGAGACTTCAGGGACCCTCTGTGCTGTTTCGATGTGTGCATACATGACATCAAGAAGATATAGAATATCTGATTTTATATCTAGCAATATTTTAATTTATTTGTAATAATTAAGCTTTCCATAAAAATGTGAGGAAATAGTGTTTTTTTTTTTAGCATTCATTTGATAACTTTATTTCGGTCAAAGACCATTAAAGTGAGAATAAAATACATACAAAGCACACAACATTAAAACAGTAAATGGCGAACAAGTCGATATTAGAGATAAAAATATATGTATTATACAAAACATTGCCTTCTACGCCACATGCCAAATAGGAAGCTGGATACAGCAAAAACAATAGGGGGTTGGGTATCATAGATTAAGACCCGACAAGCCTGGACAAAGTGTCGAAATCCAAGGTTCCTGCATAGCGGGATCAGCCAACATTTCCTTATTGCTGCATACGCAGTACAAAAGAACATAACACGGGAGACATCTTTTCTTTTATAATTACATGCCGGACAGGCTTCCTTATCTGATTTTGTCCATTTACAGGTAAATACCCTGACTGGTAGACTGCCATGCCTTAGCTGAAGGTACAACTTCGTCGCAAGAGGTGGTTGTATTGCATCTAAGAATTCCTCAAATCGAGATTCCATTTTTACTAAGAGGAACTCTGCAGACAGCCTGCCCAGGGTTGCTGATCTCTGTAGAGCAAGTAAGTTCTGACTCCTCATCTGGTTTTGTAGTTCCATTTTAGATATCCCCGGGCAACATAGCTCAGGTGTCTCCCAAAGCTGTGGCAGACCTATCCATGTACTAAGAGCCCTAATATGGAGCAACCATGGGATATTTTTACTTTTCAGGAAAGCCCAAACCTCCAGAAACTCCGCTCTATAGGAGGTCAGTTCTGGGACTGACCACAACCTCTTCCAATAGAGCATAGGCCAGGCAGCTGCGATCACCTCTATTGACTCCAGTCCCAGATCAAATCGGAGAGGAATAAGTGGTGTGCTTGGTGGTAATATTACCAAATTCCTCAAAGTTTTGCTCCACCCTCAAGAGGTTAGATGTATTTTTAGGCCCCCAAAGTTCAGCACCATATATTGTGGCCATTCTGGCTTGAAGTCGATATATTTCAAGAGTCGGAGCTGCCGGTTTGAGGTCTGATATTCTATGGACTTTACTGATACCCCCAGTTACTTGGGATAGCTTGAGAGCTGATTTAGAAATTTGGAAGCCCCAGTCAAAGTTCTCCGTCAGAGTGATATCAAGATAGACAAAGGTTTTGACCCTTTCCAGGGGAATACCATTGAGGATAGGGTTTGGGCGTGTCTGCTTTGGGGGATTGAAAATCATAAACTTGATCTTGTCCAGGTTTATTTCCAATCCCAGCGAAGCACAAAACGCTACAAAGCCGTCCACAATACGCTGAATGCCCGATGATGTTTTGGATAACAGCAGAGTGTCATCCGCAAACATCAGAGCGGGCACTCTCCCAGTCACTAGCCTAGGGGCGTCATTGTCTGTTACACCAGTTAAATGGTCTACAAGACCATTGATGTAAAGACAGAACAATGTTGGGGCCAGGACACACCCCTGACGTACTCCCTTCAGAACAGGAAAACGTTTTGAGAGATCTCCATGCCTCCCACACCGAACTTGGGCATAATTGCCAGTGTGTAATCTAAGTAGTATAGTCAATAAGTAGGGCGGGAGACCCAAGTCTGCCAAAACTTTCCACAGCTTTTCCCTGGGCACAAGATCGAAAGCGGCCCGCAGGTCAACAAAGACAAGGTAGAGGCTGCCACCCTCCACACTTGCCGTTTTCCAAAATAAAACCTGCAGACGGAATATTTGATCCAGAGTAGAAAGGCCTGACCTAAATCCGGCCTGGAGTGTGGTCAATACTTCATTTTCCTCCATCCACCCCCGGATCCTGTCCAAAATGATCCTGCCCATTAGTTTTTGTGTTGTATCTATAAGACTAATGGGCCTGTAGTTGGATGGGGTTAGCAGGCAACCTTTCTTATAAATGGGGAAGATCTCAGCTCCAAGCCAAGTCCCTGGTAGATCAGTCCCCATTAAAATCTCATTAAATAGGACAGCCAAGTATGGTGCCCATATTTTAGGTTGGGAGCGAAATAGTCCAGTCGTCTTCTTAGTTTAAAGTTGATTTCAGGATGATCTGAGTTGCATTGGCACTGCTCCCCCTCTTATTCCAATCTGAGGGGTGGATCTCCTGCTAGGTCCCTCCCCTATGGGTGGGACCAGGAAGGGGGGTGGTTACACCCCCTTTCCTTTGTCCAGGTCTCACTGGAGCTGGGGCTGGGCTGCCCCAGAACCGGTTTGACCGGATTATGCAAGGGGAAGCCTTGTGCTCCCCAGGCACTGTCTGGTTTCATTCAAACCTCCCTGCTACAATCCACTATCTCCTGTCTGGGGTGGTGTCACACCTCCCTGTGACAGGAAATCCTTTGTCCAGGCCTCCTCTGCTGAGTTTCGGTCAGCAGCAGGAGGTCAGACATGTGTCTGTGGCAGAAGTATCCATTTTGTGGATCTGAGGCTCTTTTAAAAATCAATCGCGTTTTAGCAAAAGTAACATGTCGTCCCCTCTAGAGGGGTGGAATGCTACCCCCGTCGCCAGGACTGGCGAGGGGGTAGTATTCCAAATCGTATGACACCTTACACGACATGTTTTGATAAAGCCAAACCAAAGTTGACATATAACCGCGAGGATTATAATGCACTTAATAGTATATGGTTTGGCATTATCCTGGAACAGCTAAGGGAATTGGTCCCGACAGCTGCAGACAGGCTCAGCTCATGCTAGAGCACCATCTCACATTAAACCTCGCACTCTGCCTTCAGGATTGTTAAGGCCTGCCATAGGAGTGGCTTACAGGTTTATATGTGTCCAGATAGGTTTAGATATAGGCATACTATATCTAAGCAAGGGGTGATTACACCACCTTGCCCCAGCTGAGTGATCAGCCAGTTGTGTCAATTTTAGATAGCCAGCCAGGGGTGGCAAAAGATATGCTGCAGCCCCTGGTAGGCCTTGGATGCACCTATGCCCTGGGCACCTATAGTGCTCTGTACAGGGGCTGATAAGGTGACCCAAGCCAATCTAGTTATGCACCTAGGGTACATGGAATCCATTTTACAGAGAGAGCAGATAGCCTGGGGCCCTGATTAGCAGGGAACCAGGCCAACTAAGTCGAAAACCAGCTAAACACAAGGCAAAAAATCTGGGGTAACCATAGTCAGGTAGCCACCTTCCTACATAACCCCCCCCCCAAACGAAAGGAGATAAGGCTATCCTTGGCCAGGTAAGCCTTTATTGCCTGAGTGGCCATATAAGGAAGTACCTGCACTAGCATGGGTACCCCTTGTCTCATGGTCCACTAAGCAGTCCCTCACCCTAGGGGTATTAGAGGGTCTCCACCATAGGGAATAGCTACCTTGGGTGTGTTTATGCAAAGTTAAAGGCTGGTTTGGATATGGAGTATTGAAGTGAGGCTCCACTAATTTTGGGCTCAACTTCCTCCAATTATCTTCCACCATGTGGGCCTTTCTTTCTTCAACTGAGTTGCACTGAGCTCTCAGGGTCAACCTCTGGCTACCTAAAGCTGGAGGCTGGGTCCCTCTGTTTGGCTTGCTGGAGGGACAGTTCAGGTTTGGGCCCTTTGGGTCCCAGGTTTGGCTGTGCCCAACAGAATCCATCTGTGGGAGGTCCCTAACTACTTTTAAGGGGGCTCCCTCAGGAGTTTTTAAAGTTTTCACCTTACTAGGGCTACTAGTTTTGGTGCCCCTAATCTGTTGATGGGGGTGCTTTATTTGACAGGGGGCCCTCTGGGTCTCACTGTCCTTCTTGTCCTCTGCAGCCCTGGGCTGACTAAGGCAAGGTAGAGAGGGGCAGGTTACCTGCTCCAGACTGGATCCCACCTGAGAAGGGTCCACTGCCATCAGAGGCTCTGTCAGGCCAGGCCTAACAACCTCTGGGGCAGTTCCTTCATCAGGGGTAAGATCAGTTCCCTGAGGAGGCTGATCCTGTCCTAATGTCTGGTGAGGGGAAGATTTATCTTCCTCCTCCATGCTCTCAGTTTGGGTGGAGTGATCCATCATTTCAGGCTTCACAACACACATATCTGTTTGAGTTTGGGCTGTGGCCATCACAGCCCCACCAACCTTTTCAGGAGGAGACTCAGTTTGGGTTTCTGCTGTTATCATAACAGCTTTGCTATTCTGTCTTGGAAGAGCTTCTGGTAAAGATGGGGCAGAGAGTTGCTCAGCCCTACCAACCTTTTCAGGAAGGACATCTTGAATTGGGGCTATAGCCAGTACAGCCCCACTAACCTTTCCATTGGAATTTACCATTCTAGAATGGATTTCCTGTTCAACCTCAGCCCAGGCTGAGATTTCCAAATCATTACCCAGTAGACAGTCTACAGGCAAGTTTGGTGACACTGCCACTCTCTTTGGGCCAATGACACCTCCCCAGCTGAGACTTACTACTGCCATGGGATGATTTGTTTGGATACCATCAATGTTTGTTACCTGGTATGTGGCACCTGGTAAAAGTTGCTTAGAGGGGACTATACAGTCAGCCACCATGGTGATGCTAGCCCCTGTGTCTCTAAAAGCTTCAACCTTCAAACCATTGATGATTGGTTCTTGTCTATATTTGCTCAAGGTATTTGGGCAAACAGAGAAGTTGGCAAACCCCATGCCAGTCTCATAAACACGATTATTTGGGGATGGGGACCTGGATAGGCCAGGGTCCCCTTGGGCTCCAAAAGTAAACCCACCCAGATTCCTGGGTGTGCTCCCACTTCCTGGGGGATTACTGCTGACAGTAACAGGAGGTGTTGGAGCTGGCTTTGGAGGTATGTTTTCTTTATTGCCATTCTTGGGACAACAGCTGTCTGTTTTGTAATGCCCAACCTGTTTACAGGCATGACAATAAGGCTTTTTCTCAGTTGATGAAGTGTCTTGGGACCCACCCCCATTCTTGGAGTTTTGGGGCCCGGGGAAGTCTTTTCTTTACTTTTATCCCCACCCTTATCTTGAGGCTTGGTAGACTCCTTCTGGTTACTGTCCTGATTCTTAGGCCTAATCCTGGTTCTGACCCACTTATCTGCCCTCTTTCCCAATTCTTGGGGAGAGGTCAAATCTGAGTCCACCAGGTGCTGGTGTAAGAGCTGGTTCTGACAATTACTTAGGATCTGCTCCCTCATAATCAAATTATACAATCCTGTGAAGTCATGTACTTTGCTGCCATTTAGCCAACCCTCCAGAGCCTTAGTTGCACAATCAACAAAATCAGTCCAGTCCTGAGTCTGTGTCTTCTGGGTGTCTCTGAACTTTAACCTGTACTGTTCAGTGGTTAAGCCAAACCCATCTATTAGAACACTCTTCAGGACTTTGTAATTGCTGGCATCCTCATGTCTGACAGTGAGGAGCCTATCTCTCCCTTTCTCTGAAAAGGAGTACCATAAGATTGCTGCCCACTGTTCCTCAGGAACGTGCTGTACCATGCAGGCTCTCTCCAGAGCAGTCATCCATTTGTGGATGTCATCCCCTTCCTGGTAGGGGGGCACAATCTTTGTCAGGTTTCTACTATCATAGGACCTGTCTTTAGGAATTTTGCTGCCACCAGTGGCATCTAAGCCACTTAATTTCTGTTCCCTAGCCAAGGTAAGTTTAGCTTGAGCCAAGGTAAGTTTAGCTTGAGCCAGAGCTACCTCCTCCCTCTCTATCTGGAGTTGGACAGCCCTCATTCTGGCCCTATGCTCTTTTCTCTGGGAGGAAGTCATCCCTCTTTGAGATTCTCTTGAGGCACTAGAAAGATGAGAGTCCCCTGATAGAGATCTCACCCTCCTGTTGCCTGGGAGAATTTGGTTATGAGATCTGGAGTGGTGCTGGCCCTCTCCATTCTCATGTAGGTCCAAGTTGGCCTGGTTAAGCTTGGCAACCTGTACCTGGTTTCCCCCCTGATCCTGATCTTCAGGCTCTTCTAAATCAGAGTCTTCCTCTTCCTCCTCCTCCACTACTTCATTGTCAGGAAGATCCTCATTCTCAGGGGAGTTTATCCCTTCACTTGTTTCTAAGGGAGCCTGACTCACCTTATCTAGGTCATCCTTTTCTAGGAGAGCTACTAGGGAAGGAATGGTAGGGCCTCTGCCCTTTTTTTAGCCCCCTGGCTGTGCACAAGGCACTCAGGTCTTTGTGGCTAAGGTTGTCATATCTGGATGTTGTCCCTATAGGATCAACTATTACAGGAGCAGAGCCTGAGGCTCTACCTGTATCAGACATGACTGCTAGTGAGGTGTAAGTGATGCACTTACCTACACTAAGTGGTTTCCTACTGTACCTTGCTAGTGAGTTGTAGTCAGGGTGTGCTAATCCCTTTAATCTACAACTACTAAGTTCAGTAGAACTTAATATGCTAAGCTTTTGATTTATATGTACCTAGAGGTACTTGATGTGATCTTTCAATTTGATAAAGATTGCAATGGTAAAACAAACAGCAAGCTCAAATCCCACCGCTGCCACCAATGTGAGAAGTTGGCCTGATATGTAGTGTTTCCAATTCTGGAACCACTGGGTATCAGTCCAAACAAACCCCAAAGATGTCTGGTTGTAAGTCAACCTTGTTAGACAAGCTATCCTAGTGGTAGCATGGACTAAGCAGCCTTAAAGGCTTAACTTAAGAGGTCGTGTTAAGCGAGCTGTTTTACCACATACAATCCTGTAATCAAATGAAAGGACACCACACAAGTATATATTATAAAAATATATGTATTTATTTCTAAATTACTCCCCAGTACTCTTTATGAGGAAAGGGGCACAAGCGTTAAATCAAAAGCACAGTAAAACATATAAAGTTGCACAATTATGGATGAGGGCGGGTGGCCACTCAGACCATATACTAAAAAAGTGGTATAAGTAACACTTATCGAACAATGGTTAGGCCTAGGGCCTAGAGATTCGCTGGGAGCAGTCAGGACTAGCAATGATGAAGTCGGGAGTAGCCCACAGGAGACGGGTGCAGCACGGAAAGTGCGGCGCGCACCAATGCACTGTCAATGGTGCGTAAAAGTTAGTTAAAGTGAATTAAAAGATACTTCTGCTGAACCTAGGAACACAAAACTTTAGACACAGACCCTAGAGGTGTGTACCAGTGTGGGAACACCGGCGTTGCAATGTTACCTCACCCACAGGCCGTGGGTGCACAGGGTCGAAGTGGCGTCGGGTTCTGTCACGCAGGTTCTTGGTGCTTGAAGCTGTTGCAGCTGCAGGCGATGTGAAGCAGAAGTGTCCGGTGCGATCCAAGGGTGGATCTGAAATGGTGAAGACCTGAAAGCAGAGGGGACAATGTTCAAAGTCACTGACCAGTGACCACCGTGGAACCAGATTGGAACCAGGCAAAGTCGGGTGCAAACAGGTGATCAGGGGTTGCTTCTCTCTGCAGCTGCGTGGTCACGAAGAGGTCAAGGACGTCCAGGAGTCGATCACGAGCTGTCCCTCAAAGGCTCTAGCTGATGGCGGTGTTGGCAACTCGATTGAAGCAAACAAGCCTTGGCTAATGCAAGCCACGGGGAAAGTGAAAAAGGCTTATTACTCGAACCAGCAAGGTCAGAGCGGGTACTCCTTTCTACAGGAGCGAGGGCAGGTCTGGAGCAACCAGACCCACAGTGTAAATTGTAGATTTCGTCGCCAAGATGGCCGCTGACCACGTGACAAGCGGACGGGATGGCGAGTCGAGTGGCACAAAACAAAAGGGCCCCACGCAGATCGTGGAGATGCTGGAGGGCTGGTCTTTGGTGCAAATGCTGCTCGGTTGTAGGGCTTGTCAAACCCGAAAGCACAGAGTCGAGGGTGCCTCGGGTGCTGCGCAGTCAGCGTCTCGGGGGTCTTTCAAGATGGCCGCTCCCACGTCTCTCGGTGCCTCCACGGGTCCCTTCTTTGCAGGGACTGTGGATCGGGCTAGGAGAAGTCTGGGAAGCTGGGTCTTGTCAGGCTCTGCACTCGGACTCCGGCGGGAGGCGGCGGCAAAGCAGACGTCGAGGTGCTGGGTGGTGCCTGTGTTCACAGGGTGGCCCCTCCTAGGCCACAAGGGAGATGCTCTTCAGTCTTCTGTCATCAGAATGTCGAAGTCTAGTCGTCTTCTTAGTTTAAAGTTGATTTCAGGATGATCTGAGTTGCATTGGCACTGCTCCCCCTCTTATTCCAATCTGAGGGGTGGATCTCCTGCTAGGTCCCTCCCCTATGGGTGGGACCAGGAAGGGGGGTGGTTACACCCCCTTTCCTTTGTCCAGGTCTCACTGGAGCTGGGGCTGGGCTGCCCCAGAACCGGTTTGACCGGATTATGCAAGGGGAAGCCTTGTGCTCCCCAGGCACTGTCTGGTTTCATTCAAACCTCCCTGCTACAATCCACTATCTCCTGTCTGGGGTGGTGTCACACCTCCCTGTGACAGGAAATCCTTTGTCCAGGCCTCCTCTGCTGAGTTTCGGTCAGCAGCAGGAGGTCAGACATGTGTCTGTGGCAGAAGCATCCATTTTGTGGATCTGAGGCTCTTTTAAAAATCAATCGCGTTTTAGCAAAAGTAACATGTCGTCCCCTCTAGAGGGGTGGAATGCTACCCCCGTCGCCAGGACTGGCGAGGGGGTAGTATTCCAAATCGTATGACACCTTACACGACATGTTTTGATAAAGCCAAACCAAAGTTGACATATAACCGCGAGGATTATAATGCACTTAATAGTATATGGTTTGGCATTATCCCGGAACAGCTAAGGGAATTGGTCCCGACAGCTGCAGACAGGCTCAGCTCATGCTAGAGCACCATCTCACATTAAACCACGCACTCTGCCTTCAGGATTGTTAAGGCCTGCCATAGGAGTGGCTTACAGGTTTATATGTGTCCAGATAGGTTTAGATATAGGCATACTATATCTAAGCAAGGGGTGATTACACCACCTTGCCCCAGCTGAGTGATCAGCCAGTTGTGTCAATTTTAGATAGCCAGCCAGGGGTGGCAAAAGATATGCTGCAGCCCCTGGTAGGCCTTGGATGCACCTATGCCCTGGGCACCTATAGTGCTCTGTACAGGGGCTGATAAGGTGACCCAAGCCAATCTAGTTATGCACCTAGGGTACATGGAATCCATTTTACAGAGAGAGCAGATAGCCTGGGGCCCTGATTAGCAGGGAACCAGGCCAACTAAGTCGAAAACCAGCTAAACACAAGGCAAAAAATCTGGGGTAACCATAGTCAGGTAGCCACCTTCCTACAGCCAAGTATGGTGCCCATATTTTAGGTTGGGAGCGAAATAGATCCCCTGGCAATTTGTCCAGGCCGGGGGCCTTATTGGGAAGTAACCTTCCAATTGCTGACTCAACCTCCTTCAATGTGATAACCTCGTGCCATACAAGATGGCACACATCCCCAACAACCTGGGAATCCCGCCGCCGCTGGTCGCCCAGGGTCCCCACCAGTCGATGCTCATGGTGGGAGCCCGGGGCGGCCAACAGAGGAGGCGCCACATCTTCCCCCCCGGCCAGGTCGGCCGACCCCAACAGTCCTTGCTCCTGGAAAGATTCGCGACTTGTGTGGGTTATGATCTCTGACTCGACACTAGTGTATAGTACTCCAAAGTGTGCTTCCCATAATGAGGATGCTATATTTGGGACAAGTGCCGGGCCGCCCCCGCTCATACCTGTGGCAACAATAGCCCAAAATGACTTAGAATCCTTGTGTTTAAGTGCAGATCCAAGCTCCGCCCACGTCTTCTCCTCCCAATCCTTCTTTCCCCTAATGATTGCCTTTTTATAGAGCAGTCGGAATTTCATTATACCTACTCTATCTTTGATTTTAATTACAGACAGCAGGTCTTTTTTTTTTTTTGCCTTCCTACAGGAGGCGTCGTACCAGGGATGTGTCTTGACCCGCGATGGGTTTTCCCCACCCACAGGGCAAAACACATCCACTAGCTCGGCAACCAGCTGCTTGTGAATTTTCACAGCTCTACCCTGGGAGTCAGCGTCCCCCATATCAGAAATCAGCGGTACAGCGATCATATATATTTCGGCAAGTTTACTGGGGGAATCCTGAAGATGTGGCCATTTTACCCTACGCCTTTTATTAGCTATTATGAGAGGCAAAATGTAAAGTTTGTGGGGGATTCTGGCAGCTGCGGCTCCTTTGTTAAGGCGGTGGAGCACCGCCCAACTGCTCACTGAGTGAGCAATTAAAAATGGAAAAATGTAATTATTATAACTTCACATACTTTTACTTAAACGCACTGGCTTGTTTGGGGGTAGGTTCTAGGCTGCTAAGAAGCTGGGGGAGGAGTGGTGGTACCCTCTCAAGTGTCATAAATGTTTGGCCGGCCCTCTGGAGCTTGCTAGAAATTGATGCGCACTTTGCATGTTCTACAGCAAGGCTGCATTACAGCCTGGGTGGAGAATATGCCCAGGGTCCCATTCCCTGTCTAGGCTCTGAGCCATGGTGCTCAAACCAATAGCGTTGTGATCGGCTCAGGGGAGTCAGGAAGAGGATGAGAGGACAGATATAAGGCGGCAGCTGGCTGCGTCCAGGTAAGTGGGTTTTTTAAACTTTATTTTTAATTCACTCCCACACCCCCCTCCCCACGCTCGTTTGGTAGCAGTGCTACTAGATTCTGGGTAAGAACATTTTGGGTGATCCACGCAAGTCACACCTCCCTGGACTCCCCCGGGTGTTTAGTTTTAAAAAATTTGTGGGTTTTGTAGGTTCCCCCAGATGGCCGCCAAGCCTGGGACCAATAACGCAGGTGACTCCCTTGCAAAACCAGGTTATTTTGTGATCTATCGTTTTAAAGTTTCCACAGTACCCGTTGGGCCATTCCCTGACACAGGCACTAGGCCCACCCGCACAAGTGAGGTAGCATTTTCATTCGGAGACCTGGGGCACGTTTGTGGTAAGAAATTTGTGATGACCTGGTGATCCCACAACTTTCCAAACCCAAGATGTGAGGGAAAAAAACACTGCTTTTGAGGTATGTAGCGGATTCAGGGTAGGAAAATGGTGGATTCACGCAAGCCGCACCTCCCTGGTGGTCTCTCCCAAGTGTCTAGTTTTCAGAAATGTCTGGGTTTGGTAGGTTTCCCTAGATGACTGCCAAGCCCGACCCCAAAATACAGGAGCCCCCTTTGCAAAAACAGGTTGTTTTGTGATAGATAGGTGAGGTACTTGGGTTTTTGTTCCCGGGCTTGACGGCCATCTAGGTAAACCTACCAAACCCAGACATTTCAGAAAACTAGACTCCTGGGGAGTCCAGGAACATGAGGCCTCTGTCGATTTCCCCCAAACGTTTTCTTACCCAGGATCCCCTGCAAACCTCAAATTCAACTAAAAGAAAATATTCCATTTTCCTCACATTTATTTGGGATCAGTGTGCCGGCACACGTTTCCTACCACCCAGTGTTCCCCTCTGTCTCACAAAAAAAATGATACCTCACTTGGGTGGGTGCCCAAAGCAGAGTCCGCATGAGGTATAAAATGAAAAACTGAAAGGGGAAACAAAGTGTGTCCATAAGGGCATTTTGTTTAAAATATGTTTTTAGGCTGAAACAGCCCCATTCCCTTTTATATATATAAAAAAATCCATGGTGCCTAGTGGGCTTTCTGCTATTGCCCAATTTGCCACCTGGGGAAAGAAAGATTAAATATGTCCATAAATCTTTGGGGGAAGCAAAGGCCCTTACCCAAGGGGCCGCTCTGGTGTCTAATGATGGGTCCCTCTCATTGCTTACATAAGTCTGTCAGAGGGGCAGCTAAATGAAATATACCTATGCTTACACCACTGGTTAGGACGTCAGTCATTTTCAAAATGTTACATAAAAAAATCCTGCATCTAGTTTCTCTACTGCTTTTGGTTCCAGGTCTACAGGGGCTCCTATGGACCTTTTTTGTTGCTCCTGCATCTGTGAAAGTGGACCCAGCATGTCTTTTAAAGCCATGCACAGAGAATCTTTTTCTCAAAGCTGATCCTTTCATAGAGTGAGGCCTCATCTCAGTGGCAAAGTAAGTTCATGCCTCTACTCCATAGTACTCCCTGGTCAAAGAGAGCAAATGTCATGACTGATTCACTGCAACTGCCTACCATAGATGTTATAAATGATTGATAGAGTGCGCATTACCACCACAAATGTCTTTTAGTGCTTTCTTTAATTCTCCAGAGATTTGCCAATGCCCTTCCATCAGAGAGGACTCTCACCAAGTGGAAGTGTTGCTGCAGACTCGTCTGACCAGGGAGCACATCAGTGCTGTCACAGTTTGGTGATGGTGTTCCTTCAGTTGAGTCTGATCGATCTGAAACCTGAAGTCAGCAGGTTTCCAACATTCCTGTTTTTAGGGAACACTCTGCGGATACCAGGGAGGTGAGGAAAAGTCTTGGATGTAGTGCAGCCAGGGGAATTTAAGAGCTGTTTATTTCGAGAGGCAGAAAGATTTTGAGATGCACCACTTTAATCCTCAATATGTTGATATTTCCAACAGATTGTTAGGACCCCGCATTGTATTTATCACAACTGCAGAGGCAGAAATGGCTACAACCGAGCCGAAAGGAAAGAACAGATCATCATACTGGCTTAAAGGAAACCTCCAGCAAGGAAGTATTGACTTCCTATTTTCCCTGCCGCCTCTTGTCACTCGTAGGTGGATGAGTCACGAAAGATTTACAGCCGATACAAAAGATCATAAAAGACAGGTGGGTTCTCAATATTGTGCAATTAGGCTACTGTCTTAGGTTGATTCTAACCTCCAGCAATACCTCCCAAAAAGCTGCATCACTTGAATCGAGAACATCTTCTGGAGGAAGCAAACAGTTTATCAAAGTAGCAGGCCTGGGATAAGATTCCAAGTTCCCAAAAATGGAAAGAAATATAGTGTTGGTTTATAAAAAAGGAATACAAATGTGGGTTTGGACACATTCTCAACCTTATGCCAGCCAGCAAATGGATTAAAAAAAGAGATTTAGCTTTCCACCATACTATAGAAGAGAGAGGATATTTGTTGTAGTCTTATCAAAAGCCTATTTTTACAATCTTTTGTGAAGAAACACTGAAAGTTCCTGAGGTTGATCGTGGGTAGTGACCATTACCTATGCAAGGTCGTTTGGTTTAGGGTAGTCTGCTTTTCAAAAGTTTTCAAAGTGCATAGCAGTTTTAGCAGCACATTTTAGGAACACGAGTAGTTCAACGATTGGTTGGTGAAAGTGCCAATCCCTCCGCAGGCCTTGATTTCAAGTTGACAGTCGATACTCTCCACCACCTGAAGTTTCAAGTCCTTCATGACAAAACAATCCCAACTCCAGTCCTATCTGCCCACAGTCAAAGGGTGTTGTTAAATACCACATTACAAGTATCCCCTTCAGTGAAAATCTGTTACCTGCTAGAAATATCTTACCCCCCTGGTGGATACTTCTAACCACAGATTCCTCACCTTAGAATACGCCCCCAGGTACCTGATTGATCTGGAGAGTTTTGTGGCAGTGCTCCCAGGTGCTGTTGTGCGGCTCTGTGCTGACTGTATACTCTCCCACAAGTAACAAAGCAGAGGTGCTTTTTAGCATCACCCCTATGCCCTGACATATGTTCCTTTGTTTCCGCCTCTTCTAATGTGGGTTCAGAGCATTTCTGAAGACTTCATAAAACTTTCTCACAGTGCGGTAGGGCTTAGTGTCCTCTGTAAACTACAAGATTCAAGGAGTCTCGTAACTGTGGGAAACCGATGTCTGTCACACCCACACAATTCTGCATTTGGTGCCAGCTCCGGAAATGACTCTAAGTTATGTGATAAATATGCCTTAATGAACCCAAAGGCTATTTTAAGACTGCAAGGTGAAGTCATATGTTGTCAAACAGGAAGAAGTTGCAGGCTTTGTACAGGACTGACTCCCGTTCCAAGTTGCGGACCAGTCCCTGTCTCTGGTCTCTTTCCATACCTGCTCGACTTCCTGCTTAGAATCTTTTGGTAAGTCGTCTAAGCACAAGCATAAAGTGTAGTGGGACACAACCCTATCCCCAGACAGCAGAAAGGTGTCAAGATGTAAAATGTACACCCTCAAAGCCACTGGCCATAGAGCCAGTTACTTGGTTTGGCCCGATTTTCTCCCCAAAGTTTCCCCTCCGCCTTCCTGGGCCATTGTTGACTACCCCAAGCAAGTTAAATCCTTCGAAAAGGCCATGCTGTAAATCTGGATTGAGCTTCCAGCTCCCTCTGGTGTGACAGTGGGGCCTCACAGAACCACAGGAGCCTCCAGCTGACTTATAGCCAACAGGTCCTTCCCTGGAATCATCTGTCTCGTTGATAGCCATTCTGAGGCCTATACCCTCTCCGGTACAGACTTCCACTGAGATCCATGCTGGTTCCTGCCACTGATGCCAGTGGATGATCCATTCCTGACTTACATATTAGATCCCCAATTGACATTGGCTCAAGCTGGACTGGTGTCAGTTGCAAAATCACAGAAGTGCAGGCAGTTTCATGTAGCCTGTCTCTAACCCAGTGCCTATTAGCCAGCAGATGGCCAGATAACATTTACTGGCACCTAATGACTCGGATTTTCTTATCACACACCCTACTCCTTAGAGCCTCAGAGTACAGACCTCGGCCAGTAAGGTGTACTCTAATTCCAAAAGGATTGATGCCTTTATAGCAAATGTATGTTTTCTACTTCCAGCCTGGCACTTCAGTCCGTAAACCCAGTCTGCCTATTGGGCTGGCATACACATGCACAACACTTTTGCAGACTGCTCTTCGGGACATGGCTTGCAAAATCTTGAGGTTAGTTCCGCAAGTCCTTAGGGTCTCTCTGACTTAACGATCTGTGATGGGCGCATCAAGCACGTACTCTCATGTCGGCAATGCACCACATCTGAAAGATGAGCCTAACAAATTGTCCAAAAAGACTGCGCCCAACTCTTTCTCTCCTCTCTAGCCTACTTTCCTCCCAATCCAAAACGAATTTCAGAAGAGCATTTGTCCATCTTGCTACAGGAGGTATTCATGTTGTTCACCAAGGGTGCCAGTATCGGACTTTGAGAAAAGCTGTGGTTGCTATTCCCACTAGTTCCTAGTCCCGAAAAATTGGTGCGAACCTCATGCCTATCTTAGACCTCTGATTACCTTCAGGAGGAAGGATAAATGAGAATGCATGTATTGGTTTGGATCCTGCCTGCCTTGTCCCTGGATTTGCCCCTGTATTGGAAGGAGGGATGTGTTCATATACCAATCCTGCAATTCCACAGGTGTTACTTTCGTTTCAAGATGGATCAGGAGCATTTTCAGTGCTCCCATTGTGTCTCAGGTGCACCCCTTGGGTGTTCTCAAAAGTAATCACACTAGTCACTGTCCATCTTTAGAGATCAGGAGATCCTATCTGCCCATTCCTCAATGATTGGCTGCTGATGGCAGGCTCACTGCATTGAGATTTGGACCAGCTCATGCGAGTGAAACCCCTAAAATCCTTATGGTTTACAATAAATGAGCCGAAGTCCAACCATATTCTATGAAAGAGTTTTCCCTTAATTCAGGCAGTCCTGTACAAGGTGTAGTTCAAAGCTTTTCCTTTGTTGGAGTGAGTCTGGGACATTCTGGCTACTATCCCGATGTCTCAGGCCTGATCCGGATGAGGGTGGCTCTGAGGCTTCTTTGCTTTTTATTCTTGTGCATTCTCTTTGTTGACCATGCTAGGTGCTCTACAATAGAACTTAGTCTCAGTGAGCCAAGCATCAAGGCCTTTCTGACCCTATTCAGGTCTTGGAGAGGACGACTCACGAGCTGCAGTGGTGGCTGACTGATCATAACCTGTCCTGCGGCAGGCAATCCACCCCAGTCCATGAACTCCATTGTGACCAAACTGGGCACATGTTGCGTGGCAGATCACAGGTCGTGCCTACATCCCGAGTTGACGTAGGGTATCTTTGACCATTTGGGACAGCCCTGGCTAGGTCTTTTCACTACTGTTATCCAGGGGGTGATTATAGTTATGCTACCGAAGCTGAGCTGTGATTTCTAAGACATTACATCTTACTGCCCCCTGCTAATTTGGAGTAGAAGACACTGGGGCGAGTATTGACCAATAGATTACTGCCAATAATACCCAATCTAAAACATCATGACCAAAACGACTTTAATCCAGACCGTAACATCTTCAACAACTTGCGGTAATCATTTCATGTAATAGATTTGTTGACACTTGTGGAGGCATCATTTGAAAAAGAAAAGGCCTTTAATAAGCTCCAGCAGCCTTACTTATTTAAAGTCCCCAAGAAACCAGTCCTGGGAGTGTAGATTTTGACTCTGGGTAGGCCTTGTAAGACTTGGCAAGGGTTTCCCCCTAGCCTTTTGCCTTCAGACCTCCTGTTTTTGTTAACTTTGTTTTTTGCTGGCCTTAGGACTCTGTGCACGATACCACTGGTAACCAGTGCTAAAGTGGTTGCGCTCTCTCCTTAAAACATGGTAGAATTGACATATACCCAATTGGCATATTTAATTTACTTGTAAGTCCCTAGTAAAGTGCCACTAAATTAAATCTAGCACTGACTACACCTTCTTTCATCCTCACCCACACCCACCATCGGCTAGGAACTAAAAGAACCCCGTCAAAAGAGTACCTTTGGGCACTCCGTCAGACATTGCAGCGCCGGTCTGACGAGGGGCAGTGAGCCGATGATGACACCGGACACCCTCTAGTAAGGGTGTGTTTCACGCTTATTACTTTGGGTGTGTGAGGCTCTCTAAGTTCCGACTAGGGAACCCTTTCTCTGCAGCCACGGTATTTATAATACCACCTCCTTGCTCCACATTGTCAAACGCCCCCTGGGGAACTTTGTACTCTGCTGCTAGCACCACTAAATTAAATGCCACATTTAAGTGGGCCTGAAGCACTGATTGTGCCACTCACTTAAGTTGCACTTTAAACTTATCTTAGGCCTGCCATTGCAGCCTGTGTGCAGTTTTAAACTGTCATTTTGACCTGGCAAAATAAACCTTTTGCCAGGCCCAACCCTTCCTTTATTTTTATTTTTTTTAAGTGTTTCCTACGGTAGGCCCTGGACCGCCCAGAGGGCAGGGTGCGATGCATTTAAAAAGTAGCACCTGTGCGTTTAAGTTTTACATGCCCTGGTAGTCAAAAACTCTTACATTTGATTTTCACTACTACAAGTCCTACCTCTCCCATAGGATAAGATTGGAATTACCTTATGTTGTTGTTGTACTTTATTCGATAAAAAAATTATCATAAAAGTAAAAACATACTCCAAGTATAAACAACACATGAAATTCATAAAAACAAGAATACCGATCATAAATACAATAAAAAGACTTATATACAATTAAAAGAAGAAGGACCCCAATGGGACATAAGTATAGTATGGCAATAGGGTTAGGAGCAATTAATCTGGATTATGTTTTATTTGTCTCACTCAGATTCTTCTTTATCTGTTTTGTGCGTATCTGGCAGGCTTTTCCCAGAAATTTTGCAACCCCACATACAATAGTCAGAGATGTTACGTCTGTTGTGAGGATGCGCACGGCCTTGTGATGTTGTCTAGAGCCCAACTCTCTACATATCTGCTTTAGCCATCGGCTTCTGGCCCCCCTATAGGCTTTACAAGCGAACAGAAAGTGGGATAAAGACTCTTTAGGGCATGGACAACATGGGCATGTAACATGGTTGTCCCGTAAAGTTTTCCAATTCCCAGTAAATGAGTTTATTGGTAGTGTTCCATCCCTAAACTTTAAAAAAAGAGTTCTATCTCTGGGGGATTGGATAAAGTCCAAAAACGGTTCGAGCTTTCTAACAGACTTATGTTCCAAAAATTGGTCGGTTAGAGACCCCCACTTTGGCCCCTGTAATTCCTCCTCCTGCACCCAATCCCAGTATATTTTATTGACAGTCTGTTTCGGTGGAGGGGATTGGGACCACCAAGACTCACCCAACCCCATGTGTATGACCAACTCCCTCAACTTGCTCAGCCACCGTATCTTGTTGCAGCTGTTCAAGTTGATAAGTTCGTCAAGCACCGCTGCATAGTTAGCCAGTTCTGGTGACCTTCTTAGGCGCACCCAGAACTGTAGTGGACGAAGGCGAACTATGTCCTTGATTGAACGTCTACCCATGTCAAAAAGAAGAGGCTTTAAAGGGGTTGAGACTGGAAGGGAAACTATATCTCTGAAGAACTTGTTCTCAGCTTTAACCAGGTCCGAGGTGTTCTCGAACCCCCACAGTTCCGAACCATAGACTGCTGAGGCAAGTGCCTTCCCTTCATATACTGCGAGGGCTGCTAATGGAGCCTCGCTGGTCTCTTAGAATTGCCCCCAAAACTCTCTTGTGGTTTAAAAGCCTTTTCAAAACATGGGAATTCCAGTTCATTTTGTTATTATCTCTTATTCCCAGGTAATCGAATGCCTCAACTACCTCCAAGCGAGACCCATTAAGGGAAATATTAAGCCTTTTTGATTTTTTAGATGAAGTCAACGCCATCAGCTTTGTTTTGGAGGTGTTGATTGCCAATCCACGCTCTTCACAAAACAAGCTAAACCTGTCCAGGAGTTTCTGGAGACCCATAGGTGTTTTGGACATCAGGAGGGTATCATCTTTTGGTGTTTTCTCCCCCGCTAGGACTGAGGCGTCAGCCGGGTCCTCTCTCAAATGGTCCACCACCCCATTCACAAAGAGGGAGAACAAAGTCGGCGCCATCACACAGCCCTGGCGGACCCCTCTATTCACAGGAACCCTCTCTGTCAACTCTCCCTGACTCCCCCATCTAATTTTGGCATAGTTACCCTTGTGTAATCTCTTGATTAGCTCAAGGAGATAGCTCGGGAATCCCATATTGTGTAACACCTGCCACAGTTTGTTGCAGGGCACCAGATCGAATGCGGTTTCAGATCGATAAAGGCCAGGTAGAGGCAGCCTTTCCCGAAGGACACAGATTTCCAGAATACCGCAAAGAATCTGAAAACCTGGTCCATCGTACCCACCCTCCGCCTGAAACCTGCTTGGAAATGTGACTGGATATTCCCTTCTTCTAACCACGACCCCATTCTGGAAACAATGACCCTGCCAACTACCTTCTGAATAACATCGATTAAACTGGTCGGCCTGTAGTTGGCAGGGTCCTCTCTTTCACCTTTCTTGTAAATTGTTACCACTTCAGCCGCCTGCCAAGACTCCGGGATGTCTTGACCCTGTACAATCAAGTTCAACAAGAGGCTGATGTAGTTAGCCCAAGGCGTAGGGTCATGTAAGAGTAGATCACCAGGCAGACCATCCGGTCCTGCAGCCTTGCCTGGGGCTATGTTCTTAATAGCTAGTTCGACCTCTTTTAAAGTAAAGGCATCAGGACCGAGCATACACATTAAAGAGTTCCACCTTATTACTATTATGGGAACCTTTAATTGATAGGTATAAAATGTCTTCTGAACCAGAGTCATTCATGGTGATGGCGCAATTTAGAGCCACATTAACCCAAATAATAAAGGCCCCCTGTTGGTCGGCCCTTCCCTGCGCTTGTCGCCGGGATAAAGTATCTGGTATACCCCGATTTATATAGGGGAATCATACTCCAGGATTCCTGGAACATGCACACATCATAATTGGAGATGAAATCATTCCAATCAGGAATTGCCAATTTTTTATGAAGACCTGCTATGTTCCAGGAAAGAAGCTGAATTACCTTAGCGGTGCCACTCTCCAATTTAGATGTGCCCTGAACAACATGAACCCTGGGCTGCCCCACTGGAGGGACTTATGGTCGTATGCACCGTGGGGTGTGGAGACTCGCGCGTCCCCGATATGTGTGTTTCCACTGGGGGATCTGAAAGATGTCATTAGATAGTCAATCTAATCTATTGAGCTCAGAATCATCCTGTTCCCTGTCTAAAGTCCAGAGTGGCAGGCGTCTAATTTGAATATTTCAGTGCTTAGGGGGACAAGTCCAGAACTCAAGGGCTAGCAAGTTCTCCGCAATTTCTTGATTGCATAGCTCAATTTTAATGCAATCAGTTCGGGAACTAAACAAGGACACTCTTTCGACATTAATCATATCTTCTCTGATAATTGATCTACACCCTCCTCACACGGCGAAGCCAGTGAATAGCTTTATGGATTGCGTCCCTACTTTCTTGGGCAGCACTTCTACTGAGCTTTGGGACTTTGGTCATATATACAACTGATGCTGTGTTTCTAGTGAGGATGTGGTGATGTGATGGAATGCCCTGATTGACTCCTACATTCATTCTTCCTGCTGTTGAGGACATGTTACTTGCTTTGTTAATATGGGGACCCTTGCGCTTGTCTACCTCAGTCCTAGATTTCATTATTCCCGCATAAGTACTGGGGGCGAGTTGCCCCGTTAAAATGTTCTTACTAGAGGGCCTTTGTCCTAAACTCCCTCTCGATCGATGCCCTCCTCCTGGCATTAGAGTAGTAGGAACAATTAGCCCACTCTTAACATCTATGGGCGGTGGCATAGGTAATTGGTGAAGGGGATCGTTAATCTTGTCCAGTTCCCTCTTCTGTGCAAACTCCTTCAGTATGTTTTTAATAAAGGCCATTTCGCTCTCTAACTTCTCCATTTTCTGCACTAGTATCCTATTCAAATGGAGGCAATTCGAGCAACCTAGAACCCCAACTCCACTTGACTCTGGCTCCCTAGTACCTTGACCTGGATTATCAAGTGGATCGCCTGAATCACCCTCTAAAACTGCAAATCTATTAGAGTAGTTAATGCCTTTATTAGGTGGTGTTTCGCACGCCTCCCCTTGAAGCCTAGTCTCTGGTGTTTTATTCAGAATGATCTTATCATTTAGCGACTCTACTAACCCTTCGGGGGAACTGTGGACTTCACAAATGGTGGGGGGGGGTATATGGGGGCTTTTTACTAAAAAAACGCAGGAATCACTCTTTTGCGATGTTGCTTTAGGACGTCAGAGAGTGGGGCAGAAATCCCAACATCATTCACACTCTAATTCCCAGCTAGTACATCCTTATATTCACTGACAATGTTTTCAATTCTAGAGAGGGCGCAGTTAAAAGCCGCATGTGGTGTTTTTCTAGTTTTTTTTCCCTTTTTTTGAATGGACAAGTGTAAGTGCCCCTTCCGTTGACTTCCTTTTGCCCATACTTTCAGCAACTTTGTAGATGGACTACTCCCCTGCAAATTGGCACCCGGGGGAACTATCTCACTGCAATAATACAGCACAAGCAACAGATGTGCACTTACAAATCCCTCTCCCTTCGGAGCGCCGCAGTATCTTTTCCCTTTCAAAAGTGCTCTCTTTGTCCAGGTGTTAGAGAGGGGGCCCAGCCCTGCCTCTTTCTGCCACTGACGGGCGCGGGACGGGCCCGCCCTTGGCCCGGGCGAGCCCACGCGTGTCCCACGGCGTGTTACCCGCACTGGATTTAAAGGTCCCTTGGGGGCGGGGCTACTACCGAGCACCTCACGCGAGACCGCGCTGCCCCCTGGATGTTGTGGTCGGGCAGCGCACGGTCTGCGGCTGACAAGAGGTGCGCCTGGCAGTGTAGCTCACCCGCAAGAACAACAGGACCCCCAGCAGTCAGTGGAGTGACAGGCAGCAACAGAGGTAAAGTCCCAGCAGAAGTTCTCCTTCCTACCTTATATTTTAAGATGTATAATTTCCAGATGGCAATAGGTAACCAGTTCATGTTGAGTATCTCTGGAAGCACAATTTAAAATCCTAACTTATGGTGAAGTTGGATTTTTAACTGCAATTATGAAAATACCACTGTTAGAAAGTTGGCATTTTCTGCCCTCACATTTGGTGCCTGCAGCCTGTCTCTTGGTCACATAACTGGGTGTGGGTGACAGTTGGGCTTTGTGTATTCCTCCTAGACAGCCACACACAATGGGGAGCTTAGGTGTGACTGGGTGGACCATCACTGGCAGGATGAAAGGGAGGAGCTGGGCACAGCCCTACTTACACTTGAATAGGCTGTCCTGGCTTCACACAAAGGGCTGCATACCCAATGTAGTTAGTCTGAAGCCAGGGCAAGGGAGGCAGGACACCTGTCTACTTCAAAGGCATGTATCTAGAAGCTTCTCACCATTTCAAAGGCACAACTGTGTATTACTGGACCTCAGCACCAACTCTTTAGTACACTTGTGGGCACTCTGCCAGGAAGAAGGTCTAATGTGCTGCTACAAAGGCTGTCACTCTTCTGGACTGCTGCTCTAAAGGAACTGCTTCTCTGCTGTGATGACCTGCTTTCTTCTTGCCTGGGGAAAAAGAACAGGAGCTGCAATTCTGTCTTGAACCCAAGACCCCAGAGTGACACTACGGGCTAGCCTGCTGATCTTGTGCATAAACAAGTGTTCTACCAGGAAATCATTCATAAAACATGTTGACCAGGAAAAATGTCTAGGTTTATCTAGAACGAAAGAATATATCAAATGCTTTAAACACAGTCAAGGAAGCACGTAAGAAGGATGCTGATGTTTCAGTATTGTAATGTGGATTGTTTATTTCAAGAGCCTGGTCATCAGGCTGCATTCATACTAAAGGTGTTCCAAGTGAAGGCGCTGTGAGAAGTGAAAATCAGTGAGCCTTGGAAAAACATAAAATAGTACAAATATAAGTATTCACAGTGTGTACATTTGGTCCCTACCCATGGAGTTTTTGAACAAAACAAATATAAAACAATGAAAATGAGCATTTGAGTTTGGGTATGCTGTGGGTAGGCCCATACAGTGTCAACGCTTTGACCCGTATTATGGTTAATTGTCCGGGGGTCTTCATCAGAACAGCCATAAGATAGTCATCTATAGAGTAGGGTATACAGCTAATCAGTCTCAACTCAGTGACACAACTGAGAGATAGGAAGACACAGGAATGAATAGACGGTCTTGCCTAGCCAGATCAATCAAGGACATAGTTCAAAATAGAGTGATTTCTTAGGAGATTCCTTCTAAAAGAAAGGAGAAAAACACATGCTTTTAGTCAAAAATGGGGAATGAAACCCTATTAGAAACTCAAATAGAGAGGAATACTGACTGTGGTGAGTGGTTGGCTGGCTCCATTCTACGTTGAAGTCTCGGGTGTATCATGAAGGGGATGACATGCTGTATGCTGTTTATAAAAAAAGTGAGGTGTCCAAACGAATGGAGGAGCATGCATTGGTCAAATGGGCATGCAACTGATGTCATCCATAAACATACGTAGTTGTGATAGGATATACAAGACTGTGGTAAGGAAGCGAGGCAGGCATGCTGAACAAAAAGTCAAATGTAAAAAAACAGAAAGAAAGAAGAAACGAACCACAAGTGTCCTGTAGAGGCAAAATAGGTAAATGGTTACTGCATGCTACAGGGAAAATAAACACAGCATAAATGTCATACCGTGTCTATCATCGAAGACCATCTTTAGATATGGATCTCTCCCGTCCCCCCCAAAAAAATATGGAGCTCTGGTAAGAGTACAGATTCCCAAAGCGATCTAATGCCATTAGCTTGGCCAATCAAAATAAGAGTTAGGGTGGTCACATCCCACCCAATGCAAATGGGCCAAAGCTCCAAAGTAGGAAAAGCAATCCCATGGGTATGTACTCAAAGTTTATGAAAGGGGGAGCCATAAATGGATGTCCTGAAAACATGTTGGTGACATCTCAGGGGAAGTATGAGGCCAGCATTGGTGTAACAATCAAGTGGAACCTAAGTCTTAATGGTACATGAGGGCACCTCAGGCCAAACATATGTTGCAATTGATCCATACTTTTCAAAATAAAACACACGTCATGCTCCTGTCTAAATAACTCCACGTGTATGGGGAACTCATAATGATGCAATTGATCCATCCATTTCAAACAAAATGCGTGTCGTTACCATGTATGAGTAACACATCGCGCACAGGGAGCTCATGAGTGTTCCATGGTCACCACCCCAGGTGTAACAAATACTGCAATTCATTGAAATCATTTAACATATACTGAAATCAATAAATGAGTTTCACAATCAAATATAAATACTGAAATCATTAAATGAGTATCACAATCCAACACCGGCAAGCGTCTTTGTATGTTTGCAAAAATGTGCCCAGCGTGCCCTGGGAACACGTGAAAAGCAAAAACGGGGACTGCGCTTTGAGCAGGCGTACCAAGATTAAGCTTGGGCTCTACAAATGGAATCAATGCAAACAGAGCCTAAGCACCATAGGGAAACAATTTCCTTGTAAACCAATCTTGCATTGTACAAAAGCATCCAATTACCTAAATTCCACCATCGGTGAGCGTGCGCCTCTCCTCGGCATTCAACTAAAATGTGCCAATCCGGAGAATGCCCGCATATGAGCACGGGAACTTGCATCACGTGGATTATGACTTCAGTGTGGGTGTAAAAATAACTAGAATGCGAACGGCATCATGTAGCGGATGCATGCAAGGCCTCTCACTGACCCATAAAGATAGTGAATTTCTACCTAAAAAACATCTTGTAAGAGTGAGTTAGTAGTATGGGAATCAATCATGCCAGAGTGTGCCTAGAGCTAGGGGTGGCAATGAAGAATAGAAAAATAGAATATTAGGGGACCCAGATGGCTAGGAAAGAGAACTATTCATACTGAATGAATTGTCAATAATACATTTTGCAGTGGTTGGAAACCATTCCAACATATTTAAGTGGTTGGTTTGAAGTTAACAATAAAGATGATACATATTAACAACAAAATGAAGCCACCTATACATGTTGAGGAACATGAGCATGTGTTAATCCATGTGAAAGTCCATGGTGTCAACGAGCTTTAGAGTTCAAAAGTCTGTTGGTTAGATCTGATCTGAGCCTCTGGCATATAAAAGACTTTCCAAAATCCTGCACAGCCCCTGGACCCAGCTGCAGCAAGTTCCTAATCCCCAAGTAATGCCTCTCAGACCCTGGACCCTTGTTAGGGCTCAAGGGTGCTGAAATCAAGCTTGTGGGCTCTTCAAGACTGTAAACGCACCGAGACCTCTACTCGCACCACAAATCAGCATGCAGCTTCGCCAGCCCAACTTACCATACCGTAGCATTGACTACTCGTGGGGAATGCCAACACAAAGCTCCAACAATGCCCACCTGCGACGCCAGCTGGCTCTTTGGGCTCCTCCAGCAGCCTCCTGCAACACTCTCCCTGCTCCTCGTGGCCCTCAAAAAGCAAACTGGACTCCTGGCATGAACTTAAGAGGGTAAACTTCAGCGCGCCTAACCTGGTGACTCTATGCGACCAACACTCCATCGCTGAGGTGTGTCTTTGACCTGGACCAGTGCACTCAGATATCCCGAGTTGGTGTTTTGTGCTTTTTTGGCACCATATTCACTAAATTCAATAAAAATGTGTATCTTTGGTTCTACTGATTGAACTTTTGTTGGTTTGCTCGTTTTATTTATTAAATGTTGATCTATTTTTCCAACTTGGTGTAGGATTTTTGTGTGTGGTGTTTTCACTATTTTACTGTTTTCACAGTTTTAATGTTTAAAGTGTTGCACATTGCCTCTAAGTTAAGCTTGGCTGCTCTTTGCCAGGCTGTCAGGGGGTTAAGCACAGGTTAATTTGGGGTTTGCTTGTGCCTTACCCTGATGAGGATTGTGGTTACTGCTTGACCATGGCTCACATCCCAGTCAACCAGTAACCCAATTTCTCACAGGCCTCCTAATCTTAAAACCACTGGCAAGAGTGCGTACAGGACAGGTGATCGATCAATGGCTGATCTGTTGTCGCTCTAGGCAAGGGTGCCCGCTGTCACCAGTGTTAGCCATCTTGGCTATCAAACACTTTGTGTGTAATTTCAGATGAAGGGACACAACTATTTATTAGTCATCCTGTCATTTTCCTGTTTGCAGATAAGGCTCTACTTTACTGCAAGACATGGAGCACATTATATTAAGAGCCATTAGTATTTATTTATTTATTTATTCATTTAGATGCTTGTATAGCACATGACTCGACCCCCGAAGGGGTATCTCCGCGCTTAGTTTGCCATAGGTACCAGAAACCAAGCATTTAGTAGGTGCCAAAGACTATGCTGCCAGGAACAGGTGCGTCTTCAATGTTTTCCTGAAGGAAAGGTGGTTAGAGTTTTGTCTCAGATTGAAAGGAAGTGTGTTCCAGAGGGTAGGCCCTATGTATGAGAGTGCTCGACCACCGTGCCTAGCCTTCCTAATTGAAGGAATTTTTAGCAAGAGTTGGCTGCTAGAGCGCAGAAGGCGTTCAGGTTTGTGAGTCTTACATTTTTCGGTCAAATATTGGGGACCTAAGCCAAAGAGACTTTTATGTATAACGCAACAGATCTTGAACTTGATTCGCTGGCGAATGGGCAACCAATGGAGTTCTTCCAGTAGGGGGCGAGATGGAGTTCTCGGCGGGACATTGAGGACCAATCTTGCCGCGGTATTTTAAGCCACTTGCAGTTGGCTAAGCACATCTTCATTGGCGGATATAAAAAGGCCATTGCAATAATCCAGCCAATTTATTACAAGTGCCTGGACAAGGGTCTTTCTGTAGACGTCTGATGGAAATGGAAACACTCGTCTCAGAAGTCCAATTGCCCGAAAGCAGGATCCAGTCACCAGGTTCGCATGTTCTTTGAGAACTAGTCCCTCATCTAATCGCTCTCCCAAATTCTTCACTGATGGCTTAGGGCATGGGACGGGTCCTAGATCCAGTGGCCACCAGTCTGGCGACCATAGGAGGTTGGCTTTTCCAAAAAGCATGACCTCGGTCTTGCCCACGTTGCACTGTAGGCAATTGGAGGCCATCCAATTGGACACCGCTCTCATGCCCTCAGCAAAAGAGTTTTTGATTGCCGGAGTGAGGGTCTGGAAGGGAAACAGAAGCTGGGTGTCGTTGGCGTACGACACTGGAATAAATCCATGTGTTCTCACAATGTCAGCAAGAGGGACCACATACACATTAAATAATGTGGGGCTTAGGCATGAGCCCTGCGGGACCCCCTTAGTGGGCTCCCTAGAGGTAAAACGATAGGAGCCCAGGCTGACACTTTGTGAGCGGCCAGAAAGAAAACTCTCCAGCCAGGACAGCGCCACTCCTCCAATCCCCACCCTCTGCAAACGGCCGAGGAGAATCTCATGTGACACAGTGTCAAAGGCCGCAGACAGGTCTAATAGCACCAGAATCACAGAGCCCCCTCTGTCCTGTGCCATCTTGATGTTATCTGTCACAGAGAGGAGCGCTGATTCGGTGCTGTGGTTGGGTCTGAACCCAGTTTAAGAATAGTCCAGACCCCCTGATGCCTCGATGAAATTGGACAAATGAGTGTTCACATGCTTCTCGGTCAGTTTGATTAGGTATGGCAGAAGGGAGATGGGGCGAAGGTTGGACAGGTCTGTCCATGGCATGGCCGTGTTTTTACGGATAGGTTTTACTACCGCTCTTTTCCATTCTTGAGGTATTTGTCCCTCTTTAAAGGAAAGATTCATAATTGTTTGGATCATAGGGCAGAGTAGGTTGCCTAATGAAGCAGTCGTTTTAACCGGGAGAAGATCCAGAGGGGAACCTGTTTTAATATGGCCTATCAGGGACTGGATATCACTTTGGCTGGAGACAGTTAGTGTACCCTTATGTGTACAAAGATGTGCCGAGGTACCTATAGCACTACCCTTTGAATTATTGGCTTTAGTGATTTTTTCATAGATTGCCTCTATTTTATTTTCGAAAAATAGGGCAATGTCATTGCATAGGGTTTGGGAAAACTCATCAGGGCTCTCACAGGCCGAAGGTTTCACGAAGGTCTGTAGGATCCTGAATAGCTCTTTGGAGGAGTTGCCTGCTTCTGCCAACTGTGAGGCAAGACAGTTCTTCCTAGCTAACCTAATATTTTTATGATAGGAAGATAAGGCTTCTGAATGGTTTTTCCGACTTTCTTCAGTGTGGGTTTTCCTCCAGATTTTTTCCAATTTCCTGCAACCCTGTTTTTCTAGTCTGAGAGGCTTGGTGTACCAGACCTCCTGCTTAGATGTGGGGTGCTGTTTTATTAATTTCAGCGGGACTAACAGATCAACGTCTTTGAAAAGGGCTGTGTTGTATTTGATTAAGGCTGATTCTTTTTTTTTTTATTCTTTTTTATTAATTTATCATCAGAAAAACAAAGTGTAAACAATTGATTGTTTTGACATATATGTCAATTACAACAGAAATCATTCAGTTAATGCTTAGTCACTTAAAGTACCAAACGAAATGTAGAACATATTTTTAACAAGCAAAGAAAAAAAAATTGCAGAGAGGGCTAAACAGTTTTTAACCCCACCGACTATGGGGATAGGGCTGATTCTACGTTATCTGTCGCTAAGATGGAAGGCTCTCTCCATAGTTTCTGAATCTCATCTAATGTGACCCTGTGCCATTGCCTGCGCCATATGGGAGGGGCGGGAGGTTGTTTGGTGGGTTTGACTAAACCAAGGAGGGAGAATTCAACCATACAGTGGTCTGACCAATTTACTCGAGTCGAGGAGCGACAGCATATCATGGGGCAGTTAGAAAAGATTAAGTCTAGAGTGTGACCTCCTATGTGGGTAGGGCCCCTATTCTGTATATTAAATCCTAAAAGGGAGATATCAGAGAGCAAGGACAGTGTCTCGGGATGATTAGGGATATCTACATGAAAATTGAAATCCCCTAGAAGAAGGAAGTTTTCTTTAGCTTTAAGGTATTGTGCCAATAACTCAGTTAAGGACAATGTGAATCCCGTGCTTGGCCCAGGAGGGCGATATACTAATGCTCCTTTCCAATGCTCTTTGGGGCCTGAGTTAATCTTAAATATCATGACTTCCATCAAGGGGCAACTAATCTGTTCAATTATGGAAACCTTTAGACCTTCTTTATACACTATGGCAATGCCGCCTCCAGTTTTAATCGGGCGGTCAAGCCTTAAGATTTTGTATCCTGCAGGAATTCCTAATGTTATGGCAGGGATCGTATGTGGTTTTAACCAGGTCTTGGTTAAAAAGCAGATTTCAGGATTAACTGTGTTAATAAGGTCCCAGACCTCAAGGTGGTGTTTTGGTAGGGAACGAATGTTAAATAAATAAATAACACAACATAGATAAGTTGATGGCTTTTAATCTCAACAGGGTGGTGACAACAACACTGCACTCCATGTTTTGGTATATGCAGTCCATCTGGCTTCTTTGTTGCATGGCAGTGTCCTGTCTAAGGCCCTAGTACATAATAGGGCAGGGGGATTAAACCTACCTCTAAGTCCCTAGCATATAATAGGGCAAGGCAGTTTAGTAGCCATCAGCCCTTTTCTGCACTTACATGTGTGCACTGCTGAACCTAAGGTCAGTTTAAAAGTAGCCCTGTGTGTGCAGAAAGAGGTATAGAAAGTAGCAAGAGAAGTGCAGAAAGAAGCAAGAGAGTTGCAGAAAGAAGCTAGAGCAGTGAAGAAAGAACCAACAGAGGTGCAGAAAGAGGCAAGGGGGTTGCAAAAAGAGGAGAGAGAAGTGCAGAAAGAAGCAATTTGCGATCACCTCCTCCACTGGCAGGCCATCACCTCAGATGGGGGGTTCTGCAGATAGTCCGAAGGGGCTACTCCCTCTCCTTCAAGACAACACCTCCCTCCATGCCACCCTTCTATGGACCGTATGTCCAAAGATCATTTTGCGCTTCTCAGCGAGGAAGTTACTGCTCTCTTGGCCAAAGGGGCCATAGAGAGGGTCCCTGTGCCAGAAGTAGGACGTGGTTGGTATTCCTGCTACTTTCTGGTGCCCAAAAACGACAAAGACCTGCACCCTATCCTAGACTTTGAGACTCTCAACTTCTTCTTTGAGAAGGAGAAGTTCAAAATGCTCGCTTTGTCCTAGGTCCTTTCTAACCTAGACCCAGGAGACTGGATGGTAGCATTGGACTTGCAGGAGGCTTATTTCCATATCCCCATCCTGCCTGCCTACTGACATTACTTGCGATTCATTGTGGGCCACGAGCACTTTCAGTTCACTCTGCTCCCCCTTGGCTTTACCAGTGCTCCTCGGGTGTTCACAAAAGTGATGGCGGATGTCACAGATCTGCGGAGATCAGGGCTACCAGTCCTCCCCTCTCTTGACAGCTGTTGAAGGCAGGTTTGACCCAGGTTGCTGTCTTCCACCTCTAAACAATGGCAGACCTCCTGTACTCGCTGGGGTACACCATGAACATGCCGAAGTCACATCGGACTCCCTCTCAGACACTCCTCTCAGACACTCCCTTTCATCTGAGCTATTCTGGACACAATGCCCTTTTGAGCCTATCCTCCCAAGCAGCGAGTCTGGAATATTCAGGCTATGGTACGGATGTTTCTGCCTCTATTCTGGATTTCAGTGAGAATGACTCTGAGGCTGCTGGGCCTCATGGCCTCCTGCATCCTGCTGGTGGATAATGCCAGATGGCATCTGCAGTGGGTCCTTAAGTTCCAGTGGGTGCAGCATCAGGGAAATCATTCCGACTACATCCAGATCTCGGAGGGAACAGTGCAGCAACTCCAGTGGTGGCTGTTGTACCGAGATTGGGTCAGAGGCAGATCCCTCTCCCTTCCCCAACTTGATCTGATGGTGGTGACTGATGCGTCACTCCTGGGAGAGGCGGAGATCAGTGGCATCTGGTCTCCATATCAACCTTTTAGAGCTCTGAGTGATCAGACTAGCACTGAAGACATTCCTTCCCTCTCTCAAAGGGAACGTAGTGCAGCTATTTACGGACAACATCACCACCATGTGCTACTGCAACAAACAGGGCAGGTGGGGTCGTGAACCCTTTGTAAGGAGGCTCTCTGGACATGGCTGGGACATCAGGGCATATCCCTGGTGGTTCACCAACTGGCAGGTTCTCTGAACGCCAGAGTCGACAAACTCAGCCATCGGTGCCTGGTCAATCTTGCATGGCGTCTCCATCCGGAGGTGGCACAAAGTCACTTTCAGTGGTGGGGAGAGCCTTGGTTAGATCTGTTCGCCACTGAAGAGAATGCTCAATGTCAGCAGTATTGCGTGTTGGAGTTTCCAAGGCGGCGCACCAGTAGGGGACGGTTCTTCACCCAAACCTGTACAGTCTTCACCTCCTTGCATTGAGATTTAGTAGCGACAGTTGACAGCTTTCGACCTTCCACTCGAAGTCTGTGATGTCATCTTGGCAGCCAGGCATCCCTCTACTAAAACGGTATACGCCTGTGGATGGACCAAATGTGTGGTATGGGGCACAGTAAAGGCTGTTGATCTCCTTTCTGGCCCTCTTTCAGAGGTTTTATTGTAGATACTATCTCTGGCCCAGCAGGGTTCTGTTTTGGCCATCTTTAGGGGTTATCTTTCGGCTAGCTCTGCCATTTGGAGACTTCTAGATCAGCCTTCTCTGTTCAAATCTCCTATTGTCAACAGGTTTCACAAGGGTCTTACTCACTTGTTTCCCCCGTCTCCTATTATAATAGCATTTAAATTTAGTCTTGACTTTTCCCTTCAAGCCTCTTCATAATTGCCCTCTTAAGCTTCTAACCCTTAAGATCTCTATCCTAATTGCCATCACCTCTGCTCGCAGAATTAGCAAGTTCCAGGCTCCATCATCCAAGCCTCCTTATCTATCCATCCAGATAAAGTGGTGCTTCAAACAAATGTTTTGTTCCTCCCTAAAGTGGCCCCGCCCCTTCATGTGGGACAATCCATTATCCTGCCCACCTTTTACCCGCCCCGCATTCCTCCAAAGAAGAGAAGAGACTCCACAGCCTGGACTCAAGACGTGTGTTGTCTTTCTATCTTGATCATACCAAAGAATTCCGGGTGGACGATCAATACTTCATTGGCTATGTGGGTCTCAAGAAAGGTCGGGCAGTTCAGAAAAATTCATCTCGTGATGAGTTGTTGTAGGAAAGTAGAATCTCCTTTTATGATTACAGCACTTTTTGTTGGAGTCAGTATGTTTTTTTGACTAGTCAGACTGGGATCCTGCTAATCAGGACCCTAGTCACTGTGCTTCCTCCCTAAATTGACCATGGTAAGTATGCCTGGACCTCCACAATTGGCTACTGGTGTACGGCTGTAAGTCCCTAGTATATGGTGCTAAGGTACCCAGGGCATAGGTACACCAGGGGTCTACCATGGGCTGCAGCATGTATTGTGCCACCAATGAGAGACCACTCAAACTGTGATCATAGGCCTGTAATTGCAGCCTGTGTAAGTTGGTGCTAGCACCACTTACGCAGATATACGTTTTCTTATATCTGAGGTCACTATACTTAAGACCTGTAAGTCACCCCTAAGGTAGGCCTTTCAGTCCTGAAGGCAGGGTGGTGGGTTATATGTTTGAGGGTGCCCATGCATGAGCAGGACACCCTTACAAACCCCGAAGTTGATTCTTCAGGCTTTGTGCGTGTGGCCAGCCATTTTGATACATGTAGTGGCCATCTGTCATTACTCAATAGCTAACTATGTAGTGGCTGTGCCGAATATGGCATGTTTGGTATCAAATATTTAGGAGTCATCCCCCAACACTGTTACCGGTGTTGGAGGTATGATTCTATGCTATGGGGGGCTCCACCGGGAAGCCCCCTGTACTCCTGGTAACAGCCTTTCAGGGTCTGCCAGCAAGCTAGTGCTTCTGCCGACCCCAGACACGATTCTGCCCTTCTGCTGCTGGGCTGAGCTCGAGCAGGGGAAAGTAGAACAATAGATTCCCTGTCACGGGGTGGCGTCACCACCACCCAGACAGAACTTTTTGGGCTAGGGTGGGGGTACTTGTCAGCGCCCCCAGACTGCTTTGAAGGGCACATTTGGTGCCCTCCTTTTATACTCCAATTTGAGCCAGTTCAGGGATCTATTGGCTTCCACTCTGGCACAAAATTGGACAAAGGATATGGGAGTATCCTCCAGTCTGTCCAGCCCCTCCTCTAGGACATGGGAGTATCCTCCAGTCTGTTCAGCCCCTCCTCTAGGACGTCACTCTTCAACTGTCTGGACACTTGGACTACGCTGGACTTCGCTGGGAATTGAAACTGCATCAAGGAAGACTCCTGCTGCTCCTGGTCTTGCTTTTCTGCAAGTCTTCTTCGTCATCCGTGTCTGTGCTTCTTCCAGGATCTTCTCAGAAATGTGGGCATCAAGGACACCAGAAGTAATCTCCTCTGAAGTGAAGGAGTCACTCTAATGCCATCTGCAGGCATCGCAATGAAGCTAACCAGTCTGCTTCTCCTGATGGCCCACGGACTTCAAAAGGTTCAGCAACACAGGTGGTTGTTCTGCAACTCCCTCGAGGCCTCACCCTTCCTCTCTGCAATTTGGAGGCCAGTATCCCTCGTCGGAACTGCTAGGACCAAACCCCTGTGCACTGCGTTGACTTGCCATTGCCAAGGCTTGTTGACTCTGCACTCAAGAGATCCTCTGGCTACAAGAAGATCCAGCATCTCTTCCTACCAAGTACAGCGTCCTCACTGCATCCTCTGTACCGTGGGCCTTCATCTTAGGTGAGCTGCTTGAGGTCCTCTTGCAACTCTTGTGCCTTTGGCCTGTGGGTGCTCTTGAGAGTCTTCTTCTGCTCCAGTGGCCTCCCCTACTTGCTTGGGGCCTGCTCTGACTCCCCTGCATGTGATGAGTCCCTTGGATCTTGCTGGTCCCAACGTTGCCCTTCTCCGCTTTCCATGCTTATTGCAGCTGCCAAGGCTTGTTGGTGCGCCTGCCAGGCACCGACACCTGGTTCTCGACTTCCAACATGGGACTGCTTGTGCACAGCTCCTGGTCTTCCACAGCATCGCCTGGTGCCCACAGCTGCAGCGACAATGTCACCGTCAACACTCCTGAAACATCCAACATTGGTGAGCATTGCTCTTGCGTGCCTTCTGGTCCCCCCTGAGTGGTATAGACTCTGTCTCCTCTACTTGTAGGCTCTTCAAGTCAAGAATCCACCCTTGGATTCTACTGTACTCTTGCAGAGTCTTCTCCAGTACCATCTTTCCTGAGATCCTCCATTTTAGTCTACTGCGGTTTCAGCAACACTTCGCACTTCGCACCAGCTTCCCTGGGGTAGGTCCTGGTTCCTGGGGTATCCATGGGTGGGATGACTCTCCACCATTCTGTCTTCCACAAGGTTTCTTGAGGGTTCACTGGGAAGGCTCCTTCTTCTCCAAACTGCAACCGCGACTTCACTGTTGACTTCTATTGGGCACACTGTTGTGTTTCCACTCTGCTCACAGCCTCCGTGTGGTTCATGGGTACTTACCTTGGGTTGTTCCTTGTGTCCCCAGCTCCTCTGAGGCCCCTGGTCCAACTCTTGACTTTGGTCGTAGTTCCCATTCCAGTTTTTTAGTATATGGTTTGGTCTCCCCCAGGAGACTTGCAATTGAAGTATTGTTGTGTATTTGTGTTGATATCTTCAGGTAGGAGATATACCAATGTGTTAGTGAGTGTTGTGTAATAAATAGACATATTTGTATATATAGACTGTGTGGTTCTATTTCGTTTAAGCTACACTACATGATTAAACTGGTAAAACAATCTGATCACCACTCCTTCAAGATAAGCCTGAAGGCTGCTCTCCACAGCTACCACTTTGAGAGCTTTCTATTGTAATCAAAGACTACTAAAATCACCATAAGGGTTGCCTGGATTAGTACAAGGTGCTTCACTTAAATAATTGTGCTCTATATACTAAGCCAGCCTCCGACATTGGTGTGCAGTGGTTGGGATTTAAGTCTGCACTGTTTAACCAGCTAATCTAGGCGTGGTTAGAAAAAAAACTATCACTAGCATACAGTGGTCGAAGTGGGGAAAAAAAAGTAGGGGAACTGTGGGTGGAAAATCAGGGGGCGGGAACAACCGAAGATTGAATCAGTGGGCGGAGTCAGGGGTGTGGCTAGAAATAGCAAAACATACCAATTTTTAGTACGTTTAGCATTTCACTGACCAGTTACAGCTTATAACGTTATTTAATTAAAAGAATGGATATGTTTATTTGAGGTTTAATTCAGGAAAAAGCAAACACTCATAGGGAATACAGGTTTATGTAAAGCATGTGAAATATAAGCAGGAACAACATGTTACCTTAATGCTTTTACTCTCATTGTTCAGAAATCCATGATTATTTTTTGTCTCAAACATTGAGGTCATGAATGCAGGGCTCCTCCTATACACATGTGTTAAGCAGGGTTCAGAAGAGAAAGGGACTCTTCAGGAGAATCTAGACTCACAGAAACCCACAAAGGCTCCTTCATATTCATGTCAGCCAGCTGGCTGCTCAATCGTAATATAGTAAAAAGAACAACTGGTGGACAGAATGCAGAGCAATATCATACATTCACCCCAGTGCAGAGAGATGGGCCTAAATCCATTGTTTATTTGCTCACATGCGATTCCAGTTTGGACCCAGCCATATGTAAATCAGTCTTGATCCTGTGCCCAATGAGAACAGTGTAGCCCGAACTGCCAGGCCAGGTCCTCCCTGGACTGGAAACAAGCATCCTAGGACCGGTTTCGGGCTTTCAGCCCTCATCAGCCAGGATAGCTTGATTCCATTGGCATGGAGAGCACAGGACTCATGTCTGAGCATACCTGTCCCACTCGGGGTGACAAATGCAAAAAGAACAATTGATGGACAGAATGCAGAACAAGGTCATACATTCACCCCAGTTCAGAGATCGGGGCTTAAATCCATCGTTTTTTGCTCACCATGCCATTCCAGTTTGGACCCAGCCATATGCAAATCAGTCTTGATCCTGCGCCCAATGTGAACAGTCCAGCCCGAACTGCCAGGCCATATGTATTCAAGTGTCCTTTCATTCAGGAAGTGAACACAAAGCAGTACCCACTGAACTATACACATAACATATTGCTCTTTGATATGCATGGTACATGTTCTTTGCAGCAGGCATATTACCCCTCTGCACTACCTTAGATGAGTAAAATAGCCACTAGACAAAACATGCTCCCATCTCCCTCCAGCAGGTACATTGATCACCAAAGTTATCTTGGCACTTGTATTGTTGACCGAAACCTGCTGAATATACAAATAACTTTGCAGTGTTTTTAAAACTCCTGCACTTGTGCAAAACCGGTCCCCCCAAACTAAACTGGCCCACTACCCTTGCAGTCGCCCTGGGAAACGCCTACTCCTGCCCTTTCACTGCTCCTGTCCAGTCAGTACTCCTGCTCATGCTCGATCAACACTCCAGCTTCGTCAATTACCCCGACCCCTCCCTTCTCCTGGCCCGTCACTTCTCCTGGCCCGTCACTTCTCCTGGCCCGTCACGGCTCCTGCCCTGTTCACCGCTCCTGCCCTGTTCACCGCTCCTGCCCCGCTCACCGCTCCTGCCCCGTTCACTGCTCCTGCCCCGTTCACTGCTCCTGTCCCGTTCACTGCTCCTGTCCTGTTCACTGCTCCTGTCCTGTTCACTGCTCCTGCCCCGTCACCTCTCCTGCCCGTCACCTCACCTGCCCATCCCATCACCTGCCTGTCATGTCACCTGCCCGTCACTTCTTGTGCCCGGTCACCTCTCCTGCCCTGTTGCCTCTCCTTCCACGTCTCCTCTCCTGCCCCGTCACCTCTCCTGCCCGTCATGTCACCTTTTTTGTCATGTCACCTGCCTGTCATGTCACCTGCCCGGTCACCTCTCCTGCCCTGTTGCCTCTCCTTCCACGTCTCCTCTCCTGCCCTGTCGCCTCTCCTGCCCCATCACTGCTCCTGCTCCGACACTGCTCCTGCCCCGTTCGCTGCTCCTGCCCCGTTCGCTGCTCCTGCCCCGTTCGCTGCTCCTGCCCCGTTCACTGCTCCTGCCCCGTTCACTGCTCCTGTCCTTTCTCCGCTCCTGTCTTTTCACCGCTCACACCCGGTTACTGCTCTAGCTCATGCCTCGTCACCTCTCCTGCCCAGTCACCTCTCCTGCCCCGTCACCTCTCCTGCCCCGTCACCTCTCCTGCCCCGTCACCTCTGTAATGGCAGAGTTTTTGGCTTTATTTAGCAGTGATATAGATCATTAGTCTTGCTCGCATCTAGTATAGGTATTCTTAGCCTGTGTTGGCCCTTTTAAGCCCTTTTTTCCAGATCTAGAAGAGGATAGCTGCTTAATATGCCTTTATTCTTGACTTTAACCTGTCTATTGCCTATTGGCTTTGACATATTAGACACATTGGTATGGTTTATGTAGGTATTCTGACAGAGCTAAGGAGCATTTCACCCCTTTTCAGGCCTACAGGCCTAGAGTTAGAGGGACTCCATCTTGATGGAAGCAGAGAGGCTTTTCAGGGCACAGGCAATGTTTATAGTTAAGGCTGTTGTTCGCTTGGAGAGAACCGGTTCAGGCTGGCCCTTATCGAAAGAATATATTTTTCTCCACTCCGAAGACACAACTTCAGGCTGGCCAGCTGGGAACGTGTCCTTGGTACGGGGAGGTACAAGAATTTGGTGGGCGGCAGGTTACTGGCCGTAACTTTCCATGAAAGGACAAGCTTCCATATTAGTGAGCTACAGGAGAGGAGGAGGGGTCAGTTCAGTTTTGGAAGTCAGTGCAGCGTGGTGTGCAGTTCAGCGTGGTGCTCAGAACAGCTTGGAGCACAGAACTGCTGGGAGCCCAGAACAGCTTGGAGCTCCGAATAGCTTGCAGAGAGAGAGAGGATGTCTGCTGGGAGCTGCAGAATAGAGTGCAGTTCTTGAATGGAGAAAGAAGGCAGACGATTGCTGAAGATGAGGAGAGAGAAAGCAGTGCAGAGAGCATCAAAGAAGGCTGTCAGCTGGAGCAACTGAACCAGAGGCGTGGTGATGTGGTGAAGGAGGGAGAGACAGAGAGAGCCCTAATCCCACCAGAGGCGGAGAGAGAGCCCTAATCCCACCAGAGGCAGAGAGAGAAATCTTCCTTCTAATAGGTGAGGTAGTCTGAATTAGTTACATTTACACTTTATGTCCAATCTTTTCCCTTTCAGCGGAGTGTTCCTGTTATGTTTAATCTTTTCTCTTTCAAGCGGTGTGTTCTACCTATAGTCTTTGTCATATCTGTGTGAAGGTTTATATTGTACTAATAATAAATGACCCCATTAATTAGTGAATTAGTGTGCATGAGTTCTTTTATGATAAAGTTATCCTGGCTTCAAGCCAGTTGCTGTTGAGCCACTGATGGATAAGGGGGGTAGGAGCGCTTAAATCAAGAAATTAACTCAGTCACATAGTGTGTATATCTTTATCCCCATACAGTGAGATTACTCATTCCTGGTAGGTATTACTGTTTGAACAGATGCTACCCCTGATCAGGTAAGTAATAGTGAGGGAGAGAGGAGACTTGCAACCAAGGGACTAAGTTAGTACACCATCCCATAATATTATTGTAGTAGCAGACCCTTAGTGAAGAGACTTCCCAATATATATATATATATATGTATAGGTGTTCATAGGAATGTGGTCGTCGTTGATATGCAGGCGTTAATGAGAACACTGGGTGGGAGACCAGTGCCGATACCCACTGGATTGTGGCTTGAATAAGTGAGAACGCCAGGGAGGATACTGGCGCTTAGTTTCGCAGGATTGCGAACAGTTTGGAAAAGGGAGCATTGGGTTCTGCAGGCCCGTGTGTAGTCGCACCGGATTGTGCGCAATATCTGCCCTAGGGTAGACCGGTCTGGGTCAGGGTGGCCGCGAGACCAACTGATGTGAATAAGTGTGGTGTAGGGTATGGATATCCCTAGTAATCAGTGAGTATTCTTAGTATCCCTATAGATTTAGTGGTGTTTTTAATAATATGAGCTTGTATATTGCGAGTTCCCCATCCTCAGGTAGGTACCAGGTGCCTGGATATAGAGGAGTCCTGAGGAGGGAAGGTGAGTACGTTCTGGCTGGGTTGGAGGGGCCCCTGGGGGCTGATCCCACCTACTCAGAAAATCCAGCCGTAACATCTGGCGTAGTTGAACAGTTTACGAAACCTGTGTGCCTGGCCATGTGTTTAGAGAGTTGCCCATGTGTTGTGTGGGAGTGCCCTGAGCGCCAGACATTACATCTGGCGTAGTCGTCATCTTACGAAGCCTGTGTGCCTGGCCATGTGCTTAGATTGTTTCCCATGTGTTCTGAGGGAATGCCCTGAACGCTGGTTCCATCTGGCGTAATGTTGCAGTTTATGTAGCCTGTGTGACCTATGGGCTTGAACAGTTGCAGCGTGAGGAGATTGCATTACATCATGGCATTTGGTTTATTCAGGGTGGAAGGAATGGTTTTCATCTTGGTGTTTAAACTGTCAGAGTTGAAGGATGGCATTACATGAGAAAGCCAGTTACATCTTTGTGATGGTCCAATTGTATAAATGTGTGTAAAAAATGCTTTTAAATTGCCCATTAAATTGCTTGCTGCATCTGCTTATGCTGTGCAATGTGAAATGTGTTCATTGTATTATGATCTGTGAAGTTCTTTGAATATAGCTCCTTGTAAATATGGCTTGTGAATAGCGCCATATTATTGTGGCTTGTGAGGTGCATGTTCTCATGTTGATCTGCTGTGTTCCTTGTGCATTGCGCCTTGGAAATGTTGTTTGTGAAAGGCTTGTCTTGTAAATATGGCTTGTGAATAGCGCCATGTGGTCATGGCTTGGACAGGGCATGTTATCATTACGTTTGGCAGGAGGGAGCTGGATCTCTCTCGGGTGCTTGGGGATAACGTTTTGAAAATATGTGTGTGTCATCTGTAAACGTGAAGAAATGTGCTAATGATTTTCCCATGTATACATGGACGTTGGGAAATGATTCTGCTTGAGCTGCCAAAGGGTTAATATCTTGAGTTGAGATGGCAGTCTTTATTTTTTTTTTACATGCTGTCAACATGCATGGTTATCTGACCTGACTATAAAAGTCAGTGGATTATTTTAAGGATTATTTGATGGTTTGATTTTCACTTTTTGTTTGGTTCCTTGGTCTGCCTACGTGCTTTGTCAGTTTCTTGACGGGAAGGTAACATCTTGTGTTTTGAGAAGGGTTCTGTTCATTTCACATTCCTTTTGAAATGCGTCTACGAATTTTTGTGTGGGTTTGCCTTGGAATTGATGTGGTTATAAATCAACCAGTCTGTTTTACGGAGAAAGCTGTGTTCTTTTAAAATGAGTGAAATGTTAAAAAGATAGTCCGTTAGAGTGCACGCTACGAGCTGTTTTCATTAATTATTTCTGTGAGGGGTTTCCATCTAGACAGGAATGTGCTGGTTGCAATAATGACGGGTTCAGTATAATGAATCTTGCCCGATAGTGCATGATAACATGTGCTTTTAATTAGTGGATGGCAACCATGTGCCTTTGAAAGAAAAAAGTGTTAAAATGTAACATTATTATTTTCCCAAATGTAAATTAAAATGTATGCTTTTATAAATGTGTCAGCAAATTATTAAATTAAATACAATGTTGAAATGTATCTGCATTTTATGTTGTTTTACAAATTATTTCTCTTTGACAAATGGACCATGTTATTTCGTTTTTTTTCTCAAATGCAGAATGTATAATCTTGTGTGCCAAAGATAGTTGCCCCTTTCTAAATAAGTGCCCATATTTTAAATGTCTTGCCTTTAGCTGAATTAGTTGAACAAAAGTCTTTTTCAAAACTGGAGCTTTTTTTTAATTGGCAGTACACTGTAACAGAATTGTTTTTTGTTAAATTCTAGCTTCCGTTAGTTAGAAAATAAGGCATGAGAAATTTGTTTTTCGACCTTGGCAGTCCAGCTGGTTTGTGCCTTCATTCTGCAAGTTTCGATCACGTCCCAGTTTGTTATGATTGGCTGCAGTTCAATTTTCTTCCGCGAACGGCTTGTTTATTTAAGGGCGGGGTGACCTGACTCTTCCCTTGGTGTTAGTTAGTCGTAGTGAGCCTGGGCGGGCCTCTCTGACCAGGGAAATGGGAGGCTTGCAGTGCCCTGCTGATGCTATGAGCTCATCATTTGGCGGTAATCCAAATTTTTTTTTTCACACTGTAGCCTGGCTCCTGCTCTGAAGGGAGGGGTTGGTTTAGAGAGGCTCATCATATTGCAGTGTTTAAAGTAGCTTCCCACTGTAGCATGGCTCCTGCCCTGAAGGGTGGGACTGGCTTAGTAAGGATTAGGGTATGTTAGGCCCTGTAAAAAGTTATTAAAAGTTAAATTGTGAATGTTTTTAATTAATTAGGATATTTTCTTTTCAATAATGAAAGGCACCCGGGGTGCTTTTTAAATGGAAAATTTTATTTTACAAGAATAATGATACTTGTTCTCTTGTTCCTAGGTTGCTGGGTTGTGGTGTTGTTGGTGCGTCGGCCCACACCCCTCCCACTCCCTTTATTTGTTTTAGCTTTTTACTTTCATGTTTTTATTTTAGTTTATTATTTTTGGATGATGGAACCAGACCAGACCAGACCAGACCGGAAGGGTGATGGATGGCCGCATTGGAGGAAGTGTCCGGATACCGAGGATGCAGGGTGGTGGCCTACACTGAAGAATTTGGACATTATGGCTTGGCCTGCAATTTTTTCTTGACATCACTACGAGCAGGCCCCACTTTTAAAAAAACAAAAAACTAAAACATGTTTTATTTGTAACAGTATTATAAAAGAATGTGATGCATGATCCCTTGGACAAGCAGGTCCCACTTTTAAAGCAAAAAAAAAGCATGTCACCTATTATAGTTTTTCTGTTTTCTTCAAAACAGTTTTTGCCAATGAAGGGCTTTTTTGAATGGCGGTGCCCACATGTGTTTTTACTGTTACACCTGCTATCCTGTACAAATGGGGTTATAGTTTTTACTGTTCTTACATTTTCACCTTGATTGATCAAAGGGTGGTTACCTTAAAATTTGGATTGTTTTGGGTGGTGTGTCTTTTAGTATGATTATGTATTAATGTTTGCCCAAACCTTGACACAGTTTGTCATGTTTATTTCTCAGATTTCACTTTAAATTGACAAATGTCAGCAGGTAGGCCTCATTTAGGCCTATTGTTATTTTCATCCCACAAACAAGCCCCTACACCAATAGTTTCATGAGTCATCATTAGCTTAAGTTGCCTATAGTACGTAGGGCTCATTTAGGCCCTTTCTTGTTTTCTCATTAGGAGTTGAAACACATTTAGTTCTTAAGTTGACAATAGTAGGTAGGCCTCATTTAGCCTTAAGTTGTCCGAAGTAGGCCCCATTTAGGCCCCTTGCTGTTTTCATTCAACACATAAGTCCCTACATCACTAGATTTCACCAGTTATCATTAGAAGTTGAGGCACATTTAGTTTGAGGATGCTTTGGTTAGTTTCTGTTGTTATCAGATATGTTTCAGCACTCAAGTCAAGGGTGCTTTGATTTGTTTTTAGGTTTCTATTTCCTACAATTGAGTTTCAGGTGGAATTTCCTTGAGTTGTCATTGTTTTTAGGGAGTTTTTTTTTTAGGTTTTGATTTGTTGATAGATTGTGTTGATGTTTGTTTATCTAGATGTTATTGTTTGTAAGATGTTCGCAAGATAAGGATCTAAGGGTGGATGGCAGAGTTTTTTGGGCTTTATTTAGCAGTGATATAGATCTTAATCTTGCTCACATCTAGGATAGGTATTCTTAGCCTATGTTGGATAGATTATGTTGATGTTTGTTTAGATGGTTGTTGTTGTTTATAAGATGCTCGCAAGATAAGGATCTAGGGTGCAATGTAATGGCAGAGTTTTTGGCTTTATTTAGCAGTGATATAGATCATTAGTCTTGCTCGCATCTAGTATAGGTATTCTTAGCCTGTGTTGGCCCTTTTAAGCCCTTTTTTCCAGATCTAGAAGAGGATAGCTGCTTAATATGCCTTTATTCTTGACTTTAACCTGTCTATTGCCTATTGGCTTTGACATATTAGACACATTGGTATGGTTTATGTAGGTATTCTGACAGAGCTAAGGAGCATTTCACCCCTTTTCAGGCCTACAGGCCTAGAGTTAGAGGGACTCCATCTTGATGGAAGCAGAGAGGCTTTTCAGGGCACAGGCAATGTTTATAGTTAAGGCTGTTGTTCGCTTGGAGAGAACCGGTTCAGGCTGGCCCTTATCGAAAGAATGTATTTTTCTCCACTCCGAAGACACAACTTCAGGCTGGCCAGCTGGGAACGTGTCCTTGGTACGGGGAGGTACAAGAATTTGGTGGGCGGCAGGTTACTGGCCGTAACTTTCCATGAAAGGACAAGCTTCCATATTAGTGAGCTACAGGAGAGGAGGAGGGGTCAGTTCAGTTTTGGAAGTCAGTGCAGCGTGGTGTGCAGTTCAGCGTGGTGCTCAGAACAGCTTGGAGCACAGAACTGCTGGGAGCCCAGAACAGCTTGGAGCTCCGAATAGCTTGCAGAGAGAGAGAGGATGTCTGCTGGGAGCTGCAGAATAGAGTGCAGTTCTTGAATGGAGAAAGAAGGCAGACGATTGCTGAAGATGAGGAGAGAGAAAGCAGTGCAGAGAGCATCAAAGAAGGCTGTCAGCTGGAGCAACTGAACCAGAGGCGTGGTGATGTGGTGAAGGAGGGAGAGACAGAGAGAGCCCTAATCCCACCAGAGGCAGAGAGAGAGCCCTAATCCCACCAGAGGCAGAGAGAGAAATCTTCCTTCTAATAGGTGAGGTAGTCTGAATTAGTTACATTTACACTTTATGTCCAATCTTTTCCCTTTCAGCGGAGTGTTCCTGTTATGTTTAATCTTTTCTCTTTCAAGCGGTGTGTTCTACCTATAGTCTTTGTCATATCTGTGTGAAGGTTTATATTGTACTAATAATAAATGACCCCATTAATTAGTGAATTAGTGTGCATGAGTTCTTTTATGATAAAGTTATCCTGGCTTCAAGCCAGTTGCTGTTGAGCCACTGATGGATAAGGGGGGTAGGAGCGCTTAAATCAAGAAATTAACTCAGTCACATAGTGTGTATATCTTTATCCCCATACAGTGAGATTACTCATTCCTGGTAGGTATTACTGTTTGAACAGATGCTACCCCTGATCAGGTAAGTAATAGTGAGGGAGAGAGGAGACTTGCAACCAAGGGACTAAGTTAGTACACCATCCCATAATATTATTGTAGTAGCAGACCCTTAGTGAAGAGACTTCCCAATATATATATATATATATGTATAGGTGTTCATAGGAATGTGGTCGTCGTTGATATGCGGCGTTAATGAGAACACTGGGTGGGAGACCAGTGCCGATACCCACTGGATTGTGGCTTGAATAAGTGAGAACGCCAGGGAGGATACTGGCGCTTAGTTTCGCAGGATTGCGAACAGTTTGGAAAAGGGAGCATTGGGTTCTGCAGGGCCGTGTGTAGTCGCACCGGATTGTGCGCAATATCTGCCCTAGGGTAGACCGGTCTGGGTCAGGGTGGCCGCGAGACCAACTGATGTGAATAAGTGTGGTGTAGGGTATGGATATCCCTAGTAATCAGTGAGTATTCTTAGTATCCCTATAGATTTAGTGGTGTTTTTAATAATATGAGCTTGTATATTGCGAGTTCCCCATCCTCAGGTAGGTACCAGGTGCCTGGATATAGAGGAGTCCTGAGGAGGGAAGGTGAGTACGTTCTGGCTGGGTTGGAGGGGCCCCTGGGGGCTGATCCCACCTACTCAGAAAATCCAGCCGTAACAACCTCTCCTGCCCATCACCTCACCTGCCCATCACCTCACCTGCCAGTCATGTCACCTGCCCGTCACTTCTTGTGCCCGGTCACCTCTCCTGCCCTGTTGCCACTCCTTCCACGTCTCCTCTCCTGCCCTGTCGCTTCTCCTGCCATGTCGCTGCTCCTGCCCTATCACTGCTCCTGCCCCGTTCACTGCTCCTGCCCCGTTCACTGCTCCTGCCCCGTTTACTGCTCCTGCCCCGTTTACTGCTCCTGCCCCGTTCACTGCTCCTGCCCCGTTCATTTCTGCTGCCCCGTTCACTGCTCCTGACCCGTTCACTTCTCCTGTCCTTTCACCGCTGCTGTCCTTTCACCGCTCACACCCGGTTACTGCTCTAGCTCAAGCCCCGTCACCTCTCCTGCCCCGTCACCTCTCCTGCCCCGTAACGTCTCCTGCCCCGTCACCTCACCTGCCCGTCACATCACCTGCCTGTCATGTCACCTGCCCGTCACTTCTTGTGCCCAGGCACCTCTCCTGCCCTATTGCCTCTCCTTCCCCGTCTCCTCTCCTGCCCTGTCGCCTCTCCTGCCCCATCACTGCTCCTGCCCCATCACTGCTCCTGCCCCATCACTGCTCCTGCCCTTAATCATCCCCATAAGGTCACCAATCATAGACTTCAGAACATTGGAATATTTTCTTAAATCACTAACAGACTCCTAAATACTGGGGTCAAACGCCGGGGCTGTCATTGCTTGAGTTGGAAAAGATCTGTCTGCACAGATGGCGTCATTATCAATGGGGCTTTGCAGGGGGGCGAATCTGTTAGTACATGCAATTATTAAATCTGCCAAATCATGTGCACATGGGTCAGGAGGTGGTGTAAATACTGCTTCCAAATATGAGCTTACTCATTTGGTTATGGGTGCAAAACCACTCTTGCCCTTGGGTTTCTCAAACATCTTTGGAATGGTGTGTGTTACACCGGGGCTTGTATGGGGAGGACAACTGTCAACAGAACTAGAAGTGGCGTGAGAACGCCCCCGGTGCACCTCCGGGCCGGAGATTGCCGGGAAACAGTCTGGTAGGCATTGATGGACGTAAACACTGTGAATATCACTGCCACAAAATCCAACTAATAGCAGCTTTAAATTGGCATGTAAATTTGCTGGCAGCGTCCTCACAAATGAGGTGTGATCACGGGCTCACAGCAGCCGCAGGGCCATCAGAGTAGCCGTTTTCGCACTATGCTACACTGATGGCCCTTTCAGTCTCACTTTGCAGGCCCATTAGACCCAGCGGGGAAGGGGAGGAGGTCGGGCGCAGTGCAGAGGCCTTCTGAATATTCACGCTGCACCACTCATGCGTGAAAAAAAGGTGTACTTTTAAAGTATGGCAATTTTACAGTCCCCGGTACGCTCTTTCAAAACTAAGAAGTAGGGGAACGGACTAACATAATTTTAAGAAGTAGGGGCACGCCGTGCCCTTCCGTCCCCGTCCACTTCTAACGCTGCTAGCATAGGGATGTATGACGTTACAACGCATACTTTTACAACGCCTACCTTTACAACGCATTTTTCACACCGCAACATCCATTACAACGCATACCATTACAACGAATTCTTTGAAAATACCTTTACAACGCATTCCACTACAACGCATACTACATTTACAACGCATACCATTACAACGCATAACATTACATTGCATGTAAGGTAAGTATTGGATAGTGTAGGGGTAAAAATTACTATTCTAACTCCAGGGGATGCAACAGTAGGGTAAGTGTTGGATAGTGTAGGGGTTAAAATTACTATTCTAACTCCAGGGGGTGCAACAGTAGGGTAAGTGTTGGATAGTGTAAGGGTACTATGTGTTGTATTGCTATGCGTTGTAATGGTATGCGTTGTAATGACTGCATTGTAATGGCATGCGTTGTAGTGGTGTGCGTTGTAGTGTCATGCGTTGTAATGGTTGCGTTGTAAATGCATGCGTTGTAATGGATGTTGCGTTGTAAAAGTTTCGTTGTAATGGTAGTGCGTTGTAAAAGTTGCGTTGTAAAGGTTGTTTCCCCTAGCATAGGCACATATAAAATACTTTTTGTAAGTAGTATGTTCTACTGAACTTTTTGGATTGGCAGTCAAAGGTCTACCACAACCCATTCTCCAATCTTTGAAAGTTTTGTTTTAACTAAGGTAGGTAGGTGCAACACCGCTCTACACCTAGTTACCATGTCTTTAGTTAGGGAGGCCAGTGGGGCCCAGCACTCTAAGTAGAGTGGTCTGAAGTTAAAGGAAGTCGGGACCTTAGCTGCATCTAAAAGGCTAAAGACAGGTAGTAACCCTAACAAATAGCAACTCTTAGAGATGCACCTGGAGTATGACATTCAGAATTCTGAAGGGTCAGAAGGACAGGGTGACTTTGGTATGGGTGTGGCTGAAGAAGAGGGGCCAAGGTTGGCTCACCCCAGTGACCACAATTCTGAGCATGACCAGGAGGAGTCTGAAGACCCCATATTGGTAAACTTTGATCTTCCAGGGAATGGGTCACAAGACCCAGAGGAGATCCCTAGAGGTATGTCCCCCTTTTTCCCTCCTGAGAGGGTGAAAAGAGTTCCGGGGAGGTCTAGGTCCTCCTCTGTCCATTCCAATGCCTCTAAGACTTCTATAGGGACCTCCATCTCTAGCAAGCGAAAGGGTTCCTTACAAAGGGAATACCACTTCCTCAAACTTGAGAGAGCTAAGCCCAGGGTCAAGAAGGAGCAGTTGGCCCTTGGTAAGGAGACCCTAGAAGTACAAATGGTTAGGAAGAATTTGGGACTAGTGTCCCATGGTGGCAGCACTTGCGAGCCTAGGATCAGGGAACAGTTCTTTGATACTAGGAACGTAAGCAAGATAGTCCCTCCTTACCGGGAGGGGGGGGTTGATATGTATTAAAGGATCACTGCCTTAGAGAGGGCCTGTAAGGTACAGAAGGTCCCTCAAGGGCACTGGGCAGTTATCCTGTGACTCTCCTTTGCTAGCAAAGGCAGAGATAAACTTCTCACTGTCAAGGAGCAAGATGCTGACAATTACACAGTCTCGAAGTGTGCCTTCATAGATGGGTTTGGTTTACACACTGAGAAATACAGGGTTAAATTCAGGGACACCCTGAAGGCACACACCCACGACTGGGTTGATTTTGTAGACAGTGCTATTAAGGCTCTGGAAATATGGCTTCATAGAAATAATGTGCCTGACTATGAGGGAATTGTACCATTTACTGATGAGGGAGCAGATCCTTAATAATTGTCCAAATTAGCTTGCACCAGCACCTGGTCGACTCTGACCTGACCTCTTCCCAAGAATTGGTAAAGAAAGTAGGCAAATGGGTCCACATCAGGGTAAAGCAGAAAAACAATGATGGTGGTGACCAGAAGAAGCAAGATTCTTCTAAGGCCTAAGAGAAGGGTGGGGAGTAAGGTAAAGATAACAAGCATTTGCAATGCAATAGGTCTCGAATTAGGAAAGTATGAGCTATTGGTATTGTAAATTACAATTTTTTTTAATATGGGTTGGCCTTGAAAATATATAAATTAATAGCATTGTTATTCACAAAGCCAATAGCTTACACTTTCCTAATGCGAGTCCTATTGGCTATGGCATTGCTTGTTGGTAGCAAGCAAGGACAGTGCTGTTGTGGTGCTGAGTGATGCTTTGCGGTGCTGAGTGATGATGTGGTTGGGCTGAGTGATGTGGCGGTGTATTAGAGTGATGTGGTGGTGTCCCAGAGTGATGTGGTGTTGTCCCAGAGTGATGTGGTGGTGTCCCTGAGTGATGTGGTGGTGTTCCTGAGTGACGTGGTGGTGTTCCTGAGTGACGTGGTGGTGTTCCTGAGTGATGTGGTGGTGTCTGTGAGTGATGTGGTGGTGTCCCTGAGTTATGTGGTGGTGTCCCTGTGTGATGTGGTGGTGTCCCAGAGTGATGTGGTGTTGTCCCAGAGTGATGTGGTGGTGTCCCTGAGTGATGTGGTGGTGTTCCTGAGTGACGTGGTGGTGTTCCTGAGTGACGTGGTGGTGTTCCTGAGTGATGTGGTGGTGTTCCTGAGTGACGTGGTGGTGTCCCTGAGTGATGTGGTGGTGTCCCTGCGTGATTTGGTGGTGTCCCAGAGTGATGTTGTGGTGTTCCTGAGTGATATGGTGGTGCCTGTGAGTGATGTGGTGGTGCCCCTGAGTGATGCCCCTGAGTGATGTAGTGGTGCCCCTGAGTGATGTGGTGGTGTCCCTGAGTAATGTGGTGGTGTCCCTGAGTGATGTGGTGGTGTCCCTGAGTGATGTGGTTGTGTCCTATAGTGATGTGGTTGTGTCCTATAGTGATGTGGTGGTGTCCTAGAGTGATATGGTGGTGTCCTAGAGTGATATGGTGGTGTCCCTGAGTGATGTGGTGGTGTTGTGAGGCGTGCAGCAGTGTGAGGTGTGCAGCAGTGTGTGGCGTGCAGCAGTGTGAGTAATGCAGCAGTGTGCAGAGTGCAGCAGTGTGGGGTGTGCTGCAGTGTGAGGCGTGCAGCAGTGTGAGGCATGCAGCAGTGTGAGGCATGCAGCAGTGTGAGTCGTGCGGCAGTGTGCAGCATGCAGAAGTGTGAGTAATGCAACAGTGTGCAGCGTGCAGCAGTGTGAGGCGTGCAGCAGTTTGCGGCATGCAGCAGAGTGTGGCGTGCAGCAGTGTGTGGCGTGCAGCAGTGTGAGGCGTGCAGCAGTGTGCAGCGTGCAGCAGTGTGAGGCATGCAGCAGTGTGTGGCGTGCAGCAGTGTGTGGCGTGCAGCAGTGTGTGGCGTGCAGCAGTGTGTGGTGTGCAGCAGTGTGTGGCATGCAGCAGTGTGTGGCATGCAGCAGTGTGAGGCGTGCAGCAATGTGAGGCATGCAGCAGTGTGTGGTGTGCAGCAGTGTGTGGCGTGCAGCAGTGTGAGACGTGCAGCAGTGTGAGGCGTGCAGCAGTGTGAGGCATGCAGCAGTGTGTGCGCGCAGCAGCGTGTGGCGTGCAGCAGTGTGTGGCGTGCAGCAGTGTGTGGCGTGCAGCAGTGTGTGATGTGCAGCAGTATGTGGCATGCAGCGTGCAGCAGTGTGAGGCGTGCAGCAGTGTGCCACGTGCAGCAGTGTGAGGCATGCAGCAGTGTGCCACGTGCAGCAGTGTGAGGCATGCAGCAGTGTGTGGCGTGCAGCAGTGTGAGTGGCGTGCAGCAGTGTGCGGCGTGCAGCAGTGTGAGGCGTGCAGCAACGTGAGGCATTCAGCAGTGTGCCGTGTAGCAGTGTGCAGCATGCAGCAGTGTGCAGGATGCAGCAGTGTGAGTAATGCAGCAGTGTGAGGCGTGCAGCAGTGTGAGGCGTGCAGCAGTGTGAGGCATGCAGCAGTGTGCAGTGTGCAGCAGTGTGAGGCATGCAGCAGTGTGCAGCGTGCAGCAGTGTGAGGCATGCAGCAGTGTGTGGCGTGCAGCAGTGTGTGGCGTGCAGCAGTGTGTGGCGTGCAGCAGTGTGTGGCGTGCAGCAGTGTGTGGCGTGCAGTAGTGTGAGACGTGCCGCAATGTGAGGTGTGCAGCAGTGTGTGGCATGCAGCAGTGTGTGGTGTGCAGGTTGCAGCAGTGTGTGGTGTGCAGGTTGCAGCAGTGTGAGGCGTGCAGCAGTGTGCAGCGTGCAGCAGTGTGAGGCATGCAGCAGTGTGTGGCGTGCAGCAGTGTGTGGCGTGCAGCAGTGTGTGGCGTGCAGCAGTGTGAGGCATGCAGCAATGTGAGGCGTGCAGCAGTGTGTGGCGTGCAGCAGTGTGAGGCGTGCAGCAGTGTGAGGCGTGCAGCAAATTTGAGGCCTGCAGCAGTGTGTGGCGTTGCAGCAATCTGTGGTGTGCAGCAGTGTGTGGCGTGCAGCAGTGTGTGGCGTGCAGCAGTGTGTGGCGTGCAGCAGTGTGAGGCGTGCAGCAATGTGAGGCGTGCAGCAGTGTGTGGCGTGCAGCAGTGTGTGGCGTGCAGCAGTGTGTGGCGTGCAGCAGTGTGTGGCGTGCAGCAGTGTGAGGAGTGCAGCAGTGTGAGGAGTGCAGCAGTGTGAGGCGTGCAGCAGTGTGTGGCGTGCAGCAGTGTGTGGCATGTAGCAGTGTGTGGCGTGCATCAGTGTGTGGCATGCAGCAGTGTGTGGCATGCAGCAGTGTGAGGTGTGCAGCAGTGTGTGGCGTGCAGCAGTGTGTGGCGTGCAGCAGTGTGTGGCGTGCAGCGTGCAGCAGTGTGTGGCGTGCAGCTGTGTGAGGCATGCAGCTGTGTGAGGCATGCAGCAGTGTGAGGCGTGCAGCAGTGTGTGGTGTGGTCTGTGTGCGAGGGAGCCAGTGTGTGTGGTCTGTGTAAAAGGGGGGCAGTGTGAGTGGTCTGTTGGAGAGGGGTGTAAGCATGTAAAGACTCCCAGAGGCAAGACTGGATAAAAGGGCTGTTTGTGGAGAAAGTGTTTTTGTTTTGCATACAAAATATAAGAAGGAAAGGATCGGTGGAGGTAGATACGAGTGGGAGGCGAAAACAGGGCTTTGGAAAAGGAAAAGTGCAGCTTATGACAGAGAGAAAGAAAGAGGATAAAAGGACAGCGCAAATCAAGAGGAAGAGAGATAGGAAGAGGCAGCTGTTGTCCCAGAAATGCTCAGTCATGATGGCAGTGAGTTTATTTACTGCATTCTTCACTAAAGCTGTTTAATTTAGAGTGACTTACATTCAACTGCTTATAATACGTTTTTTAACACATTTCTTGATGTACAGTGTTGTGTTGAATTTTTCCACTATAGGATTCGCACTTATTTAACATATCTGTGACTTTCACATGAAAGAGCAAGATATCGATCAATCACTGAGGTTTTTTGGGAAAAGAGCTGTGATTGGACCATGTTTTTATTATAAGGAATAACATGTGTTCTACCATATCTGTTTAAAGAGTATGACAGAGGGAAGTGTATCCAGTACAACATAGTGCACCCACTCACCTGGAAGAACTGGATTGTCTTTTATTTTCGCCTTGTCAATATTCTGACATGTGTAACTCCTTCACACACATTTGCAAAGAATCACAGTTGCAACAGGAATACATAACTATTGCTTTGTACGCTCTGAAGAGAGGCCAATGATTGGATGAGCACAAAATCTGAACACCTTTTGTCCACTGACAGGCACAGTGAGAACCTTGCGCTGCCTTCACCCTTACTCCAGAAGGCTGAACTGTGGCCCTTGTAAGCACCCGGGGTGGAGACTCAGTTGAAAAAATGCCCTATACGAGAATATGCTATATGGGAAAAAAATACAGAAACACAATATTCTGAAATTGCTAACATTTTAGGGAATGCAAGATTAAGTAAAACTGTGGAATCTAAATAGGAACTGAGTAGCTGACATGGATAACCTTAATCTTTTTTCCGGTCATTGTTCAGAAATCCATCAGTGTTTTGCCATTACATTTAAGTACATTAAATATAGCGCCCTAGAATGACCCCTTTCAAGGTCCGTTTTTATTTACCCGGGCCCTGGTCTCTGACCCGGGACCTCGCCCACTTAAAGCCCTGTGTGAGCAGGCGCATTCACTCGAAAAATGAAACACACTACCGCCTTTAGGTGACCTGAGCCACATTGGTGGCTCCAAAAAATACGCTTACAGTAACTGAGGTCAAGGGATTATGTTTAAAACCACTTCCAAGAACAGCTTGTGTATGAGCGCACAGAAATGGGATACAATCCGGAGCCTGGTACTTACAGCTCGCTGACGAGGGACATTCTAGGGGTTGAGTCGCACACGTTGGCGCTTTGCATAAACATACAACAGGTTGATGTGTGACCTTTGACGGGCTGCGTGTGTGAGGGGAATTTCCCACTGGGCTCCCCGGTGCTCGCCCACTGAGGGAAGGACCACTTGCGTAGTTTTATTGGTTGCGTAATAGCAAGTACCACAGACACAGTGGCTTCTCACCCAGAGCTCTGAGAGCTGAGAAGGCGAGCTGGGGGCGCTGAGAGTGACAACAAACCCAGAGTGACCTGAGGGCACAGCTGCCAGCGCGAGTCCCGAGACCGTCGATCAGGGTGTGTATGCCAGCGGTATGTCTTTTTCCGTCTCTTTTCAGCCCGAGTGCTGCATGTCTCTGAAAACAGAGTAATGGTGTGAAGGCTCGTTGTCCTGAACATCGACTTTACGCTAGACGTGTTTGCTTCATGTGATTTGTAGCGCCAAGCTTGCCTCTTTGTTCACACGTCAAGGCACTGCATTACCAAGAACGACGAGTTAGCGAGTAGGGTTAGGTGAGGCAGTTTGTTTTGTGCTGAATGGTATTTGAAAAGTTATGAGCATGTTGGGTAAGCTAGGTGGGGTAACCGGTGCTTCAAAGGGGTCGGAACTGTGTAACTGAACTTTTTTTTTATAGAGGAAGAGTACCTGCACTTCTCGGCAGAAATGCAATACATAAACCCAGTAATTAACAAGGTTTACAATCCCGGGTGGAAGTCAGGCAGGCCGGGGGCGGGACGTCAAGACACACCGGAAGCCCGGGCGGGCTCCCGTGAGGTGAGAGAGCCTCGCACGCACAGAAGGAAGAGACCGCCGCCGCCTGCAACGAGCCCTCGCCTGGAGACGAGTACCGGTGAGTGGGGGCCTTTGCTAAGCTGCGAGGGCGGGGGGCATGTGTGTGTGCGTGCGTAGGGCGGCGGGGGCTCTGTATGTGTGTGAGCGTGCGTCTTGGAGTCTGTGTGTATGCGTGTGTGTGTTTACAAGAGCCCGATGACGGGGGTGGGGGGGAGTGTGTGTGTGTGAACGAGTGTCTGTCAGTGTGTATGCGCACGCATGTGTGTATGTGTGGGGATGTGCACGGCGCGGGAATTGCTGCGAATGTGGACGTAGCCGACGTGCGCGTGCACGAGGTCAAATCCACAGGAAAAGCGCGTGGCACCCTCTTGTCCCTAATCCCCCCGAAATTGATAACTATAGTTGTCGAACTGGACTGAAGCATCCTACGGATGCTTACTCCAGCTCGACCTAAAAAGGAGTCTTCACAAGGTGCCTAAAAATGTTTCTCTGGGGGTGGGTCCCAAACCTCCTCTTCCTCTGGCAAGGGACCTTGGTGTTACCTCTATGAGAAAGACCATAGAGCAAGGGATGCCAATTACTCTAAAGCGAACACAAAAGAAGCTACTACTACAGCCCCTTAGGCAGCTAGCGCCCCTAGCACCACTACAAGAAGTAGTAGTGCTCCCAAGGGATTAGTAGGGTTCACCTTCGGTTGTGAAGTGGGTTCTGGCCTAGTCAGAACACCCACTCAGGCTGTCCTTCTCTGTGACAGTGGCATGGAACTTGCCACTTTACTTGTAAGTCCCACCAACTTGGGCAAGTACAGAAAACCGTCTCTGATCAATGATCAAGAAGCTGGGGCATACAGAGACACAGGGGCCGGTGTCACTATGGTGACAGAGAAACACTGTGTCCCCTTGATCAGATCAAACTGGGCCACATTTACCAAGTGACCAATGCAAGCAATGTCAGGACTGATCATTGCTTGGCAGCTGTAAATCTCTGCTGGGGAGAGGTAACTGGCCCTAAAACAGTTGTGTTTTCCCCAGACCTACCTGTGGACTCTCTGTTGGGCAATGATTTAGGAGCTTCAGCCTGGTCGTAAGTGGAGTTCAGGACACACGCAGAGATGATGGGAATCTCTGCCAGTGCATTTGCTGTTACTAGTGCTCAGGCCAAACAGTTAGGCACTGAGGGAGCTCTGGATCCTGGAAGAATGGACCAGTTAGCTCCTTAAAGAAGGAGCAGGAAGGGTAAGAAATGATCTTCCTCCCAGGCTCCCAGTGAGGATCAGCCTACTGAGGGAGGTGACCTCAGCCCCTGTGAAGGAACAGTCCCAGAAGAACGAGAGCCAACACGGCAGAGTCCTTGGGGGCAGGAGGTCCTTCCAGGGCAGACGAGTCTGAAACAGAAATCCTACCTTGCTCTTGAACATCCCAGACAGCAAGCTACTGCTGAAGAAGCAGGGGACGTCAGTGGGTCCCATAGGATCTATTGGGAAGATGGGCTCCAGTTTTCTGAGTTTAGAGACCCCAAGCCTGGTGCCACCAGGAGGTTGGTAATACCTCAGAAATTCAGTTTTTTAAATCACTAGCACATGGCATTCCCCTTGTAGGAGATCTTGGGTAAAGCAAGACTCGTACAGACTTGTCCCTCACTTTCACTAGCCCCACATGTCTGAAGATACCAAGGAGTTTTGTTGCTCCTGTATCACTTGCCAAGCCAGTGGTAAGTCAGGTGGCACTACAAAGGCCCCCTAAATTCCACTTCCAGTGGTTGGGGTTCCCTTTGAGAGGGTAGGGATAGACACTGTTGGTCCCTTAAACCCTCCAACAGCATATGGACACAGTTCCATCCTAGTGGTGGTGGACCATGCCACTAGGTATCCAGAGGCTATTCCATTTAGGACCACTGCAGCTCCTGTGTCGGCTAGGGCCCTTCTGTGAAGTCTTTTCCAGAGTGGGGTTTCCTAGGGAGGTCTTGTCAGACAGAGATACAAACTTTATATCTAGTTACATAACTGCAATGTGGAAAGAGTTTGGTGTAAACTACAAGTTTACCGCACCCTACCATCTACACAGCAATGAGCTTGTTGAAACGTTCAACAGGATTCTAAAGGAAATGATCAGGAAACTCCCAGACAAGCTCAGGCGAAATGGGATGTCTTACCACCCTGCCTTCTCTTTGCCTACAGAGAGGTTTCTCAGAAGGGGTTGGGCTACAGCCAATTTGAACTTCTGGTTGGACATCCAGTTAGGGGTCCATTAACTCTGGTTAATGAGGGCTGGGAGCAGCCTCTCAAACCTTCTAAACAGGACATTGTGGACTATGTCCTTGGCCTGCGTTCACATATGGCGGAGTACATAAAGAATACCAGCAAACACCTTGAGGCTAGCCAGGAGCTTCAGAAAGCTTGGCATGGCCAAAAGCCTGTACTGACTGTTTACCAGCCAGGACAGAAAGTGTGGGTGTTGGAGCCTGTGGCCCCAGCAGCTCTCCAAGACAAGTGGAGTGGCCACCACACTAACCTTGAGAAAAAAGGTGAGGTAATCTATTTGATTGACCTAGTCACTCCAAGAAGTCCTCATATATTTCTTCATGTGAACCGTCTAAAGCCTTTTATTGATATGGCTGACATGAGCTTACTCATGGCCACTGGTGTTGGACAGGAGGAAGAGAGTACCCCTCTCCCTGATCTCCTCTCTCAGGACCCTGTTGATGAGTCAGTTGATAGAGTAGCGTTGGCAGGCAGCCTCACTGACCAGCAACAAGCTAATTGTAGGCACATCCTCAATCAGTCTCCCAACTTGTTCTCTCTGCCTCCCAGTCAAACGACCCAGTGTACCCATGAAGTGGTTATGCCTGTCAAGAGTGAAGAGTAAAATCTACCAACAGCCTGACCATGTCAGAGACTGCATCAGGAATAAGGTCAAAAGATGCTGAAGTTGGAGATCATTGAATCTTCAGATAGCAATTGGGCTGGTCCTTAGGTCCTTGTGCCAAATCCTCACACCCAAGATGGTAAGAGAGAGGTGAGGTTTTGTGTAGACTATAGAGGTCTCAATGCAGTCACTAGGACTGATGCTTATCCAATTCCCAGGGCAGATGAGTTGATTGATACTCTGACCTCTGCCAAGTACATTTGACCTGACTACAGGTTACTGGCAAATTTGACACTCTGAGGATGCCAACCCAAAGATAGCATTTTCAACCCCTAATGGGCATTATTAATTTAATGCAATGCCTTTTGGCTTGCAAAAATGCACCTGTCACATTTCTGACATTGGTAAACAAAGTCCTAACAAGTCCAGAAGCCTATAGTGCAGCATATCTAGAATATATTGCTGCCTTTAGCTCAACCTGGAAGGATCACCTGGTCCATCTCAGGAATGTTCTGGAGGGCCCAGCAGAAGGCAGGCCTCACTATCAAGGCCACAAAATGCCAGACAGGGAAGAGCAAGGTTGTGTACTTGGGCCACCTGGTAGGTGGAGGCAGGTTCAACCTATCAGAGAGTAAAATCCAGACCATAATGGACTGAGTTGCTCCTACTACCCAGACTCTGGTCAGCGCTTTCTTGGGCCTGACTGTGTACTACAGGTTTGTTAAGGGCTATTAACCATAGTGGCCCCCCTTATTGGTCTCGCCTCCAAAGAATGCTTAAGAATGTCCAGTGGGCAGTTAGCTGTCAGAAGGTATTTGCTGACCTGAAGCAGACCATGTGCACTGCTCCCATCCTGCAAAGTACTGATTACTCCAAAACCTTGCTCTGAGATAGGGGTAGGTGCAGTATTATCATAACTTAACAGAGATGGCCAGAACTAAAAAGTAGCTTTCATAAGCAGAAGGTTGACCCCCAGGGAGAAGCATTGGTCAGCTATTGAGAGGGAGGCCTTTGCTGTGGTCGGGCCTTGAAGAAGTTTTTTTTTTGTCCTCATATATGCCACCAGAAAATGTATGCTCTAGATGGGATCTTTCAGAGCCTTTTGCACATGTTCACTTAGATTCCGCCCCTGGATTATGTGCGCGGCTTGCCGAAATCGCCCAGAGGTAGGCTGTCTCCTTGTCCAACTCCCTATTACCATATTACCGTGTTACCAGGGAGGACCGGACCACAAAACCTCTGGCATAATCATTGGACTATTGGTTACTTTTCCGACCATTCTTTTAGCGCGGACCAGATCTGATTGGCACTCTCTCCACCGCACAACCTATCTGACTGAGCAGTCATCATAATATTTTTCAAACAATCAGAAAATCTTGGGGGGACCTTCGACTTCCAGTCTCTACAGATTTCCCTTCTGGCAATGACTACAACATAGAATATGAACTGTGTGACTGGGTTGTTTATTAAATATTTCTTCAGGAGGCCAAAGAAAATCAGTCTGGAGGAACAGGTTATTGGTATTAGTAAAACCTCCTCCAGAAAGTCACAAACATGTCCCCAATAACTGGTAATTTCCAGGCACTCCATAAACATGTGCAGATCATCTGCTGCCGTAGAATTACACCTCGGGCAGAGATAATTTGCAGCAGATATCCTACTCAGTTTGGCAGGGGTCCAATAAACCCTATAAGCGGTAAATAAGTGGTTCCTTCTAAGATTAGCTGGTTTTATTATCTTTTGTGAAATAGTAAATGAATCAGCCCAGACTTTCTGTATCTCCTCACTATTCTCTGTTATGGAATTGCCCCAAAGATTTGTTATTTCAGAATCCAAACAATCTTTTGCAGACACCAGAGTATTATACCAGAAGGCAACCTCCCGTTTCCAGCCTCCCCCTCTGCTCATAGAGTCTAGAAACCGGGTTTCCTCAACCTCCCCCCAACACTGACTTCCCCACCATGATGACAATTGGTAATATTTGAATCTTGTGAAGGACTGACCCGTTAGGTTAGATAAAGATTCCCAGTCCAAAAGTTGAGGGTTAACACAGAGGTCCCCCCACTTTCTCAGGCCTGCTTCCCTCAATGGTTGTGCCAGTCTGCCTAACAGACAATCCGGAGTGCCCGGGGAATCCCAGATCGGGGCATGTGCATTATAGTAGGGGATCCCCAGAATCTTTTGCATATGCAGCCAACTTTTGAGTGCCGTCAGTAAAATCTTCAAGCGTACCTTTTTGAAGAATTTTTGGTCCCCAAATTTATTTAGAAAAAATTTGAGACCTTGGGGCTGGTCCGATAGCATTGCCTGAAAAAGTCGGCCGTGTGAGGAAGAGTCCAACTTATTAGCCAGCATTCTGAAATTCTTAAACTGGAAGGCATAACAATAAAAAAGCAAATCGGGTAAAGCCAGGCCATCCAGTTTCAACCCACTTCTTAATTTCCTCCAAGCTATCCTTGGGGATTTTGTGGCCCAGATGAATGACCCAATCTTCCCTTGGAGGTTAACAATATCTTTAGGGTTAAATATTAAAGGTATACAATTAAACAAAAAAGTTATTTTAGGAAGGATAGTCATTTTGACCAAGTTCACTCTTCCATAGATATTCAGGGGCAAACCCCCCCACCTAGTTAGTAATTTATCTACCTCCTTCACCACAGTGTTCCAACTAGTTTTAGATATATCCTCTAGTTTATGTGTGAGATATATACCTAGATATCTAATTTTAGATTTGGCCCCCTGTACCGGATCTGTGATATTCCAACTCATTATGTCCGTTTTTTCTTTATTAATTATATATTCGGATACCATGCCAAAATCTTCAGCTAATTTAAGCAACCTGGGAATAGCCTCTATAGGGTAGGCAGTATAAAGGAGGAGATCGTCTGCGTACAAAGCTGTTTTAAGTTCCATATCCCCCATTCTAAAAGGTATGATGACAGAATGGGATCTCAGGGAACAGATGAAAGGCTCAATATATACATCAAACAGGAGGGGGACAGGGGACAACCCTGCCTCGTTCCTCTGGAGATGTTAAACCAGTCTGTCAGACCCCCATTGACCAATACTTTGGCCCGAGGACTCCTGTACAGGGCTTCAACTCCCTCTATAAAGGTGGAGGGGAACCCAAAGTGAGTCATAGTCTCCCATAAAAACCCCTAGTTTACTTGGTCAAATGCTTTAGCAGCATCTATTGCGACAATGGTGAGTGGTAGACCTTTATCCTGAGCAAAATCAATTGCCCCAATCACTTGGAACGTAAGCTCGTTGAGCTGCCTGCCTGGTATAAATCCTCTTTGGTCAGGGTGAATAATAGACTTAATTACCTTAGCTAGTCTAGTCACTAAAATTCCCGAAAATATCTTTAAGTCGGCATTTAAAAGAGAGATAGGTCTGTATGACTCTATTTTTTGGGGATCCTTGTTAGGTTTTATAATTAGGGCGATCATAGCCTCCAGCCATGTAGGGGGAACTTCACCTCCCTCTAGAAAGATTTTATTGAAGAGTATCAAAAGGCCAGGCAGAATTTCCTCCAGGTTGTCCGCATACACCTCTGTTGGTAAGCCGTCAGGGCCAGCGGCTTTCCCTCGGCTCATCTTCCTCACCTGCACCCGTATCTCTCCCTCTGAAATCTCACTAGCCAACCCAATCTTGTCTGCTTCACTCAATTGCGGCAAGTCCCTCAGCCCTAACCAAGCCTCCATCTCCTCAACTCCACAACAACTATTCTCTTGATATAACCCCCTCATGAACCCCTATGCTTCTTCCCTAATTTTCTCTTCTTCCGACAGCAATGCCCCCAAATCCCGCTGGATTAATGAGTCGATAACATCCCTACTCCTCTCTGATCTCGCCTTCCAAGACAAGAGAGCCCCACACTTCTCTCCATACTCAAAATGTTTCATTCTGCTAACCTCCCACCTATCCATAGTTATTTTACTACCCCTTGCTTTAAATCCTGACTGTAATTCCAGGAGTTCTTTTTCCAGCCTCGGAATATTAACCCTATCCCCTATGGCTGATGCCTGTAATTGTAGTTCTTTCTGCTTAATATTATCCAGGTCATCAGTATCTTTTTTCTTAATTAGTCTCCTCCTATAGGTCATCTGTGAACTAAATATACCTCTCAAATAGGCCTTAAAAGTTTCCCACACCAGTTGCTCTGTACCAGTACCTATGTTAAAACGAAAAAACTCTGTAATGCTCTCTCTAAGCTTAAGGTTACTTTCTGTGTCCAACAAAAGTGTTCTATCCAAGGTCCATCTAACCTCTATGGGGCTAGCCCTTAACTTAATTACTAGTTCCACCGCTGAGTGGTCGGACAGACCTGTTGGAATATGGGATAAAGACACGACATCCAGGATTATAGTCCGATCTACCAAACAAACAAAAAATCAATTCTGGTGTACTGTTTATATTTCTTACTATAGAAAGAATATTCTCTGGCATCTCCATATTTAACTCTCCACCCATCCTGTAGATTAAAATCCCTTATATTCTTAAGGGCTGCAAAGGAATTCTTCGGGACACAGTATTTCGCTCTAGAAGTACGATCTAACTGGTTATCGAAGACTAAATTAAAATCTCCCCCCAGTATCACTCGAGCCGTATGTTTTAATAATATACATCCTAATTTCAAAAGAAAACTGGAATTATCCTCATTGGGGCCATAATATACTGCACATGTGTACGTAGAGCTGCCTAGAGAGAGAACTGCCATCAACCATCTGCCAGGCTGATCAGGGGTCTTGAAGACGTTGAGGCCATACCTGTTTGGTACTCACTTCAATGTTCAGACAGGCCATAAGCCCCTCTTATGGCTAAATCAAATGAAGGGTGAAAGTCCCAAACTTTTTAGGTGGTCAATTTCCCTACAAGGGTTGGACTTTTCTGTGGAACATAGACCTGGAAATACCCATACCAAAGCAGATGGACTCTCCAGATATTTCTACTTAGAAAATTAAGACTTAACTGGGCAAGGTTAGTATCATCTCCTTTCGTTTAGGGGGGAGGGGTTGTGTAGGAAAATAAGAACTGATTTCATAATTACCCCCACTTTTCACTGGTGTCAGTATGCTTTTTTGAGTAGTCTGACTGATACCCTGCTAATCAGAACCCAAGTCACTATGCTTCCTCCCTAAATTGACCATGGTAAGTACTTCTGTACCTCCAAGATTGGCTACGGATATACCCCTGTAACTCCCTGGTATATAGTACTAAGGTACCCAGGGTATAGGTACACCAGGGGTCTACCATGGGCTGCAGCATGTATTGTCCACCCATGAGAGACCACTCAAACTGTGATTACAGGCCTGCCATTGCATCCTGTGTAAGTTGGTGCTAGCTGCTAGCACCGCTTATTTCAGATGTACGTTTTCTTATATCTGAGGTCACTACACTTAAGATCTATAAGTCACCCCACTATAAGCTCTCCACTGGGCGGACCACAGCTGTGTTCACTTCAGCTACAAAACCACCCTGACCCACAACCGTCCACAACCTATTCCTCAGAGAAACTGGAACAAAATCACCTCCGACCAACTCCTCACATCACTCAACCAAAACCCCCCCACCCTCTCAATGGACCCAAACCAAGCGGCCACCAACCTCAGCCAATGGATTACCCACAGTGCTGACGAATTAGCACCCCTGAAAAAGCACCAGATGAAATCAGCCAGCAAAAAGGCTCCCTGGTTCAATGACGAACTTAAAAAATCCAAGAAGCTATGCCGCACCCTGGAGAAGATATGGAGAAAAAACCCAACCTCCGACAACATGGCCTCTCTCAAGACAGCCACCCGCAAACACCACCAACTAATCCGATCCGCCAAGAAATCAGCATTCAAGGATCGTCTCGACAACAACAGCCATAACAGTAAGGAACTCTTCAACATCGTCAAAGAATTCACAAACCCCACCGCAGCATCTAACGACATCACTCCCTCCCAAGACCTTTGCGACGCGTTATCCTCCTTCTTCTACAACAAAATTGCCGACATCCACAACAGCTTTGAGAATACTCCCAGCGATCAACCCTCCCCACCCCCCTCAGATCCTACTCCGCCAACTAACAACATCAGCGCCTGGAACCCAATCACCACTGAAGACACCATTCGCCTCATGAACTCAATCCACTCTGGCTCGCCCACCGACCCCTGCCCCCACCACATCTTCAACAAAGCTGACTCCATCATCGCACCCCACCTCCGTGATGTCATCAACTGCTCATTCAACTCTGCCACCTTTCCAGAAAACTGGAAACACGCTGAACTCAGCGCCCTTCTGAAGAAACCCACAGCAGACCCCTCTGAACTCAAAAACTACAGACCCATATCCCTCCTCCCATTCCCGGCCAAAGTCATCGAGCAAGCCGTCAACAGCCAGCTCGCTGCCTTCCTTGAATCCAACAACTCCCTTGATCCATCTCAATCCGGGTTTCGAGCCAAACACAGCACCGAAACCGCCCTCATTGCAGCGACCGACGACATCCGAACACTCCTGGACAACGGTGAAACAGTGGCCCTCATCCTACTCGACCTATCCGCCACATTCGACACAGTCTGCCACAGCACCCTTATACATCGCCTCAGCAACATCGGCATACAAGGAAAAGCCTTGGACTGGATCATCTCGTTCCTCGCTGGGAGAACCCAGAGAGTCCGACTTCCCCCATTCTACTCAGAGGCCACCGAAGTCATCTGCGGCGTACCTCAGGGATCCTCACTCAGTCCCACCCTCTTCAACGTCTACATGATTCCTCTCGCCTCCATCGCGCGTCAACACAACCTCAACATCATCTCTTACGCCGACAACACCCAATTAATCCTTTCCCTCACCAAAGACCCCAACACCGCCAAGACCAATCTTCACGAAGGCATGAAAGAAGTAGCCGAATGGATGAAACATAGCCTCCTAAAACTCTACTCAGACAAGACGGAGGTGCTCATCCTGGGATCTTCCCCCTCAGCTTGGGACGACTCTTGGTGGCCTTCTGCTCTGGGCACAGCACCCACACCCTCAGACCATGCACATAACCTCGGCTTCATCCTAGACTCCTCTCTCTCGATGTCCAGACAAGTCAACGCAGTCTCGTCCTCCTGCTTCAACGTACTTCGCATTCTCAAAAAGATATTTCGCCGGATCCCCCTTGAGACAAGAAAGACTGTCACCCACGCACTGGTCACGAGTCGACTGGATTATGGTGACACACTATACGCCGGAATCGCAGCAAAATTACAGAAAAAACTCCAGTGCATCCAAAATGCGTCAGCGAGACTCATATTAGACATCCCTCGCCAAGATCACATCACCGGACATCTAAAAGACCTCCACTGGCTTCCCGTCAACAAAAGAATTACTTTCCGCCTTCTAACCCACGCACACAAAGCCCTCTACAATCTAGGACCCGAATGCCTCAACACTCGACTGTCCTTCTACAAACCCACCCGCCAACTAAGATCGTCCAATCAAGCCCTCGCCACAGTCCCACGCATCTGAAAATCCACCATGGGTGGCAGATCCTTCTCCTTCCTGGCTGCCAAGACCTGGAACTCACTCCCCACCCACCTCCGCCTTACTCAGAACCACATCGCCTTCAGAAAAGAACTTAAAACCTGGCTATTCGACAAATAATGAACCCCTTCCCCTAGCGCCTTGAGACCCTCTGGGTGAGTAGTGCGCTATACAAATGCACGAACTTGAACTTGAACAGGCCTTTCAGTCCTGAAGGCAGGGTACTGAGTTATAAGTGTGAGGGTCCCCCTGCATGAGCAGGACATGCGTACAAACCCCAGAGTCAATTCTTCAGACTTTGTAAGTGCGGCCATCAATTTTGATACATATAGTGGCCATCTGTCATTACGTGATGGCTAACTATATAGTGGCTCTGCTGAACCTGGGCATGTTTGGTATCATGAAAAACAGTATGGGTGAGGCGCACACCTATTTACCACTATATTTAAACCAATGAACTTTCATGCGTTATAATCAACCATTTTAGACTCTGTCGGTGTGCTGGCATCTCGGCGCTCTACCCTTTTTGCGCTGCAAATGGTTAGAACACAAAGGGGACCAATTTACGATACCCATTGCCGCGACAACCTATTAATAATGAATTCAATGCATCAAATTCGTAGTCTTAATTGAAACGAGTGCATTTTACTGAACCAACGGTTTGTTTAAAAATGTAAAGTCGAACTGTTACGTTCGTTAGCTTACTAAAACATGATGATTAAAGTACATTGTGTTCTTTTTACATTGTAGAAACCCCTGAAGAAGGGTTGTACCCGAAATGCATTGGGTTTCCAATATAATTACTGGCATGTGGCAACAGTGAATTTCCTGCGTTTATTTTTGGAGAGAGTGAAAGAGCTTGATGGAGATGAGTACAATGGATTGAAGAACAAACAAGATGAAATATATTGGATAAAATTGAGAGAAAATAGAGAATTGAGTACGAATTTGATGCATTGAATTCATTATTAATAGGTTGTCGCGGCAATGGGTATCGTAAATTGGTCCCCTTTGTGTTCTAACATGTTTGGTATCAAACATGTTGGAATCATACCCCAACACCCTTACTGGTGTTGGAGGTATGATTCCATGCATTGTGGGCTCCTCCAGGAAGCCCCTAGTAATCCCGATAACAACTTTTCAGGGTCTACCAGCTAGCTAGTACTGCTGCTAACCCCAGGCACGATTCTGCCCTCCTGCTGCTGAGCTGAGCTTGAGCAGGGGAAGGTAGAACAATAGGTTTCCTGTCACAGGGATGTGTGACCACCTCCCAGACAGGACTTAGTGTATAGGGCTGGGGTGGGGGTGCTTGCCAGTGCCACCAGACTACTTTGAAGGGCACATTTGGTACCCTGCTTGCATACTCCAGTTTGAGCCTGTTTAGGGAGCCCTTGGCTCCGTCTCTGGTGCGAAACTGGACAAAGGACACAGGAATATTCTCCCCTTTGTCCAGCCCCTCCTCTGGGACGGACCACTGGGTCATCATAACCCTCTTTCCAGGGTATTTAAGGGCGTATCTGTGGGTGGGTCCTCAGATTCATTGTGGGACAAGACTCAAGCCTGAAATCACATCACTCTTCTACTGTCTGGATAATTGGACTTAGCCTGGAATCGATACTGCATCAAGGAAGACACCTGCTGCTACTGGTCTAGCTTTTCTGCAAGTCTCCTTCATCATCTGTATCTATGCTGCATCAAGGATCTTCAACAGAGCTGTGCGCATCAAGGACACCCCAGGTAATCTTCCTTGGAGTGAAGGAGTTACTCCTCTGAATCTGCAGTCAACGCATTGAAGCTGACTGGTCTGCTGCTCCTGACGTCTCACGGACTTCAAAAGGCTCAGCAAAACAGATGGTGGTTCTGCAAATCCCTCGAGGCCTAACCTGTCCTCTCTGCAATTTTAAGGCCAGTATCCCTGATGGGAACCGCTGGGACCAAACACCTGTGAGCTGCGTTAACTTGCTGTTGCCAAGGCTTGTTTGCTCTGCACTCCAGAGATCTTCAGACTACAAAAAGCTTCAGCCTCCAGCATCTCTTCTTGCCAAGTACAGTGTCCTCACTGCATCCTCTGCACCGTGGGCCTTCATCGTTGGAAAGCTGCTCAAGGTCTTCTTGCGACTCCTGTGCCTTTGGCCTGTGGGTCCCCTGAAGGTCTTCTTTTGCTCCAGTGGCCTCCTCTGCTTGCTTGGGGCCTGCTATGACTCCCCTGCCTGTGGTGAGTCTCTTGGACCTTCTTGGTCCTAACGTTGCTCCTTCTTCGCTTTCCACGCGTGTCGCAGCTGCCAAGTCTTGTTGGTGTTCCTGCTGGACACTGACCCCCTGGCTCTTAAATTCTGATGTGGGACAACTTGTGCATGGCTCCTGGTCTTCCTCAGCATTGCCTGGTACCCACAGCTTCAGCGACAAGGTCACCGTCAACTATGCTGAACCATCCGACATCGTGGGCATTGCTCTTCCATGCCTCCTGGCATAGACTCTGTCCCCTCAGCGTGCAGGTTCTTCACTTTAAGTGGCATCTTTCCTGAAGTACTCCATTGTGGTCTACGGCGATTTCCGACGTCATTTTGCATCTATGCACCTGGCTTCCCTGGTGTAGGTATTTCTTCACGGCCCACTGGAAAGGTTCCTTTTTCTCCAAAACTGCAACCACAACTTCCCTGTTGACTTCTATTGGACACACAGCTGTGTTTCCACTCTGCATACTGTCTCCATGTGGTTCCTGGGTACTTACCTTGGATGGTTCCTTGTGTCCCTAGCTACTCTGAGTCTCCTGGTCCAAGTCCTTCGGCCGCAGTTCGCATTCCATCTTTTTAGTATATGGGTTGGTCTCCCCCTGGAGACCACTGTATTTTGTGCTACTTACTTTATTTGCAATTGGAGTATTGTTGTGTATTTGTGTTGATATCTCTGGGTAGGAGATATATCAATGTGTTAGTAAGTGTTGTGTTATAAATAGACATGTTTTTATAAATACACTGTGTGGTTCTTGTTCGTTTAACCTACAATCCATGATTAAACTGGTAAAACAAGCTGCTTAATACTCCTTAAAGATAAGCCTGAAGGCTGCTCTCCACAGCTACCACATTGAGAGCTGTATGTGGTTATCAAAGACCACTAAATTCACCATAAGGTTTGCCTGGATACGTACAAGATGCTTCACTTAAATAAGTGTGCACCATATACTAAGCCAGCCTCCTACAGTTATCCTCTGCATTAAATTGTGCTACGCATTGGCAAAGAAGGTACCTCCTGTGGGGTCACATGTTCATTCTACTAGAGCAACAGCAGCAACTGTTGCATTAGCACGCATGGTCCCAGTCCTGGATATCTATCAGGCGGCAACGTGGGCATTTCTGCACACGTTTACCAGACGCTACTGCCTGGACAGCCAAGTCCAGACGAACGGTATTTTTTGCCCGTTTGGTCCTCCAGGACTTCCTCATGTGAACTTTGCAGACCCTCCTCTGGGGTTGGTATTACTGGGATATCTATTCTAAGTAAAGGAATCTGCAACTAGAAGTCTATATCAGATGAGTAAGTTACTTACCTTCAGTAACAATGCATCTGGTAAAGACATATTCTAGTTGCAGATTCCTTACCGCTCCACCCATCCTCCCCGCTCTGCGAACTGGTTTCAAGGGATAGGGACTCCCCTCAAGGGCCCTAGTTTTGACATACCAGTGGTCAGTGTCTTCATAGCTCTGCACTTCTGGAGTGGAAAGTTGTGTTGAGAACTGACATCAGCGTGCCTGGGCGGCATCTATGTATGTACCACGATGTAATTTCCAGCGCACACAATGCCAACAACGGACGCAGAGCTGACCAACGTAAACCGAAAACGCATGAGTACTGCTGATGAAAAATCTCAAGATCCTTACTATCACCTGAGGGAAATTCTAAGGTAAGTAATGTACAGCTAGAATATGCCTCTATCAGATACGTTGCTATGGACGGTAAGTAACTTACTCTGTTAGACAGTACCATACCCTTCTTCTACTGCCACTTGCCCTGATCCCATTCTCTGTGTTAGAGAAGCTTGCACTGATGCATTGCATCCTGCATCCCTGCAAAAACTGGATGATTATTTGGGGGTGGCTGACTACCCACCTAAAGGAGGAATCACAATCACAAGTCTTGTTAGGGTGAACCCTCAAAGTAATTAAATTAACCTGTACTCAAGACCCTGGTAGCTATGGCACAGAGCAGACAGGCTTAAAGTAGGAAATATGTAAAGTATTTATATACTGTTCCAAACAAGTAATAAAGTTTAAATGCAAAACAATAAAAATCCCAAACTGAATTAAAAAATATATTGAAATTTAAAAGCCAAAATGGCACACAAAAAATAAGGGAAAGGAGAGACACCATTTTTTATGGTTGTAAGTAGGAATAGTACAAATAAGCATTAAGTGTCAGTGATAATCAATGGTCATGGTAGACTGGGACCTAGTTGCAATTTGAGGCTGGCCACGATTGATCGCGTGATGGATACACTAACAAGGTTCATCCTGGTCAAAGATTTTGCCTTCTGACTTAGTTCCTTCAGTCCCAAACCAACTCAGGATTATACTTCGATAGCCCCCAAACCTCAGGGGATGCATTTAGAAAATCACTGGATGTCAGGCAGAGTCCAACAGCAGGTTCCAATGTCGAGTAGTCAGCTGGGTACTTCCTGTAGAAGGTCTCTTGTAGATTTTTGTAGTGTCTCTGCAGCTTTAACATAAGGCCTACTTCTGACCCTTGGATTCCATGTCTTTGTTCTGGGTGCAAGAGAGAGTAGGCCCAGTCCTTCCAGGCACTCCTCTTATGATCTTCCTCTGGTCCAGCACTATTTTATAATGGGTGTTTGGAGGTGTCACATTTATGCCTGTGAAGGTCTAGCATGTGGGAATGACTCCAGGGCACGCCATAACCAATGAGGTAAAGTTGCCGGGGCAAACCCTAGCCACTTTGGCCATTTTCAATATGGCGAAAGTCTTCTGCTACACTTAATTTGTGCTCTGAAAGCTGGGGATGTGTGTGGGGAGGTTACCATGGTATTCCTCATGTCAACTCACATATAACACTAAAATCCATTTTGGGACAGCCACTGTACCCACAATAAACTTGTAGACTGAAGCCTGCTAGACTAAAAGTGGGTTTCTCTAGCAACCAGACAGTGGATACACTCAAATTGTTTTGACATCCTGTTTTTCTTCCGATCAAGTGTGCCCAAACATGTCACACGTAAACGCAGCAAGCCTGTCATGCAGGATTTAACATTCTGGCAGGATTTGACACTGTGATGTCAAAAAAAGAATGCTCACAGCCCCCAGAATACCTATTCTGGGAGGTGCAAAGAAGTTGTTTCTGCTCATTCAGGTTAGTGGACGGCAGATGTGGGAGAGTAAATGCAAATTTAGCAACCCGGAAACTTAGGGATTACAGCAAACAATTGATTGACGGAATGCTGACAATGCAAACATTCTCCCCCAGTCAAAAGAAATAGGTTAAATCCATTGTTCTTTTGCCCACTACGCCTCCCCAGTTTGGACCCAGCCCATGGCTTAATTTGTGCCGGTGCTTTCCGGTACTTAGCACCGGCACTTAATTATCAGGGCCGGGTCTACAGTACATGCATTGCTGCACGTAATTGACTTTCTTTTACTTTACTACTGGTACTGTAACTGGACTTGGCAGTGTTACTGTTATTTTAGAGAACTCATTCGCAGTATCTGCTTCTGAGCTTGTCCATCTGTCTCACTCCAGTCTCATTAATCCACAGTCAGAGTCAGTGCAATCTATGTTCCGCAAACCGTGGCCGCGCTGCCCTTAGTTCAGTGTTCCCAGCCAGTGGGCGGGGGGACACTGATTGATTTGGGCTGGATAGGATTTTGGTTCTTCAATCTGTGTGGGTTGGGCGGCAGCAGGCAGTGTGAGCATGCGCAGATTTCAGATTGCACATTGCCATGCCCCAGCACACCCGCGCATGGGCCGGTCGCACCCCACCACCGAGTCATTGTGACTGGTTCACACTTCAACGGCCATAAATCTGAACTCCCCAGCCAGCGTAACAATGACGTTAGTGGTGGATCGCAGGCTTGCAGCAGTAGTAGTGTAGCCAGCCACTAGCCACCACTAGTACACTAACAGCTCAATAGCGGCACACCAGGTGAGATAGGCACTGCAGGCTATCAGGCCCGCCTGGCCGAGTGTGCCCTTATTTATCAGTTAATAACGCACGCACCGCAGTGCACTGTCTGCAGCACTCTGCAGTCAGTGTGTGTTTGTCCGCGTTCTGGCTTTGTTGTGGTTTGGTATTGAACACTGTAGGATGATGACCCCCCCGCCCGCCACCGCCCCCCCCCCACGTTCCCTTGACCCTACACTCTCCACTCGTTGATAAAGTAAGTTGCTAGAGTTGCTAAACTAAGTCTACTGCAGAAAGAGCACGCAGATTGTCTGCGTGCGTCTACGGCCGGTAGTAGTTCACCTCTGGCCTTTAAATGTTAGCTGTGTTTTTTATTAGGTTTCGCCTATTATCATTCGCTTGCGAATGTAATAGGCGAAAATTCAAGTGCTCAATCGACTAGTGAAACCACTGCGGTTTTCTCACAGTGCATGTGAGTCACGTGACCACAAAAGCGGGTCACGTGACCACACAAGCACGCGCATCTCCCTAATATTCCTGCATTCCCGCCCCCCCCCCACCAGGCTCTCCCGCCCCCATCCGGCTTCCCTCCGCGCATCTGCCTGCCACACTTCTCCCCTCGCTCGCATTCCCGCCCCCCCACCAGGCTCTACCGCCCCCATCCGGCTTCCCTTGTTTTGTTTTGCAATCATTTTTTTTTTCATTTCCCTCTGTTAATCTCCCTCACTTGTATTCTGTTTCCCTTTTCTTGTCCCCTCTGCTTTTTTTTCTTGCTTTCCCGGTTTTAGCTTGTTATTTTTTCGTTTCTATTTTTCGCTTCCAAAGCCGCTGCAAAGCCGGAGTGCGCTGAGCCCCCCTCAATGCCAGCTTGGAGGCTGAATGGGCAAAAGTACTTTTCAGCCTGCAGAATGCCTTAGAACTGTTGCCAAAAATATTTCCCTGCGTTTACTAGGAGCGCCTTCCCCCCACTTGCCTTACATCACGTCCTACACATCTCGTATAAAGACACGGCATTTCACAGCGTGCAGAGAGGAGAGAGCCGGAATGCAGCTCAGACAACTGCCTCGTAACGCGTTTTTTCCTAGAGCTTCCCTTGTTTTGTTTTGCAATCATTTTTTTTTATTTCCCTCTGTTAATCTCCCTCACTTGTATTCTGTTTCCCTTTTCTTGTCCCCTCTGCTTTTTTTTCTTGCTTTCCCGGTATTAGCTTGTCATTTTTTCGTTTCTATTTTTCGCTTCCAAAGCCGCTGCAAAGCCGGAGTGCTCTGAGCCCCCCTCAATGCCAGCTTGGAGGCTGAAATGGGAAAAGTACTTTTCAGCCTGCAGAATGCCTTAGAACTGTTGCCAAAAATATTTCCCTGCGTTTACTAGGAGCGCCTTCCCCCCACTCGCCTTACATCACGTCCTACACATCTCGTATAGGGACGCGGCATTTCACAGCGTGCAGAGAGGAGAGAGACGGAATGCAGCTCAGACAACTGCCTCGTAACAAATTTTTTCCTAGAAACACCATCCTCTCTCCACGCGAAGGGGTCGTTGCAGGTCTTAAAGTGACATGAGCAGAAAATGCCACAATATAAACAGAATAATTAAAAGCTCTACATACAACAAATTTATTTGTAAAAAAAAAGTTTATAAGGAGCTAAGTCTCCCGTTCCAGTTAGTTCAGAGTGTGTGACTGAAGGGACTTACAATTTATTGCAGATTGTATGATCAGAGATAGACAGCGGCAGATATGCAGGGAGTATATACAGGAAGCGTGGCTGTGATAACATCTCCTGGTCATTAATAGTGCACGAGGCTGAAGCTCAAACCATTGATTTTTTTTCTCGAGTCTTTCACTTAAAGTGCATGATATCACTGCAGAGCCAGCTCATTGGCTGTGAGGCATGACTTACTGGTTGACACTAAAGCGCGTGAATTTATAATGTATACCAACATCTAACATAGGCCTGGTCTCCTTGGGACAATATGAGCAGATTCTGTGCATTATAAGGTTAAACTCGAGCCTCCCACGCGCATTGAACAATGGCAGACACTTAAGATTCGAAAACTACTTTTTAGTGGCTCTTTTTTTCCCAACCCAGTTTATCATTCTGCAATTTTACTTTCACAGAAATGTAGGGGTCGTTTTTTAGGTGGAGCCTGGACAGTGCACTGTATTGAGGTATGGCATACAAGCTCCGCCCATTTCCCCGCCCATCTTTTTAATTGGCTCCTGTTACTGTCCTTAATAAATGGTTGCTTTTCATTTGGGAATAGGCTTGTTAGTCCCTCGTCGTTTACATTTTGCAGCAGCGCTCATTGGTGCAAAGCAAAAAAAAAAACAAGCACTGGCGTTGCCAATAGGTTTCGCATTTGGAAAGTGCACATCGTTGTCCCTTGTGAACTCCCTTCAGCAGAGCAAAACAAATGCATGGTAACCCAACACAAGCACTGGCGTTGCCAATAGGTTTCGCATTTGGAAAGTTGGAGCTATTGGTTTTGTAAATGACATTTTATATTTATATATTGTTATTGACAATGCCAATAACGATATATAAATATAAAATGTCATTTACAAAACCAATAGCTCCAACTTTCCAAATGCGAAACCTATTGGCAACGCCAGTGCTTGTGTGGGGTTACCATGCATTTGTTTTGCTCTGCTGAAGGGAGTTCACAAGGGACAACGATGTGCACGGATCTATGGCACAATTAAAAGTTATAATATGAACTGAAGGAAATTAGCAGAACATGGTGACAAATTAACTCCTTAGAATTGGCAGTGATTAGAGCAATAATATAAAAAAACAAATAAACAATGTCTTTTATTTCTAACGCAAACACGTACAGATTTAAAGTAATCCGGGCCAGCCACCCGGCCCACCACGTCAACGAACAAACCGCCAAGTTTAAGTTGTAGTAGAAGTAAGCAGTAAGTTAGTTAACTTAACAAGTAGACAGTGTAGTAGCGAGTACGACGTAGCGTAGCCGCCATTCGCCCGCCGGCGCCTCCCATGCCATGACGATTGATGATCCTCATAAATGATGCCAAGCAACTTAAAGGAGAATGGAGATTCGTGATGATGTGATGAATCTCTTAGTTCTTCCTAATCTGTTCTCAATCTTATATACTATGTTGATGGCGAGGTGGTGGCCCTTAGTTAGTTCAGTGTTCCTGGCTGGCCCATGGTAGGCGGGTCGGACTCGGGACACTGATTTGGGCTGGATTTTGGTTTGAGGGTTGGTGCTAGGCGGCAGCAGGCAGCGTGCGCAGTTTCATTTTCCCAGATTGCGCATTGCTGCAGTGCCATGCCCCAGCAGACCAGCCGCACCACGGCCAGTGCAGCCATACTCAATCAACGACCGAGTCATCTCAGTACGAGTGCCAGCCCAGTGCGACCCGATGATGATGCTGGTGCTGAGGACTCAGGACTGGCAGCACGCAGCAGTACTTACTACTTTGTAGTAGCCACTACACTAGCCACCCCACCACTACTACTACCAGTATGGTACCGTAGGCGCCATGGCAACAGCCAGGTGAGGCAGGCAGACAGGCTAGCAGGCCTAGTGCCCAAATCAGTTAATAAAGCAGATCTTCCTAATGCACCGCAGGGCAAGGGCAGTGCACTGTCTGCAGTCTGTGTGTGTCTCGGCCGGGCCGGCCGCCCATCATGTTCCTTTGACATCAAAATAATATTTTTCTCAAAATATTGAGACTCAATGGTCAGATACCAGGCGCCAGGCCATGGATTTCTGCACAACCACTACCAAATCAGCCGAGAAAACTGCAACTATTCCAAAATGAGCATTTTTTCTTTTACCGGGTTAAGTTGGCCAAGTTGGCAATTTAGGAAGTTTCTAAACACTTCACACCATTCTGATTTCTGGAGCATTTTTTCCTGGAGCATTCGTAAGTGAAAACTTTATTTCACAAAAATAGATTTTGCTGAGTTTTCCTCCCATGTGCAGGTACTTATATAGTTGATTTTTAACTCATTTTTAAATTCATTGTTTAGTTAGTGACAATCAAAAATCTCACTCAGTAAATGTGGGCATAGTACTCTAAGCTAAGGCATTAGTGTGTTAGGATGCATCCGTTGTAGTCACTGAGGAACTGAGAGGCCCAGGAGGGGATTCCTCGTGGTCCCAAAATACGATCCAGTCTGGTGGCCAGGATTAAAAACATAGGTTTTCTGCTTCATCGCCACCAAGGGCATGTGTAGGACCCTAGTCCGTGGTCACTGGCTGCTCCCGTGGCGTGTCTCCTCCCATCTTTAAGAGTACCGAGAGACACAACATCGCATACACACCCAAGGTGAATCAATATGTGCTCATTCCTAAAACTTTCCAGTGGCCCCATGGTGGCCATGGAATCTTTGCCAGGTATCCTCTAGAACAGTAATGGGCACAGTCCTCAATGTATGCATGTTATAATTCTGCCCACAGGTTACACACTGTTCAACATCCCCTGTTATTAGTTTATGTGTAATTGGGCATCAATAAACTTCCCTCACACTTGCTTTAGTGTTAATATGCCCAAGGTGACCTTCAAGAACCAGAGCAATGAAGTCCTTCCCAGAGCACTTGAAAGAGGACACAGCTCAACTCTCATTACACAGAACCCTGGCAATGAGGGATGATGATGGACCACATGTCATTCACCTCTGCATCCCACCTTTGTTTGCCTTAACCTGAAACAAAGCATGACCACTCTTCTTTGCCTTTATCCACTAATTGCATGTTAAATATATATCCATCACCAGGACAACTGATCTCTCATGCTGGTCGTTGGCATTCACCACTTCTTTCTTTAGCAGACAGCTCAGTGATCCATCACAACATTTTTCATATCTTTGTCGCCACTATTGTAATCTGAAGATTGGACTGTAGAAAGTAGTTTATTGCTAAAACAACCCAGAATAGGGTAATGTGTGTTAGCAAAAGATCAGCGTGTTCCCTTAGTTGGACAGAGAAAGGAAGACACATGGGCAGCACTGCACATGGGTACCTCATGTCAGAAGAGACAAGAGTGCAATGTTTTAGTGGCATTAAGCTAGGGAGATAAGGTATACGGTATATCATCTGACGGTTAGCAGTTCCAGTTGAAGATATGGGTGGAGATAATAAATTGGGTTGAGCCAGTGGAGGAAGTGGATGGAGGCAGAGAAAAGTAGGTGTGGCCTCCAACAAACATTTGAGCAACATCTGGCTTCTGGAAGCCACGGACGAAGGAGGAAGCACAACCATGCTGGGGGTTGATTGGACCCTCAAATACCCTTTGTCCAGAGCTGGCTCATGGGGCATTGCTCCCTAAGCATATGTTATGGCAGGGTTTTTGGCTTTATTTAGCAGTGATAATAGATCATTATTCTTGCTCGCATCTAGTATAGGCATTCTTAGCCTGTGTTGGCCCTTTTAAGCCCTTTTTCCAGACCTAGAAGAGGATAGCTGCTTAATATGCCTTTATTCTTGACTTTAACCTGTCTATTGCCTATTGGCTTTGACATATTAGACATATTGGTATGGTTCATGTAGGTATTCTGACAGAGCTAAGGAGCATTTCACCCCTTTCAGGCCTAAAGCTAGAGAGACTCCATCTTGATGGAAGCAGAGAGGCTTTTCAGGGCAAAGGCGAAGTTTATAGTTAAGGCTGTTTTCCACTTGGAGAGAACCGGTCTGGGCCAGCCCTTATCGGTAGGCTGTATTATTCTCTGTGTAGAAGACACAACAAAAGGCCGGCCGGCTGGTGTGTGTCCTTGATGCGAGGTGATGCAGAGACCTGGTAAGCGGTGGGCTGATGGATGGAACTTTCCATGAGGAAACAGCATTCTATATTTGTGAAGTGCAGAGGCGGAGTCAGTTAGTCAAGCAGAGGGGAGTCGAGGAGGAGAGTCCAGCAGAGAGGAGAGCAGTGGAGTGGAGTTGGCAGAGAGAGAGAGAGGGTTCAATCTGGAGAAGAGCTGAGTTGAATAGTGAGCTGGAACTGAAGGAAGCAGTCAGAAGCAGTTGTTTATCAGGAGGAAGTGTGAATAGCTGGAGTCTGAAGTAATGCCTTTTAGCAGAGATAGAGGAGAGCTCGTGGATTAACCTATGGGAGCAGATGGAATTGGACATTGGCGCAGAGATAGAGTGAATAAGAGAGACAGAATGAACAGTGATCAGAGCGGCAGGAACTATTAAAAGATTGAAGACGCAAAGTGGAGAGACAGTTCGTGTGGGGAAGAGGAGTCCAGAGACAGAGCGATCAGCGCAGAGGTGTACCCAAGAGTGCAGGAGAGGAGAGAGAGCATGAGATGAGCCAAGGCACAGACGAGAGAGGAACCCAGATGACAGCTAGAACAAGACTTCACACTAATCAGGTGATATTGTTTTCATCACATTAGCTACACTTAATCTTTTCCCTTTCAGCGGAGTGTTCCTGTTATGTGTAATCTTTTCTCTTTCAAGCGGTGTGTTCTACCTATAGTCTTTGTTAGATGTGCATTAATGTTTATATTACTGTAATAAATAACCTCCCCCAGTTTATAACTAACTGGTGTGTAATCCCTATTCTTGTTCACTAAAGGTAAACATAGCTCCTAGGTAGTTGCTGCATGAATGGATGAGTAATCCCAATCAGGTGAGTGGTGATCACATAAATAGGGAGTGAGTGGACCTTTGATGCCAAGAACAGGTAATACATAGTAATCTGAAACCATATCCAAAGTCATCATTGTAGTTTCATCCCGAGTAGACAGCTGAGATAATATCCCAATATATATATATATATGTATAGGTGTTCATAGGAATGTGGTCGTCGTTGATATGCGGCGTTAATGAGAACGGCGGGAGGGATACTGCCGTGTAAAGCCACCGGATTGTGGTATAAGACTAAATGAGAGCGACAGGGGGGACACTGTCGTGGATGTTTCGCAGGATCGCGAACGCTTTGGAAAAGGAGAGCACTGGGGCTGCAGACCCACGTGTGTAGCAGATCTGCCCTAGGGTAGAACGGTCTGGGTCAGGGTGGCCGCGAGACCAACTGATGTGAATAAGTGTGGTGTAGGGTATGGATATCCCTAGTAATCAGTGAGTATTCTTAGTATCCCTATAGATTTAGTGGTGTTCTTAATAATATGAGCTTGTATATTGCGAGTTCCCTATCCTCAGGTAGGTACCAGGTGCCTGGATATAGAGGAGTCCTGAGGACGGAAGGTGAGTACGTTTTGGCTGGGTCACAGGGGCCCCTGGGGGCTGATCCCATCTAAACAGAAAATCCAGCCATTACATTTTGGCGTAGTCGGCATCTTACGAATCCTGTGTGACCCCATGTGTTGTGAGTAAGCGCCAAACATTACATTTTGGCGTAGTCGGACAGTTTACGAATCCTGTGTGACCCCATGTGTTGTGAGTAAGCGCCAAACATTACATTTTGGCGTAGTCGGACAGTTTACGAATCCTGTGTGACCTCCATGTGCTTAGATTGTTTCCCATATGTTGTGTGGGAGGGTCCTGAACGCTAGTTCCATCTGGCGTAATGTTGCATTTTATGTAGCCTGTTAGACCTATTGGCTTGAACAGTTGCAGCGTGAGGAGATTGTATTTCATCATGGCATTTGGTTTATTCAGGGTGGAAGGAATGGTTTTCATCTTGGTGTTTAAACTGTCAGAGTTGAAGGATGGCATTACATGAGGAAGCCAGTTACATCTTTGTGATGGTCCAATTGTATAAATGTGTGTAAAAAATGCTTTTAAATTGCCCATTCAATTGCTTGCTGCATCTGCTTATGCTGTGCAATGTGAAATGTGTTCATTGTTCTATGATCTGTGGAGTTCTGTGAATATAGCTCCTTGTAAATAGCTTGTGAATAGCGCCATATTTTTGTGACTTGTGAGGTGCATGTTCTCATGTTGATCTGTTGTGTTCCTTGTGCATTGCGCCTTGGAAATGTTGTTTGTGAAAGGCTTGTTTTGTAAATATGGCTTGTGAATAGCGCCATGTGGTCATGGCCTGGACAGGGCATGTTATCATTACGTTTGGCAGGAGAGAGCTGGATCTTTCTCGGGTGCTTGGGGATAACGTTTTTGAAAATATGTACGTGTCATTTGTAAACGTGAAGAAATGTGCTAATGATTTTCCCATGTGAAAATGGACGTTGGGAAATGATTCTGTTTGAGCTGCCAAAGGGTTAATATCTTGAGTTGAGGTGGCAGCCTTTATTTTTTACATGCTGTCAACATGCATGGTTATCTGACCTGACTATAAAAGTCAGTGAATTATTTTAAGGATTTTTGATGGTTTGATTTTGACTTTTTTTTTGGTTCCTTGGTCAGCCTACGTGCTTTGTCAGTTTCTTGACGGAAAGTTAACATCTTGTGTTTTGAGAAGGGTTCTGTTCATTTCACATTCCTTTTGAAATGCGTCTACGTATTTGTGTGGGTTCACCTTGGAATTGATGTGGTTATAAATCAACGTTATGGAGAAAGCTATGTTCTTTTAAAATGAGTGAAATGTTAACAAGATAGCCCGTTAGAGTGCACGCTACGAGCTGTTTTCATTAATTATTTCTGTGAGGGGTTTCCATCTAGACAGGAATGTGTTGGTTTTACAATAATAAATCTTGCCCGACTGTGCATGGTAACATGTGCTTTTAATTAGTGACTGGCAACTATTTGCCTTTGAAATGAAAATGTTCAAATGAAAATGTATGTTTTTATAAATGTGAACTTAAATACAATGTTGAAATGTATTTGCATTTTTATGCTGTTTTACAAATTATTTCTCTTTGACAAATGGACCCTAAATAAGTGAAATGTCTTGCCTTTAGTTGAGTTAGTTGGACAAACGTCTTTTTAAAAAAAAAATTGGACCTTTTTTAATTGGCAATGCACTGTAACTGAATTGTTTTTGTTAAACTCGAGCTTCTGTTAGTTACAAAATAAGGCAGGAGAAATTTGTTTTTTGACCTTGGCAAGACCAGCTGGTCTGCGCAGACGAACTCTTTTTTCATTCTGCAAGTTTCGATCACGTCCCAGTGTGTTATGATGGGCTACAATCCAATTTTCTTCCGCGCACGGCTTGTTTATTTAAGGGCGGGGTGGCCTGGCTCTTCAGACTCTGACCAGGGAAAATGGGAGTCTTGCAGTGCCCTGCTGATGCTGTCATCATTTGGCGGTGTTTCAATTTTTTTTTCACACTGTAGCATGGCTCTTGCCCAGAAGGGTGGTACTGACTTAGTTAGGATTAGGGTATGTTAGGCCCCACTCAATGTTACTAAAAGTTAAATTTTGAATGTTTTAATTAATTAGGATATTTTCTTTTCGAAAATGAAAGGCACCCGGGGTGCTTTTTAAATGGAAAATTTTCTTTTACAAGAATAATGATACTTCTTCTCTTGTTTCTAGGATGGCTGCAGTTGGGGTGCGTGCGTGCGTCTGCCCACTCCCTTTATTTGTTTTAGCTTTTTATTTTCATGTTATTATTTTAGTTTATTGTTTTGGATGATGGAACCAGACCAGACCAGACCAGACCGGGTGATGGATGGCCACATTGGAGGAAGTGCCCAGGATGCAGGGTGGTGGCCTACACTGAAGAATTTGGACATTAAATAATCCCTTGGACAATCAGGCCCCACTTTTGAAAAAAAAAAATATGTCACCTATTATAGTTTTTCTAAATGAAGGACTTTTTTTCAATGATGGTGCGCACATGTGTTTCACCGTGCGATTTAAAATGTTTTTTTTTTTTTTTTTTTTTTTTGTTGTTTTAAGCTTGATGTTACACCAGCTATCTTATAGACATTTTCACCTTGATTGATTAATGGGTGGTTACCTTAAAATTTTGATTATTCTGGGTACAGTGTCTTTTAGTATGATTATGTATTAATGTTTGCCCAGACCTTGCAACTGTATTTCTCAGATTTCGCTTTAAATTGACAAATGTCAGCAGGTAGGCCTCATTTAGGCCTATTATTATTTTCATCTCACATATTAGTACCTACACCAATAGTTTCATGAGTCATCATTAGCTTAAGTTGCCTATAGTAGGTAAGGCTCATTTAGGCCCTTTCTTGTTTTCTCATTAGAAGTTGAAACACATTTAGTTTTTAAGTTCACAACTGTAGGTAGGCCTCATTTAGCATTAAGTTGTCCGAAGTAGGCCCATTTAGGCCCCTTGCTGTTTTCATTCAACACATAAGTCCCTACATCACTAGATTTCACCAGTTATCATTAGAAGTTGAGGCACATTTAGTTTGAGGATGCTTTGGTTAGTTTCTGTTGTTATCAGATCCAATCTCAGATATGTTTCAGCATTCAAGTCAAGGGTGCTTTGATTTGTTTTTAGGTTTCTATTCCCTACAATTGAGTTTCAGGTGGAATTTTCTTGAGTTGTCATTGTTTTTAGGGGGTTTTTTAGGTCTTGATTTGTTGATAGATTGTGTTGATGTTTGTTTATTTAGATGTTATTGTTTGTCAGATGTTCGCAAGATAAGGATCTAAGGGTGGTTGGCAGAGTTTTTTGGGCTTTATTTAGCAGTGATATAGATCTTAATCTTGCTCACATCTAGGATAGGTATTTTTAGCCTATGTTGGATAGATTATGTTGATGTTTGTTTAGATGGTTGTTGTTGTTTATAAGATGCTCGCAAGATAAGGATCTAGGGTGCAATGTTATGGCAGGGTTTTTGGCTTTATTTAGCAGTGATAATAGATCATTATTCTTGCTCGCATCTAGTATAGGCATTCTTAGCCTGTGTTGGCCCTTTTAAGCCCTTTTTCCAGACCTAGAAGAGGATAGCTGCTTAATATGCCTTTATTCTTGACTTTAACCTGTCTATTGCCTATTGGCTTTGACATATTAGACATATTGGTATGGTTCATGTAGGTATTCTGACAGAGCTAAGGAGCATTTCACCCCTTTCAGGCCTAAAGCTAGAGAGACTCCATCTTGATGGAAGCAGAGAGGCTTTTCAGGGCAAAGGCGAAGTTTATAGTTAAGGCTGTTTTCCACTTGGAGAGAACCGGTCTGGGCCAGCCCTTATCGGTAGGCTGTATTATTCTCTGTGTAGAAGACACAACAAAAGGCCGGCCGGCTGGTGTGTGTCCTTGATGCGAGGTGATGCAGAGACCTGGTAAGCGGTGGGCTGATGGATGGAACTTTCCATGAGGAAACAGCATTCTATATTTGTGAAGTGCAGAGGCGGAGTCAGTTAGTCAAGCAGAGGGGAGTCGAGGAGGAGAGTCCAGCAGAGAGGAGAGCAGTGGAGTGGAGTTGGCAGAGAGAGAGAGAGGGTTCAATCTGGAGAAGAGCTGAGTTGAATAGTGAGCTGGAACTGAAGGAAGCAGTCAGAAGCAGTTGTTTATCAGGAGGAAGTGTGAATAGCTGGAGTCTGAAGTAATGCCTTTTAGCAGAGATAGAGGAGAGCTCGTGGATTAACCTATGGGAGCAGATGGAATTGGACATTGGCGCAGAGATAGAGTGAATAAGAGAGACAGAATGAACAGTGATCAGAGCGGCAGGAACTATTAAAAGATTGAAGACGCAAAGTGGAGAGACAGTTCGTGTGGGGAAGAGGAGTCCAGAGACAGAGCGATCAGCGCAGAGGTGTACCCAAGAGTGCAGGAGAGGAGAGAGCGCATGAGATGAGCCAAGGCACAGACGAGAGAGGAACCCAGATGACAGCTAGAACAAGACTTCACACTAATCAGGTGATATTGTTTTCATCACATTAGCTACACTTAATCTTTTCCCTTTCAGCGGAGTGTTCCTGTTATGTGTAATCTTTTCTCTTTCAAGCGGTGTGTTCTACCTATAGTCTTTGTTAGATGTGCATTAATGTTTATATTACTGTAATAAATAACCTCCCCCAGTTTATAACTAACTGGTGTGTAATCCCTATTCTTGTTCACTAAAGGTAAACATAGCTCCTAGGTAGTTGCTGCATGAATGGATGAGTAATCCCAATCAGGTGAGTGGTGATCACATAAATAGGGAGTGAGTGGACCTTTGATGCCAAGAACAGGTAATACATAGTAATCTGAAACCATATCCAAAGTCATCATTGTAGTTTCATCCCGAGTAGACAGCTGAGATAATATCCCAATATATATATATATATGTATAGGTGTTCATAGGAATGTGGTCGTCGTTGATATGCGGCGTTAATGAGAACGGCGGGAGGGATACTGCCGTGTAAAGCCACCGGATTGTGGTATAAGACTAAATGAGAGCGACAGGGGGGACACTGTCGTGGATGTTTCGCAGGATCGCGAACGCTTTGGAAAAGGAGAGCACTGGGGCTGCAGACCCACGTGTGTAGCAGATCTGCCCTAGGGTAGAACGGTCTGGGTCAGGGTGGCCGCGAGACCAACTGATGTGAATAAGTGTGGTGTAGGGTATGGATATCCCTAGTAATCAGTGAGTATTCTTAGTATCCCTATAGATTTAGTGGTGTTCTTAATAATATGAGCTTGTATATTGCGAGTTCCCTATCCTCAGGTAGGTACCAGGTGCCTGGATATAGAGGAGTCCTGAGGACGGAAGGTGAGTACGTTTTGGCTGGGTCACAGGGGCCCCTGGGGGCTGATCCCATCTAAACAGAAAATCCAGCCATTACAGCATACTACATCAGTATTTCTGTTTTAGTTAGGGCTGTGTATATTCATAAAATATATACATATACACATTGATAGTAATAGTACCATTACACTAGTCTGTACATACACCTTTATATATTTTTCTTTTTATTGTGGAAAGACATCAGTGAGTGACAGGGGGATCTGAACCCGGTCCTGACGAAGGGGCATGGCGCCCCGAAACATGTTGACCCACACAGGAAAAGAAGCACATTAACCCGCTTGTTCTTTCCGAATCACCTTTTTTAACAATACCCGCCAGTGTTTATTAAATAGTTTTTTCTATCACCAGGCCAGGTATTTTTTAACATCACGTATTTATCTCACCCCTGACCCCACTGACACTCACTCCATTTCACTCACATAGCACTTTCATCTCAAAAGGTGCTCCAGCGTAGTCGCTCGTCGCAGCACTGCCCCACCTGGCAGCCGGGCGGGAAGACCCCGATGATGAAGCATGACACCAAGGGCCCTTTTGGTGTGTGAGGGGTATTTTAATACATTTTGTGTATTCCATTAACAACTGGATACACGCTGACCCTACGTGAGGTGGACCTTGTTGATTAATAGTACAAGGACCAACAAGACCACAACACCAAGTTGGCCAGGGTACTGAAAGTGCTAGAGGATTAAGGACTGACCGCAGAGTGGGAGAAGTGTCGTCTAGGGATGGCCTCTGTCACCTATCTGGGACATGAAATCAGTGAACAGGGTATCACACCAAAGAAGGAGAACGTGAGAGCAGTATGTGATGCTCCACCCCCCTCCAGCAAGGAAGAAGTAAGGTCCTTCCTAGGGATGGCTGAATATTACAGCAAGTTCGTACAACATTTTGCCACTAAGACTCACCACATGAGGCAGCTTATGAGAGAGAAGACGGCATTTGCATGGACGGATGAGACACAGAAGGAGATCGAATGTATCAAAAGGGATGTTGTTTAGGCCATACCCCTCCAGGGATATGATCCGCAGGGTCATACGGTGTTGACAACGGATGCCAGCGACAAGGGCCTGGGAGCAGTCCTTATGCAAGACAGGGGCGGAGGAACGATGGAGACATTAAGCTTCGCATCCAGAGCCCTGACAGACACAGAAAAGAAGTTTAGTGTCATCGAAAAAAAAATGCTTGCGGTAGTGTGGGCAATGGGCAGATTTCGTCAGTTCTTGTGGGGCACGAGGTTCCAACTTAAAACGGACCATAAACCCTTGGTGAGAGTTCTCATGTCTACCGGACATGCAAGCGCAACACCCAGTATTGCAAAAATGACCCTCAAATTATTGGAATATCGCTATGATGTGGAATACATCCCGGGCAGCAGGAACAAGGTGGCTGACTACCTGAGCAGGGCTGCAGCAATGAAAAACGCTGATGAAGAGAAGGAAGTGAGTGAGGAGATGGTGGAATTGATGGAAGACCCAGAGAAGGTAATAAGTAATCAAGAGTGGAAGGATGCGTACAAGGCGGACAGAAACATCCGAGAGGTGATAGAACACATAGTTGGAGGTTGGCCCGAAAAGAAGCATCTAAATGGGAACCTGAGGAAGTATTATGAAGTGAGAGAGGAACTGTCCCTGGACGACAAAGGTGTGTTTGTATACCAAGGGGATAAGGTGGTACCCCCGGAGGAGCTAATCCCGAGGTTACTGGCGATACTGCACGAAGGCCATCTAGGTATCGGAAAAACCAAACTGAGGGCCAAACAAGGATACTCGTGGCCTGGCATGGATATACAGACTGAAAGCCATGTGAGAGAGTGTGACCAATGCCAGCGTGTTGACAAAACCATGACACCTTTGAGGCCGGCCTTAGGAAAATTCGCTGCCCCGAAGAATCCTTGGGAGGAACTATCCATTGATATACTGGGACCAATACTGGACGAGCAAGGAACTCCAAAATACCTATGTGCCCTAGTAGACAGATACTCTAAGTGGCCTGAAGTACAGGTCCAAGAGGAGATGGATATGGAAACCATACTTAAGTTCCTCACAGCAACGTTCCTCAGGGAAGGCATTCCCAAGTCCATATTGAGCGATAATGGTCCACAATTCACTTCAGAAAAGTGGCTTAAATACATGGAGAGGAATGGGATCATCCCCAAACATACGTCCATATATCATCCAGCGGGTAATGGACAAGTGGAACGATTCAATAGAGTACTAATGGGCTCCATCCAAGCAGCTGTCATTATAGGGAGGGCTGGGAGAAGGAGATTCTACACATGATTTGGGCCTACCGCATCACGCCCACAAGTACGGGGTACAGCCCCTTCCAGATTCTCAGAAGCAGAGATCCCTTTACTAAAGACAATTTGGCATGGAAGGAAAAGACTGTTAATAGCAAATGGTCTCCGGCTGTAGTACAAAGGAACTTGGAAAAAGCTCAAACCATATATACAGAACATTATAACAAAAGGAAGAATGTAAAGGACACGTCATTGGAAGAAGGAGAATGGGTGAGGGTCAAGCTGGCAGTGTTGCAGAAAAAGGGAGACAGCAAATACAGCAGGCCCCTCCAAGTCAAAGAGGTTTACGATCGAGCAGCAATGTTGAGCGATGGAAATGTGTGGTCCCAGGATCGCATGGCTCGATGCAACAAGATCTTACAATGGGCTCCCGAAGATCGGGAACAAGGAGAGACAGATCAGGATACAACTGAGAATGAGAACATCACCCTGGAAGGAGACATGGAAGGTGCGGACCCGATGTTGGAGCAAGGAGGCGGTGAAACTCCCAGAGCAGAGACACAGAGGCAAGAGAGGAGAGAGCTGACGTGCAGAGAGAGTTCGGGTACACAAGAAGGAAGAGAAAAGGGGTCCGTGATGACCAGTGGGAGAGAAGCGATGTCCACCCCGGTAAGATGCACGAGAGGGGGGCGAGTGATTGTGAGACCTTCCAGGTTCTGGGACTTTGAGATGGGTGATGGACAATAACCCCCAAGACTGCTTATTCATGTGATACAAAAAGGGGGAGATATGTAGTATTGGCGTTCTAGTTTTCACGCTACGTCATCACATAGCGTGAACGGCGGCCATTTTGAGTCGCGCGCGAAGGGCGCCAGATCGGGCGTCGGAGCAGGGCTGAGTGTCAGCAAGCTCGGCACTCTCCGTGAGGAGAAGAAATATATTAATAAATACAACGTTACACAGCTCTGAGTGTTCCGTCTTTAATAGGAGGAACCTCACCTCCACACTGACCTTTGCGTATGTGTTGTGTGGTGTAAACGGATCAAGATATCAAGTAAATATGATGGGAGTTGTAGTGTCGCTGGCAGTGGGGTGTACCACTGCAGCACACGTCCCCTCCCACTGTTTCTCTTAGTTTGTCCCCTCTAGCGTAGGGGGACTTTGGTTCAGTCCAACGTAAGCGTTGGACACGCAGAGCTGTGAATAAAAAGCCCAGGGCTCTGGGCGTGGTCAGGTTACGTGCCCGCCACTAACAGCACACGTGTGTCCTGCAGCCTCTGATTACTAGGCCTACACCAGTACACTACACTGGCGGCGAGGTGGTTGAGTGTCCGGCCCACTGCGTGCCCTACTGCCACCGCCCACACTGTTCCTGGCTGCCCATCACCGTTCCAGCCCACACGCCCCCTGAGCAGCCGACAGCCCGCGGTGGCTCACCTCGACGCTGCCGCCAGCCTGCCTGCTTCTGCCATCTGTGCCGATCACCAGTGCTCCAGAGTGCCTTCGCCCTGCCTCCCGGCCGTCCTGAGAGCCGTCCAGAGACCTCCGCTGCTGCGTGGCATGGAGCGCCACTGTCAGGTACCCCAGGGTGTCTGCCCGCTGCCCCCGCGGCCTCCGCTCCAAGCCACGTCTCTGTCCCCGGCCCCGGTCCCGTGCAGCTCCCCGGTGGGCCCGCGCATGCGCTGTGTGCGCCCCGCACCACGTTTCTGACGCGCTACGCGGCCTCCCTGCCATTCCTCACGCATCTCGCGTGTCATCGGACCCTGCCAAACCTCACGCTTCTCGCGGAACGAGGCCTACGAGCCCTCCACTATACCGGCAAGCTATCCACAGTGCCCGTTCCTCGTCTGCTGCCTGCTGGAGCCTACTTCAGCTGTCTAGAGCCCCCCTGTCGACACCCCCTGCTGGGTTTCAGCCATCATGGCCAACGTGCCGCCCTTGGAACCGTTCGCTGTCACTGGGACCCCCCCTTCTCAGGCTGCCCGGTGGAGGAAGTGGGTGGAGCGTCTTGAAAATTACTTCATCGCAGCGGACATTGCAGTAGCACGACGGCGCGCAATGCTGTTACACCTAGGGGGTGAGGCCATCCACGACATCTCCAAAGACATTACGGAGGGAGACCCGCCTCACATGTATACCAACCTACGGGACGCCATCACAAGGTATTTTGAACCATTCGCCAGCGCGGATTACGAACGCTTCCTACTCCGCCAAGCACGCCAACTCCCAGAGGAGTCCGTAGACGTATTCTATGCTTGGCTCAAGAAGTTAGCCAGCACGTGCACTCTCCTGGATGCGGAAGATGAGATTCGCGCCCAATTCATACAGGGGTGCGCCTCCCTAAAATTGCGGGAGAGGGTGCTAGAAACGGACGCCATGTCTATGCGCGACATCCTAGCCCTGGGGCGGTCTAAGGAACTTTCCAAGGCCCGTGCTGCCCAAAAGGAGCCGAAACCAGCGATCCCGGTCAAGACGGAACCCGTGTGCGCCATCAAGTCGCAGCCTACAGACAACCGGACGAGGCCTCCACGAAAAGGGCGGCCGAAGCAGGCCCAATCCGCCCACGATCAAGCATGCATGTGGTGCGGAGGTGCCACTCCCCACAAAGGCGCCTGCCCAGCCCAAGGCAAGATCTGCAGCGCTTGCGGCAAAGCCAATCACTTCGCGAGTGTCTGTCTGTCATCGCAAAGGAGGAAGCAGAGTGGCCCACCCAGGAGGGTGCGACAGATGGCACCACTACCGAACACGTCAAACAGCAGCGACATGGACGACGATGAAGAAGACGCCGCATCCGTTCACGTGGTGCGCATGCTCAATACTCTAGCAGCCACATCTTCAACCGAACCAATGTGCACCGTCCAAGTGCATGGCCAAGCAGTCAGAGCCCTCATCGACACAGGCGCGACGATAAACCTCATGGCCGCCAGCGTGTACCAGAGCCTCGAAAATGCTCCCACACTTCACCCCACAAGAGTGCAGGTTTTTGCCTACGGAACCCGGCGCCCGCTGCGCCTGTGCGGGATGTTCCGGACTGCTGTGTCCCACGACTCAACGCAGCTGCAGACAAAAATCTACGTATCCCAAGAAGGATCGGGGTTCCTTCTTGGTTGCAGAACAGAGCGAGAGCTCGGGCTCATACACTTTGCCCTAACAGTACAAGCCCATGGTTTGGATCATTTGGTTTCGGAACACTCCTCGCTGTTCGAGGGCATCGGATGCTTAAGAGGCCCCCCCCGTCCGATTCCACATTGACCAGTCAGTAGCCCCAGTAGCTCTCCGGCACAGACGGATCGCTTTTCACCTCCGGCCCAAAGTTGAAGCCAAGTTGAAGATGCTTGAACAAGCTGGCATCATAGAACGAGTGAGCGGACTCACACCATGGGTATCCCCCATTGTAGTTGCCAAAAAGCCAAAGCAACCTGAGGCAGTAAGAATCTGTGTGGATATGCGCCTCCCCAACCTAGCAATCAAGAGAGAACGTCACCTGACGCCGACCATTGACGACATCATTGGGGAGCTCGCAGGTTCCAAGTGGTTTTCCAAGATGGACCTGAGGTCGGGGTACCATCAGATTCCTCTTCACCCAGACTCACGCCCGATCACGACCTTCTCCACCCACGCAGGCCTATGGAGATACACGAGACTCAACTTCGGCATATCAAGTGCAGCCGAAGTATTTCAAAACATCATTCACAATGTCCTACAAGGCCTCGACGGAGTGCTCAATGTGAGCGATGATATTCTGGTACACGCCCCGACCTTGGAAGAACACATCAGACGCCTCCAAGCGGTATTCAACCGGCTAAAAGAGAGGGGACTGACTCTCCACAAGGACAAATGTGAATTTCTACGCAGAGACATCAGCTTCTTTGGAAACAAGTTCTCCGATCAAGGAGTAGGCCCAGACCCGGAGAAAGTCAAAGACATCCACAAGGCGCCAGCCCCCACATCTGTAACGGCCGTCCGCAGTTTCCTAGGTATGGTGACATACTGCGGGCGTTTCATAAAGGATCTGTCGGACCTGACAGGGCCCCTCCGCGACCTCACAAAGTCAAGTACCGCCTGGACGTGGGGCCCGGAACAACAAGAGTCATTTACAAAGACTAAAGCAGCCCTGTCGGCTGACACAACCCTGGCCTATTTCAACCCGCAACACGAATCACAACTGCTAGTGGATGCCAGCCCCACAGGCCTCAGGGCCGTCCTGTCACAACAACAAGCGTGTGGAGAGTGGGCCCCAGTGGCATACGCCAGCCGCACCCTGACACCTACCGAACAACGTTATTCGCAAATTGAAAGAGAGGCCATCGCCATTCTATGGGGGTGCCGCCACTTTCATATTTCTCTATGGACATCCTTTCTCAGTGATCACCGATCATAAACCCCTTATACCGCTCTTCCAAGGCTCGTCCTCTCACCCACCCCCGAGAATCGAATAATGGGTGCTGCAGTTGCAGGAGTTCCAGTTTACGGTGGAATACCGACCCGGCACACGGAACCCCTGCGGACTACCTATCGAGCACCGTCCAGTCACCGATGCTGAGGCAGCCGAAGCAGCAGCCTTAGAAGAATACGTCCGGCTAATCGTCGAACGGTCAAGACCACGGCCGATGTCCCTGGATGAAGTGGCGAGAGCCACCAAAGATGACGACTGCCTCCAAATTGCAATCCACGTCATAGAGTCTGGCGACTGGAAAGCGCTGCAAAGCCCAGCGTCTTTTCGCACTCCAGACGCCCAGGCTATCCTGAAAGCCCTGTATCAAGTCAGGCACGAGCTATCCATCTCAGCCGAAGGATGCCTCCTGAGAGGCCCTCACCTCGTTTTGCCCAACAGCCTTGCCCAACAAGCTGCCTTGTTGGCACACGGGTCACACCAAGGGATTGTCAAGTCTAAAAACAGACTCCGAAGCAAGTTGTGGTTCCCAGGACTCGACAAGGCCGTTGAGGAGGTGGTCCAAAGATGCCCAGTGTGCCTAGTGACGAGCCTACCAAACTCCCCAGCACCCGTAATCACCGAAGAAGGGCCAACGTCCCCGTGGGTACGAGTGAGCGCAGACTTCGGCAGCCTCCCCGGGGGCAAGTACATGCTCGTCGTGGTAGATGACTTCTCTCGCTACCCCGAAGTGGAAATCGTATCATCGACAGCGGCGTCTGAAGTGATCCCAAAATTCGAAAAAATCATCGCCACCCATGGGCTCATGGATGAAGTCCGCACTGACAATGGACCCCCGTTCAATGGCAGCGAGTTTACGGAATACCTGTAGAGCCATAGCATCAAACATAAACGAATAACACCAAGATGGCCCCAGGCCAACTGAGAGGTCGAAAGACTAATGAGAACTCTAAACAAGACAATCCAAATTGCAATAGCCGACGGCCACAGTCTGGAGCTAGCCATCTATCAATTTCTTCGAGAATATCGCCTGACTCCACATTGCACCACAGGAGTCTCCCACAGCCGGCTCTCCTTCAACCGGGCAATCGCAGACACCATCCCACACCACCCCACGTGGGAGCTAGCCCCAACCCCCAGGAACCGGTCTATGGAACAGCGCGCCAAGAACAACCAGGAAGCGTCCCGAAGACGGAAGGCGACAGACAGCCCAATCCAAGTCAGGGACATGGTTCTTGTAAAGGATCGCCATCCTGGCGGGAAGTTCCATCTACCATTTGAGCTTGACCCCTGGAGGGTAACGGAGATAAATGGGACAATGGTCACTGCTGTCAGGAACGGAGAAGTAGTAACAAGGAACGTCTTGTTTTTCAAAAAAGTACCCGAAGGAGGTGATGATCCGGAACTGGACGACTGGCACCCGGCCCCCCAGCGCAGACCGTCAGAACCAACTGGAACAGACACCCTGACGAGCCAGACCGGCAACATCACCCTGAGCGAGAAGGAGCCCGAGAGACCAGCAGAAGGCACCAGCTTCAACGAGACCAGAGAATCGGAAGAAAAGTCCCCGACCACGGCAGAAGGGCGAAGCCAAGCAAAATACAGTCTACGTCCGTGCCCCAAACCTTCCCAGAGGTATCGAGACTTTGTGGCCCAGTGCTGGCGTTGAACTGACCGAGATGACTGACCCCGCCGAGAATAAAGTAAGACTGTTCTGTTTTATATCCTGTATGTTGTGGATTTCACAGTAATTCCAGAGACTATACCAGAGACAATTTGGCGAATACTGTTCAACACAGCACGTTATGTTTGTTACAGCACACCCACTGACTATGAGAGACATTTGTGTGCCATTGTACTCCAGTTTGTTTTATCCCTAGGTAAAGGAGGAATGTAGTGTCGCTGGCAGTGGGGTGTACCACTGCAGCACACGCCCCCTCCCACTGTTTCTCTTAGTTTGTCCCCTCTAGCGTAGGGGGACTTTGGTTCAGCCCAACGTAAGCGTTGGACACGCAGAGCTGTGAATAAAAAGCCCAGGGCTCTGGGCGTGGTCAGGTTACGTGCCCGCCACTAACAGCACACGTGTGTCCTGCAGCCTCTGATTACTAGGCCTACACCAGTACACTACAGGAGTCCTAGTTCTCTCAGGGCTAGCCAGAGTTGGGTGTGAACTATAGAGTCGAAGCCCGAGTAATATTTTTCCAATCCCAGCATAAGACTACAAGCGCCAGAATTCGGGAAAAAAATCTAGACTGATGAGCTCATCAAACAAGGACTTTGGAAACTTGGCAGAGTTTGGCGCCTGGCGATATTACAACCTTCGGTTAGATAGAGTAACCGCGAGAGTAAGGGCTATAAAAAGTAAGTAACTTATTCAGAACGGGGCAACTTTTGATTGCACAGAGTTAACAAATGTAAACATGTCTAACTTGTATAGTAATAAAACGTACTGCATTATGCCATACACTTTTCATTTGTTGCTGCATATTTAGTCAACCCTTCCACGTGATCTTTTCTTGCGCATTATTCCTCTACCAGTGATCATAGCGGACATACTAAAACGGTACAATTAAAAATCATGTTTTTCACATTGTCACCGTTCTAATTCATAAGAAGAGCTATGAACTCAACAGCTCCCACTTTTGCAACATGGCGTCAAAGGAAGCCTCTCATTGTCTTTGCATACCACGGACAGTTTGCGTTCTAGTTCTTTGATGTAAACTCTGTGGCGCGTCCTCTGTCTTCTCTGGTCCGAAGTCGTGTAACCTGTCTGGATGTTTTGCTGCTCAGCTGCTCGCGCGCGGTCACGTGCCACTGGTTTGGCTTCGGGTCACGTGCTTCGAACCCGGCAGCGTATTCGGAGAAGATGATGATGCGGCGATGGCTGCTCTGTTTACCCGGTATCCTGGGGGTCTTCCTCAAGCTGGGGGGCGCCGAAGAGGAAGGCTTCAAGAGAAAGGTGAGTTAGTGCGTTGCGAGGGTGAGGTGGGCCGGAAGAGGGACCGAAGACCAACATGAAACGCGAGGGAACTGCGGGAGGCAGAGAGAACGAGGGACGAGACATAACTTTGTTCGCTTCCCTGGTTGAGAACAGATCCAGGGAGAGACTTTTTCCATCGGCTGATGCCTTTTGGTAGAAGCACCCAGCAGAGTTGTGAGAGGGCGATAAGCCTCAAACCAAGGGGCAGTTATACTGCCTGTTGGAAGGTGCCCCGACAATGGCGGAAGTTAAACCCATTTGCGCGCTCAGCTGTATTAGTTCCCTTCAATCCCGTGTTACCAGTTTGACTCGTCGAGCCCAAGCACGCTCCCTTGGGCAGCAAGTGCCAAAGATTCACATGCAGCTGTGCCAATACACCGCAGTCCGTATTCACTGCCCCTAACAAGTGTGGGTACTTTGACCAAAATGCATTTCCACCAGTGCACCTCAACCCCTAGCTTCCAACTTGACTTTTGTAGTGAATCCTCGCTTCTCGAGTACTTGGATCAACCCGCAGCCCTGTAAAAGACACTCCTTCCTGAACCGCGACCATCATACAGGGGTGTAGGGGACACTACATTTCCTCTGGGGAAGCAGGGATAGCCTTTGCGTGCTGCAGGCTTATAGTAAAAATATTGTAAACGTGTGTGTGTGTGTATGTATATATATATATATATATATATATATATATTAAATTAAAAAAAACTTCTCCCACGTGCCCGGCAGTCTCATCCCAATGCCTATATGTCCCTATGCTCATACCATGTACTCGTATTCATAGTCTCTCTATATGCAGATCTGTCATTAGCCCATCTTGTACTGTATTGAATACTGCTGACATCGCACTTTGTTGATGTAAACGTGTATAATCATGGAGTTTTGTTTTGAAGTGAAACATTGAGGCAGGTTTGCAAGCGTGCTTTATTAAGAATAATAATTCATGTAATTGCATTGTTAAAACCTTTGCAAAAAGATAATTTGCACAATTTTGAAATAAAAGAGAAGAATATAAAAGCACGTCAACACCTGCAATTGGCAAGGTGCTCTTTGCATTAAACCCATTTTTAGGTCTCGTAGAGAGACCTATTGCAGTCAAACCAGAAAGCTGAGGATTTGTAGAAGTGCACGTGCTCGTGAACGCGCTTCTATCCCCCTGCCTTGCTCTTCAAAGGCTCCCCTTACCATTTGCTCCTGCCTCCCCGCCCACTGCTTCACACTTCACGGCCGCCAGGCCGTGACTCGCATTTCTGCCCAGCAGCTTCAAAAGGATACGCTTCCCCGCCCACTGCTTCACACTTCACGGCCTAGCGGCCATGACTCGCATTTCTCCTTCCCCCTCCCCACAGCAATGCCAAGAGCTTGTAAATGCTTGTTTCTTTAATCCACGCTTTCCGCTCGCATTCCACCATTTGTCTGACTTCAAAGGAATGCCTCCTCCCCCCCCCCCCCCCCCCCCCCCCCCCACAGCAATGCAGAGAGCTTGTTTTGAATTTGCTCATATGGGTCTCAAACGAACCAGTAAGGATGTTCTGCAAATGCTTTAAAATCGTCAAGTTAAATCCGTTACTTGTTTTTCTGAAGCATTCGTTTCTCATGCCATCCATGTTGTCTCGTTGCATGTTTTAAATATTTGTTTTTAGGTTTTTCAAAAACAGTGTAACTTATTAAGCCAAATCAAAACGCACAAAGTGCCTAACGTGCCTTTAGAAAAAAAGCCACTTTGACCCCGATCCTTCCTTGCTGGTTATGTGGCACCGAGCCCTACGTTTGACAGACTAGAACAAAGCAGTGCAGAGTGAAATAAAGTTACAAACCTCTTCCCTTTTTACCGGCACTGTTGACGCTCCAGCATGTATTCGATTTTCATTCCATAAATTTAAATAAGTTGCAATCTTTAGAAGTCTGTTAGGTTTTCTGGTGAGTTTCATTATCATTGGCGTGCCTCTGTGGGCAGAGGAACATAATCATTGAGCTTTACACCTTCAATAACGCAAAAAAAGCTTGTTTTTAAATTTTTCATTTCGCGGACCGGCTGCGCGGCCAATGCTTGTTTAACATGAGCATGCAGATCTGTACTTTGGATGAGAGGTGAATTTGACGTGTGGTGTGTAGAAGTACATGCATTTACTACATGTGAGTAATGTGTGATGCTGCACGAGATTTGAAAGACTGGAACACCGTGTTCCGTGTATTTTTCACTCTGCATGCTGATTATACACAGTGAAAGCTGTGGCCTTGTTTTACAAACCCCTAATCCTCAGCCCGCTGACGCCGCAGACAGCACCCCCTATTCTCCAGCTTCACACACCTAATTATGCATTTAATACCCCCACCCTCCTTAAATATCACCCTGAGAGCCCGGACTTGCACTACCACACATTTCGCACGCCATGCTTTACAACGTTACAACAGCTTTTCAAAAAAGTATTTTAGAGCGCAGACAATTATTTTCTATGATTCCATTTCGTAATGAGCCACTGGACCGTTATCTAAGGGGATGTGGTGCTCAGAGCGAGGTAATCGTATTGTATTTATTATGAATGGATAACCATAACGTAGGAGAACACTTGTTAGAGTGTACTGCCCCCTGCACTGCTTCGCATGCTCCAAGCTCGTGACGTGACCCCCTGCACTGTTTCATGGAGCATAGGGAGGCCCCATGGGTTGTGACCCCTCCCCCACCACTACCTCACGTAGCATAGGGTGGCCCCGTGGGTTGTGACCCATTGCATTTTTGTCTCCACCTCACGCCCACATGGGAGCGAGCCACTGCACTTCTTTCCATGGCTCACACAAGCCCATGTGAGTTGTTGTGACCACTGCACTTTTTGATACACAGCACAGGTGTCCACAGAGTGGGGGCACCCCACGCAGACCCATGGAGGCGGAGTACTGTGTCCTGTCCAGATGTCGTTTACCTGAGGCATACCTGCTTGAGATTTTCGCATAAAAATGCGGTGAATTAGAAATACAGACAAAGTGTTGGCGGCAAAGATCCAACAGTGGTACACGTGGGTAACATCATCAATGTGGATAAAACGTGCTGGAAGAAACACATACACACTGGCAAGACCGATAATATTGAGCAAGCCACCACATTTTTTATATAATTTGAAGTGTGGTCGGGGCCCGCGGGGACTGCAAGGTGACTGCACAGCTGATGCCTTGCACGCCGGGTGACTTCACCTAACAAATGCCCAGTTGAGTTAGTCACACTCTCTCACCCTGCCTATTCTTTAGAAGAGGCTGGCTGTAGTTTAGATTACCTGCTGATGGTATTGTTCCTTACTGCAAGACGAAGCACCCCACAACATTGATCTGTTTGTTCTTCTTTTCTATTTTTTACAAGCGCGTTTTCTACAGTTATGCAGTATTCCCAGTCTTCTTACATTTGTACATTATATTTGTTGGTTTATACACCTCTTCGTTGCGAAGCAGGGGTATTTAATGCCTGATTTCATGATTTACTTACTATCAAGTTGCTGCTCTTCTTGGTATAATTAGCATGAATATCCCACGGGAACATTTTGTCAGAAGTTAAATCAGCTTTGTTAAAAGACCGTGCGCCTCTTATCGCCTTTCTGTTCTCTAGTGTTGTCAGCTGTATGCTCAGTGTCAGAGACTTTCTTATTTCGCAACTTCACTAGCACTTCTCTGTACTAAACGACTACGGGCAAATTGTATTTGGGATTAGGCCTAGTAGGAGTGGCATAATTGATGAAGCGCTGTTATTGATGACGTCTGCCTTGCCAAAACAAATGCGTTCATGGTCAAACCTCATAAAGCATAAACACGTGAATTTTGCACTATAACAAGGACTCAATATACCTAATGTATAACCAGCACATTGCGTTGAAACCATATGAAATCAATCTTGGCTAAGAAATTCATTGCAGTATTGATCTGTGCCTACTCGTCTCTCTTCATAACACATCCCATGCTTTGTTAATCCATTTTATATACATAAAAAGGGTTTTGTTTACAGGTCTATTAAGAGGATACTTCACTCGGGAACACCACCACATTACTCTGGGACACCACCACATTACTCTGGGACACCACCACATTACTCTGGGACACCACCACATTACTCTGGGACACCACCACATCACTCGGGGACACCACCACATCACTCGGGGACACCACCACATCACTCGGGGACACCACTACATCACTCGGGGACACCACCACATCACTCGGGACACCATCACATCACTCGGGAACAACACCACATCACTCGGGAACACCACCACATCACTCGGGAACACCACCACATCACTCGGGAACACCACCACATCACTCGGGAACACCACCACATCACTCGGGAACACCACCACATCACTCGGGAACACCACCACATCACTCGGGAACACCACCACATCACTCGGGAACACCACCACATCACTCGGGAACACCACCACATCACTCGGGAACACCACCACATCACTCGGGAACACCACCACATCACTCGGGGACACCACCACATCACTCGGGAACACCACCACATCACTCGGGGACACCACCACATCACTCGGGGACACCACCACATCACTCGGGGACGCCACCACGGGACACCACCACATCACCACCACATCACACCACCACCACGTCACTTGGGGACACCACCACGTCACTTGGGGACACCACCACGTCACTCGGACACCACCACGTCACTCGGGGACACCACCACGTCACTCAGCACCACAACAGCACTGTCCTTGCTTGCTACCAACAAGCATTGCCGTAGCCAATAGGACTCGCATTAGGAAAGTGTAAGCTGTTGGCTTTGTGAATAACAATGCTATTAATTTATATATTTTCAAAGCCAACACATATTAAAAAAAAAATTACTTTTACAATACCAATAGCTCACACTTTCCTAATGCGAGACCTATTGCATTGCAAATGCTTGTTCACGTAAGTTCCAAACTGCTGGCAAGAAGGTACTGCTCTTTTACAAGTAAAGTGCATAGTTCTGTTGGAGCCGGTGGAAAAGATCTTTAAAATGTGCCTTTCTGTTGTGTCCTAAGTTAATAGGTACAGAACCCCACATATAGGCATGATGACATAAATGTATTGCGCAGATAGTTAAACTCATTACAGCATGGTACAAATTATATTACCACAAAGACCAAACTGTAGTTCATGGCTATCAATGCTCTATTGATGTTAACTTCGCACGCCTTGTGACCCCCCCCGCCTTTAGTTCTAAATTGATACACGTGAGTTGAACCAATCTTTTTTTTTTTTTTTGTCAAACAAGGCCCCTAGATACTTCTATTCCGTTAATGTTTCCAACTAAGTTCCTCCCAAGTTGCATTTTGATGTATTTTTCCCTATTAACCAGTGCCATTGCCTTGGTCATATTTATTTCTAGCCTGAATGCTTCATTGTTATTTACATTCTGCAAGGTAATAAGATCAAAAATCAGAAAGAACATGTTCTTTAAGCATAGTCATGCACCAAGCAAATGGCTGGAGGCGAAAAAAGGGAGAATAAATAAACAATTTATTAGCGACATTCCTAAACCTAAACTGGAATAAACTAAAATCATTATTTCTTGCTGCTGGCATCCATTATAAAATTCAAACTTAAGTTTGATAAATCAAATATTTTCTTGCACCGTTCCGTGAGGAAACATTCTTTTGCTATTGTCTGTAGGCCAGTGGACCTCATAGTTTCTTTATGTATGTTTTCTGGCATATGGTTGACCATGACCACTTTTTCATTCAGCGGAGATCACTGAAGCTTTTTTAAGCCTCAAAAGAAGATATTGGAATTTATAGTGTACAATTGGGAGAAAAGGGAACGGCCCAGGGATCCTGATTCTGGATATGAATACCTATTGCTCTTGGAGGCACTTGTGCTCAAGGCTCTGGACCTTTACAGCCTTGAATATACAGTTGAGTGAAGGGTTGTGAGCTGGTGTACCTCCTTTTCAACAGAATATTATTTTCAAAGGATGATTCCTCATTCAAATAACATACATTGATCCTGGCTGATTTGAGTGAAAGTTGTTCTTTTAATTCACGACATTTGTTATAATCATTTCACTTAATTTTGGATTGTCATAGTGCAAATTTTAGAAAACTGAGAACAGCCGGCACGTGTTTCGCCCTATTTGGCTATTAGAGCCAGGGCTTTCTCAAGGCTAATCTTTACATTTTAACATTACGAAGTCAACGGTGAAACTGTACATTTTCGAGTTATTAGTGAAACATTGTGGTTAAAATCCAATATTTGACAGTGGAAAGATCTCTTAACGGTTCCTAGGGTTAATCTTCGATCGTCAAATATTGTATGACAAACCAAAAATGAGTGAAATGATTATAACAAATAAGGTGAATTAAAAGAACAACTTTCACCCAAATCAACCAGGATCAATGTGTGTTATTTGAATGAGGAATCATCCTTTGAAAATCATATTCTTTTGAAAAGGAGGTACACCTGCTCATGGTAACTGGAAATGATTCTAGGGGTGCAATATTTCAGTTTTCTCTACCACTGTTCTGGCTAATTTTCTTTCTACCATTTACCTGCCCAAAACCTTTTAATCAACCATTGCCCCACCCCACTTCTGCTGCATCCAAGAAAGTTTGTACTTCCCATAAATACTGGTCTGATGGTAACCACGTTGTCACACCATGGTATCCATCCAAGAAAGTGTGCTGCCAATGACATGTACCTTATTCTCTTTAACTACATATTGAGGTTGGACACTCCTCCCATTCCCACCTGTCTGCAAAACACTGTCTCTGGTGTTATTGCCTTGCAGGCAGAACTAAGCTGCCCTAATATATGATGTGCTTTACTTGGTGTTAGACTGGCTTTTTGGGGGGTCTAGACTGCCAAATGGGCCATATTAAAATGGCTTCTATGTTTGCCATTTTGTTTTGGTCCCATGAGCTGCGACTGGACCAAAAAGATAACCTCTACACTGGCCCTTTCAAGCTTGCCCATCTGGCAGGTCCAGATTCCCTGAAAAGCTGGTCAAACACTGGCTTTTCTTTACTGAGTGAAATCTGAAAATGCTTTGTACATCATGCATGAGCCCTCTGTGTCAGTAGTTAGTGTACGAGCAATCTAGCTACTTAGTCCTATTCAGTGCCCAGGAAGGTTAAGGTCATTGTTTGCACCTCCAACCTAGTCACATCCCTCAGCATCATCGTACTCTCTTCTGCTTTTTTTTGCAGCACCAACAAACAGGAAATTATTCATGTCATGCTGCATGTGCTCTGACCTCAATTTCTTTTTCACCACCCTTTGAAGAAATGTGCTGATAGTTTCAAATATTGTGCATGCCACAGACCAGCTTTTGGTCGTTTGTGTATAGTTGTTGGTCTAAAAATAGAAATCATCCAGATGGATAAGTTGCTGCAGAAACTCACTGCTTTGATGTCACATACTGATGTTCTCACTGGATCATCTTGTTTGATTTGTCCATGTTAACGTGTGTCATTAAGCATTTATTCTGCTCTATAAAGTTCTTCCCTAGCCTACATTTTGGCTGCCACGGGTGGTGAATTAACCTCAATTCCTTCTAGCCTTCTTCAGCACTATACCTAGTGATGCAGTCAAATCCAAAATATGACCCTTTAAAGTGGCGTTCTTTCTGACAATTGATTCTGACTATCTCGTCCATTTCTATTATAAACATAAGCATGTCTGCTATATACGTATTTGTGGTCTGCGGTATAGTGCCTGGAGTCTTTGTGAATTCTTACGGCTACTTATAGCCGAGAGTTGCCCTGTAATGGTGCTTTCAGTCACAGTCAGTGGCTTATCAGGATAGTCGGTTGGCAGCTTGGAGGCTTTGGCACAGGATTGAAACCTTCTGAAGCATGACTCCTAGAGTTGCCGTCCACACAGGCTGTTGTTGAATTTGCCAGTAATTAATTTATTTCAGAAATTGCCAAAGAGCGGTTTAAAATTCCTATGCTTGAGGAAAGCCTGAAGTGAGTCAGTGTTAGGTCTGAATTTTCATACGCGGATGTCAAGTTGTCCTATAGCCAATAATAAAATAGAGTGGACTTTTGGGTCCCCCACTTTTGATCTCTGGCTGTGTTTGACAACTCTTTTGTCTGTTGGCCTCAAACTTGGTCAATCGTGTTTTGGCTCAGGTCCATGGAGTATAATCTCTCAACTAATGCTATTGGCTTTATAAGTGTGTACTTCCCCCTCCACTCGAGTGCCTACACTGAACTGCACAAGGGAGTATTATACAACCATAGACCTCTGTGTCTGCTCTTACTGGCTCCCTTCCGTGTGTCTTGCTCCAATGTGTTGAAGCTGAATGTGGTAGCATATTTAACCCAGACCTATTGGTTTTGCCAATCTATTATTTTTTATTAAAGGTGTTGCTACCCAACCCTCACCTTCTGGCCACTGCTTCTTCCAGCAAATGCAGCACTTTTTATGTGGTGGGGAGGGGTGTTTGCGCACTTTGGTCTCTTTACTTATTGATGTTAGCAAGATGAGCTTTTAGCTGTTTGGTGTGCAAAACATGCAAGAATTTTAGTAGTAAAGTTTATCCTTTGTGATCATTTATTGCTCATGATTGGCAGGATCACAGTTGATTGTATAAGACATGTCTTTGTGTGTCTTGAAATTTTATTATTGTCCCTTTGTAAGCGGCACTGTTGAATGTTTATTCACATCATTAACCTCTCTGAAACAAGCTCCCATTTTCCCTTTCGAGAATGCCTATCACTAGATTCGGATTGGTGGTTATTCACTGTATGGGAAGCTCAGAATTCTATTGGCCCTCCGTGAAATGAGGGCAAACGTTTTTCTCATAAGAGCTACCAAAATGTTGTTTGAGTAAGTGTTTGTGTTCAGAAAAAGAAATGTTGAAAACATTTGTGATTTTTCTCTTGCAGATTCACATTGAATTCAATTCCACATACAACGGAACCACAGTGAATCTCCTACATATAAGGGCTGTGGGACTGGAGGACACTGTGCACTATGTGTGGAGCACCATGGGAGCCCCTACCATGCTTCTTGTGCATACAAACAGTGCACATAGCAAACTGAATTTGAATTGGACCAAACTGGTATCCTCAAGCCCCTTCGAGGCGATTCAGATTGAACCTTCCACAAGTGTTCAACACTCCACGGCTCTAATGTTTACCAGGGTAAGTCCTAAGAAGGTTGAGTTCCATCAAACCAAGAAGCAGAACAAATGTTGATGTGCATCAAATGTGAATTAATCCACAAGGATGGGATACTCAAGTATGTAAGTCATCTGGTTGTCTGAGAGCATATCACTCAGTAAGCAGAACAAAGAGATCTATTTGGGTATGTACAGAGGGTGTTAATTTTCACTGTTGCCTTTGTAACGATGTCTAGCATTACACCATAATGTGTTCGTCTTACGGGTCATCAACCAGTATATGTACCAAGACATCATTAAATCCACCTCACAGTTCCTCTTTCACCTTCTACCATCATGGTTTCTATTCATGTCATCTGTGTAAATACTTGTCCTGATTACTGTAATTTGCCAGCACTATTTCTGATCGTAATGCACTTCATCGAAGTAACACAATTGTGAGCATAAATAATATATATTATTAGAACAAAATAGGCACCGGATGGGTATGGTTGTTTCTATCTATTGCCAAATCAAGAGTAACAAGTCTGTTGTATGACAAGTTCATTAAAATAATACATTCTAAAGTCCTGCATGCACTAATCCTCTCCCAAAATTGGCAAGATTACTGACAGTCAATCAGTGGTGCTACATCAGATTAACCAGTGCAAATAATGGCAGGTAACTGCAACAAAATATGATACTCAGTAACTAACAGAGGAAGTAGATAATCTGTTCCCTACAATAACCTTTGAAACCTAACCTGAATTGTAAGCGTAACCTGAGCTCTTGTATAACCTAGTAATGTGTCGTAAGGTTGGCAAAGGAGATTCACCGAGAACAATTATAAAGACCGGGCAGGGTGGCACAAAATAAAACTTATGACAAACCCAGTTGAGACTAGCAAGGGGCAGTGGGAACATGGTAGGAGTTCCTATGGAATTAGAGCACATTCTGATTCAAGCACCTTACCCAATGATTCCAGCTTTGCTTTGTCCAGAAACTGTCCAAAAAGCTTAAATATAGCAATGAACTCTTTTAACAGGACCTCAAGTGCACTTGATAATTAAACATACACGTCTTGTGAGCCATTCAGAAGCAACCTTTGATATTTGCTTTCAAGTGAGATTTACCGTCTTCCTAAAGTGATATGGAGGTTTGTCTATGCTGGGATATGCAGCATGGGTTCATGATTAGAATACTTTATTAACTTGCCACTAATACCCAAGCTGTATGTTCTTACTTTTCTGCGATTGTTTGACATTCTGATCAACCAGGCATTTCTGAATTCTGAATAAGACTGCATTTCACAGATAACTATAGATAATTCCAGCTAGGTGAACTTTCGGTTATCTCTACTGAATCCTATTTAGCTGATCCCTGCCATAAATATCTCTCAGCCCATTTATTGCTATGGGCTGAAGAACGCAACATTCAAACTTTAAAGGGGATATGCAAGACATTGTAAGCAATTATTGAAATTCTGGTTCCTCACAGTGGCTATTGATCTATTTTGGCTGATGTCTTCCAAAGAGTAAGCTGTGTTTGAACACGAATGTAAATTCACTATTTCCTGAAGAGTTGAAGGAACAGTCTGCATTCTGCTTTTTCAACCAGTAAGAGATCATTGGGGACAGCAGAACATGTTTTTTTGTGTGGAAAAGCCTGTTTATTATTTTTCCGATGAGGAAACAAATGAAGACAGTGATATATACAGAGTAACACCATGAATGACCCCAGGAATAGGGGGGTGTTCGAATCTGCAGGACATCACAGTATGGATTCAATAAACCTAAAGAACTAATGTATAATGATGAGATAATGGTGTTGACACAATGTAAATGCCCATGAATATCACATGCGAATGCGTGCATTGCACCATTTTTCATAAACAGATTCTACACAGATGAAATGGGGTATAGTAAAATGAGGACAAAAAGAATAAAGCATAATACAGGACTAACTATTAGTGGTATGCCGCCACTATGCCCACCCGCATTAAACCCGCCTACGTAAGCACCGCCCACATTAGCAAATAAGTGATGCATGTGATATATGAATAACCACTGACTGATTGTGAAAGAGACCATTAGTAACGATACGCCTTGGCTCTGTAGGGATGAATGGGAACCCCCAATTTGTCACCCCAATGGCCGGCTCTCCATCTTGGGATACACCCCCCCCCCCAAATCCATGGCTCTGTCACCCAGCAAGCTTGCCAATATTGCGTCCCAATTGGCCGCTAGTGGAAGTTTGCCGAAACCCAGTAAATTCTCCCTGTGCAGGGCAATGCTCTCTGCTTCGGCCCATGTCAGTAAAGAGCGACACCACGCCAGGGTGTGAGGGAAATCAGGGGATTTCCATCTCCCAGTGATCAGTCGCTTGGCAGTTTCCAAGCCCAGATATTGAAAGTGGGATGTGACTTTGTGTTTTTTACTGCTGGCGAAGAGGTGCAGATGACAGGTTTCCCAGTGAAAGGGGAGGTCACGTTCCGTGCAGCGGGTAAGGATAGCGGCCACCGTGCTCCAGTATCTAGTAAGGGTAGCGACAATGCCATAGCATATGTAAAAGGTCTACGGCAACCATTTGGCAACGAGGGCAGGTAGTGTCTGTGTAGCAAAAGTACCTATTAATTTTAGCTGGGCTAAAATACGCTTTGTGTATGATAAAAAATTGGATCTGGTGGAAGCGCTGGTTGCGGAGTATATGAGTGGGACTCTCTAATGCAGCCGCCCATTCAGAGTGAGTGAAGGGGCGTTCCAAGTGTGCCTCTCAATGTAGCTTCAGAGGATGTAACAAGATTGCAGAATGCTGTCTAATGGAGGCGGCGAACCACCAAGTTAGGTGCCACCCGGAACTCATTACATGCAGGTACTGAATCGTGAAATGTGTGGAGGGCTCAATGGTTAAGTCTCCCCAGCGAGCCGCTAGGGCTGTTATAAGGGAATGGTGTAGGAAGAAGCAGCCCAGGTGCAGCCCCTCCTCTAAGACCAGCACAGTGTAAGGTATGAGGCCCCCAGCCCGTAAGAGATCTCAAGTGTTGTGGATGTCTGCCTCTTCCCAGTTGTGTAGCTTGCCCGCCGTGGTGACCTGCAGTTCTCTGGGCGTTCCCTTAAGTGTTATAGTGGGGGCATATGGTATTGTGGTTCGGGTGACAAAAAGGCTTCTGCAATAGTATTTGTGTTACTTTGAGCAACAGGGAGTCTATGGCCCCATGCTTTGAGCAAGGGTGAAACAGGTAAAGAAGGGAAAGGTATGATAGGGGCTTCCTTAGTGTGGCTGTGTCAGTGAGTTGTCGAGAGGCCAGCCGTCTGGCAATCCGTTGCAGTTGTGCAGCGAGATAGTAATTCCCTAAGTTAGCCAGTTCTGGTGGCTCAGTGGACTAATGCATCCACTGCAGGGGCCTGTGTTCGACTTCATGGTCACAGGTTAAAATCCCGGCGGGTGCAGTCAGCCTTTCATCCATCCGAGGTCGATAAAATGAGTACCATTGAGGTGGGTAACAATAAACATCTGTTATTCAGCGCCAAGAGACCCCAGCGGGGTAAATGTGCGCTTTACAAATACACATTTTATGTTATGTTAGGAGCTGCAAGGCCGCCCCGATCTGTGGGTAAGTAAAGCTTATTAATGGAAATACAGTGGTGATAGGTGCCCCAGATAAAATCTCTGATCGCTCTCTCCAATCCATTAAAGAAAGGAGGGGGGACATAGAGGGGCAGGCTAGGGAAGTAATAGAGGAGCAGAGGAAAGATCACCATTTTGGTGAGAGCGATCCTACCAGAGAGAGATAGCAGGAGGGTACCCCAAAAGGTGAGCTGATCATGGATGGCAGTCGTCGTTCTACCTAGGTTTCTGTCGAAGAGGTCAGTTTCTCGCTGATAAATGCGGACACCTAGGTATCGAAAGGAATCGGCACACCACATTACTTGGTTCCCATTCAGGGTATAAAAAGGGTCCTAGGTGGATTCTGAAAAGGGGTATAAAGAGGACTTTGCCGCATTGATGCGCAGCCCAGACACATCGGCAAACGACTTCAGAGTGTGAGCCAATGAGGAAGGAATAGCGTGAACATCTTTCATGTACATTAGGATATCATCTGTATACAGTGATATTGTGTGGATTCCATCTCCTAGAGGTATGCCCACAACTACCAGAGTGCAGCCATATTCCGCCAAGGGCTCCATTGCTAGGGAGAAAAGTGGGGGACAAGGGGCAGCCCTGCCTAGTCCCAGCGTCCAAAGCAATAGGTTAAGAGATGTAAGGACCCGTTTTCACACGGACAGTCGGGTGTTTATAAAGCAGCCTGACCATGCCGATGAATGTGGGCCCAAAACCGAACTTGGCCAGAACAGCAAAAAGATAATCCCATTCAAGAGAGTCAAAGGTCTTCTTGAGGTCTAAAACCAGGCTCCCCGAGTGTGGCCAGCGGAGCGGTACATACACTGAAACTCTAAAAAAACAACTACGAAGATTGAGGGAAGTGCTACGAGCGGGGATAAACCCATTCTGGTCTGGGTGTACCAAGGCAGGGGTGAGGGGCGCGAGACGGTCTGCGAGTATTTTCCCCAGGATTTTATAATCTGCGTTTTGAATAGCTACAGGATCTATAGGCCCAAGGCTGTGGAGTCTTTGCCCAGCTTCAACAATGAGACTAAGCTGGCCTATCGCAGTGAAGCTGGCAACAAAGAACTTTCTAGTGTAGAGTTTAGAGAGCATCTAGTTATGGGACCAGTGTATCAACGTACGTCTTGAAAAATTCCACTGGGAGCCAGCCGGGGCCCGGCGCCTTACCTGATGCTAGTGTTAAAGCTAGGCACACTTCATCAATAGTGATGGGGACTCAAGCGCCATGTATTGGTTTAGGGAAATCGCAGGTGGTTCTATCGAACCGAGGAAGGGGCTGATCTGCAGGTGGTCTCTGTGGGTGGTAGACTTAGTGTTGCATAATGCTTGGTCATGGCCGTACGATTATCGTGTTTCTTGTGGGGTATACGGCTCTGGTCATCGCATATGTTGTGGATTGGCCTATGGGGGTGCTCCTGATGCAATAGGTAGGCTAAAAGTCTACCTGGCTTGTCAGATGTGGCATGCATTTGTGCTGAGTGAGCCAGATGACAGTGGAGCATATTAACCAAGTCTGCAAGCTTTCTAACAATGCTTGGGTATAGTATCTTTTATGAACGTTGGATGTTGTGCAATAAAAGTACTGGATGCTATGAGGTTCACTTTCAAAAAGAATTCCTTGTGACAGTACATGCAGCAATACAATGGATTCCACCTAAAAATGTTGTCAAGAAGACAAAGACATTGGCCCAAGATCTCTAATGAGCACAAACAAATGATGTTGGTTACAAAGGTATCCGTTTCTACATGGTGACAGTATTGAGGTACTCCAAAAGACTAGAGGTAAGAGGAACAATGTCTCTACAGGAGTTCAGAAAATGCACCGCTAGTGCCCAGCAAGTCAAGGAAGCATTCAATGAACCTGCGTATAACCCAGCACCTACAAGTCCTTCCAGATTCTTTTTCAATGCTTTCCAATATGCATCAGTGTTCCAAAGCAGAATACACAAGAGGCCGTATTATAACCACTTACCTTCTCTGCTTACAAAACTGAACTGGGACATAGAAAGAAAGGATTTTGTTCTTCTCAAAGCCTGTCGTGCCTATCCAGGCTCACATAATCTTTAGAGTATTCACCTAGCTCTGATTTGCTGTTGGAATCCTGGTTTATAATAGCTTTTTACACGTCTCCGCTTATTTACTTCAATTTTTGCATAGAGCAATATAATACCAATATGTTGTATGGGTCCTTTACAGACTCTAGTATACTATTGGATAGCATATAAGAGTGATGGTGAATGGAATCTCTGTCAAACATAGCTGACAGACTTGGATCATTGAAGAAATGTGTAGTAAAGCCATTCAGATTATAAGAATAGAATAGGTTTAATGAAGATTAGGAACACAGCCAAGATAGTTGATGTTGAGCACCAAGACTTTCGAATGAGATGCATACTATACAACATTTGACCCATCATTCGCAGTAGAAACAGAGAAAACACTGAAAGGAAAGTGATGCTTTGATGATATAATATGTGTTTTCACCAATTCATTGATCACCAAGCTCACTAATCAAATCAAACGATACTTTATTAGATTGAAATAATTAAACAAGTGCACATTTAAAACGGTACAATTCATTTCACCACCTCGACACTTCACTGTTGCCGAACACTAAATTATTTCTTCTTACTTTTATATTCTCTGCATCCTGAAAACTTAGTGCAACCTCCTGCCTGCCATGCTATCCATAATTAGACACTTATCTGGGCAATTTGACCATGATCCAGTTGCAGCGGCCGCATTTAAATAGGGAAGGGGGAGCGAAGCGCAGCTGGGAGGCGGGAGCGGGAACCGGCATGGGGGAGCGGCCTTAGGGGAAGCAGCGACGGGAAGGAAACGGGCATGGAGGACACAAACAGGAACAGGAAAGACAGAAAAAAAGGGGAAAAAGGCACAATAACAGGACCCCAACAAGGACAGAACAAAGGGACACAGAGACCGAGAGCAGCAAAAGAGCAAGGCTCTCCCAATGGACCATCATCCTGCGGATGGAGGAGGGCCTCGAACACCTACCAGCAGAGGTGAAATGGGATAGCGGCACAACAGCGGAGCTGCTGTTGGAGCGAGCAGGTCTCTGAGCAGGAGGTCAGAGGTCTTGCTTGGACACCCGAGCAGCGGCCGCCATTAAATAGGAAAGGGAGGAGGGAAGTGCAGCTGGGAGGCGGGAGCGCGAACCGGCAGGTGGAGGGGCAGCAGCGCCGGGAAGGAAACTGGCACGGAGGACACAAACCGGAACAACAGGAAAGACAGAAAAACAGGCAAAAAGGCACAAAGAGGGAAAAAGGCACAATAACAAGACACTAAAGGCACAATAACAAACCCCAACAAGGACGGACAGCAGCGGACCAGCAGAAGAGCAAGGCTCTCCCACTGTACCACCAGGGATGAGGGCAGGCAGGAGCCTGCGGGTGGAGGAAGGCCTCGAACACCTACTAGCAGAGGTGAAACTGGGGCAGCGGCACAACAGCGTAGCTGCTGGGGGAGAGAGCAGGTCTCATACATGCTTCAGCCCTGGGGTACCTCTGGGGTACCTATATCATGGGTACCTTAGTACCATATACTAGAGACTTATAAGGCTACTCTAGTATCCAACCTGTGATGTACTGAACCTAACAAATGTAGGGAGAAAGCAGATAGACTGGAGTCCTGATTTGCAGGATTCCAGTCAGACTAGTCAATAACAACTTAGCACCAGGCAAAAAGTGGGTGTAACCATGCAGAAGGATCCTACCTTCCTACAGTAAGGTATTATTCCCTAGTTCTCCAGGCGTGCATGTGCATTAACCATTGCAATTGTCTTTAGTTGACCATTCCATGTTAAATACTTGAAGTTGACTTCTAACCTCAAATTTTAAATACATGAAAAGTCAGTCCCTTGGAGATGGTGGTGTTGAGCTAAGATTCTTGGCCATTTTTAGGTCTAGGGTTAGATAAGATCTTTTGATTTTACTAAATTTCTGGCTAGAAGCACTTCTTTACTGACATGGACTATTACGGTAATATGTGCTTTTTAAGATCGAGAATATATTCTCTTTAAATTGAGGGGGAACCTGCATTTTCCCCCAACATGTACGCTTTGCAAAAAAATGAAAATCAAGTTTTGATACATCCAGAAGACTGATAGCCAATGCCAGACCTATTGGCTTTGCCATTAATTGTTGGTTTTTAATGCCAAATATGTTTTTGTCAGAGAAGCTTCTTTGGCACCACTAGTAATCACATTTTGCTTTCCTCTGCAAGAAATCGACTTTGATGGCTGTTATGCTTGTTGCATTCAATGTTCTTAAATTCTTCCCCAATATGCAGTAGCCAAATATTTTTAGAGTAATTTCCACTTGATTTATCCAGCAACTGTTCCTCGATACTTTTATGCTAATAACGCTGTACATGGACTTTTGGATCATCTCTACGCGGGAATTTAAATGTTTACTATCCAAGAACAGTATTGCCTGCATCTGGTTCTGCCTTCTGTAGTGTGGAGTCCACGTTCCAATTTTATGATCTTGGGTGGGGTCCAAGCCGAATTTTTCTTTGGAAACCTTTCATTTGTATCTCAGGCATTTTTTAGTGACACTCATAGTTCTGCACCTTATGTTTCTACTGCCACTGCCTTAATTCTGTACACGTCTAGAATGGCTTTTACTGGACCTATCCTCAACGTTGCGTTTGCAGCCGAGTGGTGTTCCCATGGTTTGTTTCATGCTATCTTCATTTTTGTTAAGCTCATGATAAGTTGTTGTCAAGCCTTATGTCAGTTATTTTAAATTATATTTTTATTGCAGAGTTATAAACCACAGGATACAATTAAACAGCCAGTGCACTTGTGGGCTCCCCCCGTCCAATGACAGTTCACAGTTGTACACAGCCATTCAGCCCGCATCCCGGGGGCCGGGCGGCGTATCACATCGCTCAAAAGGAACACATCACAGTGTACGTCCCAGTGGGACCCTGGCGGAAGGTCGTTTTGTGTATCTGCTTTTACCCCCCCACCCACAACAACACTCCCGTCAGCCATCTCCGTGATAATCAATGAAATCGCCCTTGCCGGGGCCTGCCCTAGGCTATATGGGTCTTCGCACCTGGCCGTTCCACCCAGTCAGCTACCCTCCACTCAGTGCCCACCGCCCCAGTAGGTCCAAGGCCCTAACAAGCAACCCTCCAATGGCTTCCGGCCCTCCCCAAACCCCCTACAACCAACCTCCCCAAAGCCCTCCCTCCCCTGGCAACTGCTAAGGTGTGTGCTTCGCCCTATCGAGTTGGATGGGTCCACTACAGTGCGTAGTACCATACTTCTGTGTTCGCCCCGCGGTGTCCAGCGGCTTAGTTCTCGCCTTCCTCATCCTCAACCAAAGAATCACGCAGAGCCTGTACCACTAACTCCCATGCACGCGCCGCATCCAGTGCCTTCTCATTCCCCAACTTTACTGCTTGCTTCATCCGGAGCACACTCTCGCAGTCAGACCACCGCAGCAACTCATTCTTCCATCTACGCAGTGAGGGACCTCCCCTGGACTTCCAGTGCCACGATATTTCCCTCTGTGCCAATATCAGACCCAGGTCTATGAATTTACTTGTCACCTTGGTGTGCTTAGTATGCGGGAACCAGAGCAATAGGCACGCCGCCATGTCGAATTCTACCTCCCTGTCAGTCACTTCATTCAGGAGTTCCCCTACCTCTGCCCAATAGGTCCCCAGTTGTGGGCACCCCCAAAACAAATGGTCCATGTCCGCCCCTGGGGACGAACACCGGGGGCAACAGGCATCCGGCACCCGAAAGTACCGCTGTAGTTTCTCAGGAGTTAAATAGGCCCTATGGAGCACATAGAAATGGACCTGCTGAAAGCGCGCGTTCCTAGTGCCCTTCCACGTGCGTCGCAGGATATGGCCCCATGCCGTATCCGGTATGGGCCGGCCAACGCTCATCTCCCATTTAGCTTTGAGCCCGTGGAGTGGTTCCAGCCCTTCGTTCAGCATCCTATTATGGAGGCACGTCACAGCTTTGAATGTACCAGCCGCCATTACCACATATTGGCACGCCATAGTCGTCGCGGGTTCCAAGAGCCCCTCTTTCCAGTGCTTTTGTACGGCAGCCACAACTGCCGCATGTAGGAGGAAGCCCCCCTCAGGCAGTCCGAACTGGTCCCGTAGCACTTCGAACGGCGCCAGAGCCCCATCTATGTACAAGTCGCCCACCACCTGCAACCCCGCCTCCTCCCAATCCAACAACGGGGACCAATCTCCTCCGTGCGGCAATGCCGTCAACATCCCGATCGGGATCTCCGGGGCGTAAGGCCGCGATGCCCCCGCTCTCCGAAGGCTCCTCTGCCAGCACAGCCGGAGCGTCCGCTCTTCCATGGTGCGGGCCCGTAACTCGAGCCGCTGCTGCATAATGATGTATGACAGCACGTGGCGCTGTATCCCCCGATCCCGGTCCTCCTCCGGTCCCCGGAACACCCTGGCTACGTTCTGCGTAAGGACCTGCAACTGCGCCGCTAGATAATACAGCTCTAGGTCGGGCACGGCCATGCCCCCTTCCAGCTTGGGGCGAAGTAGCGTGCTCAGGGCTATTCTGCGGCGGCCATGCCCCCATAGAAAGCCAGTTATCATTGACCGCAGTTCCCTAAACACCCCCTGGGGAATCCAGACAGGCAGCGTTCGGAAATAATAGAGGAAGCGGGGGAGCGCCACCATTTTCAACAGTGCTATCCTGCCCAGGACTGTCAGCGGGAGGGTCGACCAGAAAGACAAGCTGCCCCGCAGCGCCCGGACACAGCGGCCAATGTTACCCTCCAAAAGGTCAGCAGCCGAGTGGTAAATGCGGACACCCAAGTAGGTGATGCAAGAGGGTTCCCATACCACACCCAAATCGCTGCTAGGGGCTGGCGATCCCGCTCTCAGCGGAAACACGCAAGTCTTCGCCCAATTGACCTTAAGGCCCGATAGCCGGCCGAACTCAGACAACAGATCCATCGCTCCAACCAATGCCCCCGAGGTGTCAGCTAGGTACAGGAGCAAGTCATCCGCATAGAGCAATATATATAATGCCATTGCCCATCACTCACTATCCCCGCGTATCGGTCGCCTGACCTCGCATGGACCGCCAAGGGTTCCATCGCCAGGGCAAACAACAGAGGGGAGAGAGAGCATCCCTGTCGTGTTCCCCTGCCCACCGGGTACGCTGCAGACACCAGGCCGCCCAATCGTACTCTCGCCGTCGCCGAGGTATATAAGACCCTCGTCCACTTTCGAAACCCGTCGCCCATGCCAAACCTCTCCAGCACTCCATCCAGGAAAGGCCATTCCAAGCTATCGAAGGCCTTCTCAATGTCCACAGACAGAACCGCCGGCACTCCCTCCCCATCCAAGATGGCGTCCATTATTCCCACCAGGCGGCGGATATTCATCGCCGTGCTCCTCGTGGGTATAAACCCGGCCTGGTCCCTGTGCACCAGGCCCGTCATATGTGGGGCCAGTCTGGTGGCCAGGATGCGACTCAGGATCTTATAGTCCACCGTCAGCATGGATAGCGGGCGATAAGACCTCGCGTCCGCGGCATCCCGGCCAGGCTTGAGAAGCGGTACTATCAAGGCCTCCCGCATGGAGCCAGGCAATGCCCCCTTCTCGAAGGCTTCCGTATACACCACCAGCAGCCTGGGCGCCAGAGTGTCCACATAGTGTTGATAGAACTCGATTGGCAGTCCGTCCACCCCGGGCGTCTTGTTACGGGCCATATGTTTGATGGCCACCCGAATTTCCGTGAGCGTGATCGGGCTACCCAGTTCCTTCGCGTCTTCCTCGTCCAGGACCGGAAGCGGCCTCTCCCCCAGGTACTCCGCGATGTCCTGAACCCCCACTCCCAGCTGACTCCGGTACAGTTCCTCATAATATCCCCTGAAGCGGTCCAATACAGCTGCCTGGGAGTACACCATCTCTCCCTGCGCATTATTAATGCTGAGGATCGGGCAGCCCCTAATTTCCGGGTTAGCTAGTCTGGCCAAGAGGGTACCCACCTTGTGCCTTTCTGCGTGTGCCCTGACAATGTACTGCCTATAATCATAACATCTCAAACGTTCCGTCTCCGCGGCTACCACTTCCTTCGCCTCCAACAACTGGGCCTGTAGACCTGGCCTATTTGGCCTGCGGCGCTCCAAGTCCCTCAAAGTTTCCTCCGCTTTCATTAGGTCATTCAGCACAGTCGTACGAGCATTCGAGAACCTGCCCAAACACACCCCTCTCACCACCACTTTCATTGCGTCCCATTCAGTAGATCTACTCGCAGCCGTGCCTTCATTCACACCGAAATAACTATCAATGCCTTGCCGGACCGCATCGTCAAACACAGAATCCTCTAGCGTCTCCGGCCGAAGCCGCCATGTTGGTATCACTGAGCGCTCCCTCTGCCACTGAATATGCACCAATAGGGGGTTATGATCGGATATAGTCCTAGCCAGGTACTCCGCATGGGAAATCAATGGGGCTAGGGATCCCCCGCAAAGCACCGAATCGATCCTGACATGTAGATCATGGAGAGCGGAATAAAAGGAATAATCCCTGGTTCCCCTGTGCCTCTCCCTCCAGACATCCAGCAACCCCCATCGTTCTTGCCAGTCCTTCCTGTGCGCGGCCAGCCTGCGCACAGGAGAGTCTACTAGGAGGGGATGGGACCTATCCAGAGCAACATCCGTAATCGAGTTGAAGTCCCCCCCCTAGCACTATCGGACCCGCCAGGAAAGAGGCCAAGGACCCCGAGAGGCTATCAAAGTATCGGCCTTGGTCAGTGTTCGGTGCATAAACACAACAGAAAACCACATCCCGTCCATATAACCTCCCCTCCACCGCTACAAACCTGCCATCCGGGTCTACTACCTGATTCAGCACTTGGAAGGGTATCCCCGCCCTCACCCAGATCAAGACCCCCCTGGCATACGCTGAGTAAGTGGTGCCAAAGACCTGGCCCCGCCATCTTTTCTGCAAGGCAGCGCACTCTTTTTTGGTGAGATGAGTCTCCTGGAGCATAGCAATCTGAACCCCCCTGCGTACCAGGTATGCATGTACTTTGTGACGTTTCACCATAGTCCGCAGCCCCCGGACATTCCACGTTAGGCATTTCAAGTTAGGTAATGTCCCCATTCCAACTCCGTACAGTCCGAATCAAATAACAACGGTCCATGGCCCCCCCAATGCAGTTGCCCCCCCCCAAACAGTCCCAAAACTGAAACATTCCCCAAACCCCACTCCCCAGGACAGAGCACACGAACCCAATGGCCGCCCCCATCCAAACCTTGATCCAACTTCTCACACACTTACCCTGTGGTCTCCACCACAGTCGACCTTAAGGGCCTAAGGGGGGTGAGTCGCCGCCGACCCCAGCTAGCGGAGCCCGCGTCCCGCACTTCATCCCCTCCAAGACACACAGCTCCCCCTCCCGGCAACCCGCCCCCCAGCAACAGGATATCACCCTACCATGAAGTCCCGATCTAGTCCCAGTTCTATCTCCGCCGCAGAAAACAACATCCGAAGTCTGTGGGGTTACTATCGGCCCCTTCTGGCTCTCCGCCTCCGAAAGTTCCTCTCCTGTTCTGCTGCCTTCCCCTCCCGAGTCCGTTTCGGCCCGTTCACTGTTCTGTCGCGACCCTGTAATGGCCGCCGTCGCTGCGAGTGCATCCCTCTTCTCCGCCGCCATTTGAGCCTCCCGTTTCTCCCGCTGGCGCCTGTTGCGGGATCTGATGCGTTGTGACTGCCGCACCCGGGGCTGCTTGGGTTGGTCTCGCCGACTTTGGTGCGACCTGTCCGTCCCCGCCCTGTACGACTCAAGCCATTGCCAAACTTCGTCCGGAGTCTGGAAAAAGTGCGTGGTGCCATCCATGATAATCCGCAGCTTGGCCGGGTAGAGCAAGGAGTACTGGATGCCTTCCTCCCTGAGCTCCTTCTTCACAGCAAGGAACGATGCCCTGTCCTTCTGGACCGCCTGCGTATAATCCGGGAAGATCGTTACCTTGCTGTTCTCCGCCTCATAGGGGCCCGACATCCTGGCCCGCTGGATGAGGAGATCACGGTCCTTGTAGTGGAGGAGCCGCACCACCATCGGTCGGGGGGGGCGGCCAAGCCCCGGCGGGCGAGCGGGCACCCGGTGAGCTCGCTCCAGAGTGAAAAATGGAGTAAGCCCCTCCGGCGCCACCGCAGTGCGGAACCAGTTCTCCATGTAGGCCACCGCATCCTCCCCCTCAATCCGTTCCGGCAGGCCTACGACCCGCACGTTGTTCCGCCTATTGCGGCCTTCGGCATCCTCCGCCCTCCGCTCCAGTGTGTCCAGTCGGGCCAAAATGTCCGTGATCCTGTGCTCCGCGGTCACCACCGATGGCTTCAGGTCCAGCAACAGTTGGTCATGATCCTTGACCCGATCCGCCAGCTTCGCGTGATCCGCGCGTAGCAGCCCCAGCCCCAGCCCCAGCCCCGTGGCCACTTGGGCAATGTCATTGTGCAATGCCTCCTTAGTGGAGGTGATCGCCTCAAGGATGGCATCCAAACGCCGGTTCAGCCGCTGTTCCTGGTCAAGCTCCGGGGAGGGACTCTCACTCAGCCGAGTCGATGTCGCCGAGTCCCCCTCGCGGCTCCCGGGCATCGGCCCTCCGATCGCCGCCATGTCAGGGCGCTGCGTCACAAGTCCGGTCACCCGTTCTGCGAGTATGCCCGTGGATCCGTGCCGGCCACCGGGCACCGGGCAGTGCTATGTCCCCGCCGACGTTCTCAGGAACAATGGCCAGGCGGACGAGCTCCGTTCCGTCACCCCCCTTTGGCCTGCGGGGGGAAGGATGAGTCTTAGGGCGGTGGCCGACGAGGGCCCCCGATCTTCTGGGTGAATCGGGGCAGCGTCCCCTGGTCTCAGGGCATCGCGCCGCCAATCCTAGTGTGTCGGGAAGCCAGGTGCAGGGTCCCTTGCTACTTGGCGACGACCGGACTCAGGGCTGAAGTTCGGGACCGTCCGACCTCCTCGCCGCCATTTTCTTCACACCCTGGGCTACACCTCGGCCGCCTCCTCTCTCGATCTCCTCGGGGCCAGCAGTCCCCCAGCGACTCTCCGATTTCGCCCAGCTGTCCCCTCACACTTCAGAGGGCAGGAGCGTCGTCTCCGGGTCACCTAGGGTCCCGAAAAACAGGAGAATTAGCGGGATTCCGCGCGGAGCTGCGAGCTCACGCCGCCATCCCGATCGGCGTCCAAGCCACGCCCCCTCAAGCTTTATGTCAGGTAGTCAAAATATGTAACTTTCTATTGGAGCCCTGTTTAGCGTGACATTGTATTCAAGGTGTGGGTCTTTCTGTTCATAATCGTAATTTTTTTTTTATCTTGGATTCATCTGAGTTTTTTTGTAGTAGTATGTTCCAAAGCCTTTTAATGCATGACACATTCTGAGTTCCTTTAGTGTTAGCACCATGGGCAAATAGTAGAATCACAGTGTTTTTCATCACCCAACTTCCCTTCTATATTAATGCCAGATAGGAATGTCCTTACATCATTTATAATTTCATAAAATTAGAACTAGGCTGTATCCCTAGTTGGGCCTTGCATTAATTTCAATGTTGCTGATGCATTCATTATCTTTTCCTTATCTGACCCTTAATGAAGTACTTTGATGCAGCCGTATTAGGACCATGACCAATTGCTTTGGAATTCTTTGTTCTTTCACTGTAATCCAAAGAATGTTCATATCGATTGTCTGTCAAGTACAGGATGACTTTCTTCAGTTGGGTGTATTTTCTGCAGATCAACTACACCCTCATAGTCTCATTGATTGTACTTGAGCCTACTTTGCACCCTGCTTGGATCCCACCGACCACTGAATAGTTTCCTTTAACGCTATATTTTTCTTACTTTGAACATGTGACACTACTACTCCAAGCCTACTTGTATAGTATGTGTGAAAAGTATGCACTTTCTCGTTTGTAAATTCCTAAATACAGTGCTTTTCAGACACCCTCCCTCTTTAAATGTCTCACACTTCTTGGAACTCTGCTTTACAATTTACACCTTTTAGTTATTATTTCCCACATAAGTACATCATTATCACGGGGGCGTGGCTTAGCAGAGCAGCGGAATGGCCGCTAGTGGAAGCGGCTCCGCCGGCTGGGCCCTTTAATCCGACAAATATCCGTTCATACAGTCACTGCACACCGGATCTGCCCTAAATTCGATAGCGGAGCTCCCCCTGCACACGTTGCTGTAAATTTGACCGCCCGCGCACCCCGAAGAGACTGAGGGCTACCGACTGCACACTGGCACTGAGCTGAGGCCTGGCATGGGCTGTCCCGGCGAGGCGTTTCGGCGGACTCTGGCTGGCGGCAGTGGATCGACCCGGTGAGGGGGCGAAGACCTACCGGAGGCTTGTGGGGCTGATTGGAGGTTGAGAGGCCGCTGCGGGGATGCCGCGAGCGCCCTACTAAGAGCACTACTAACTGTTGCATTGGCCGGAACCAGGGGCCCTGGTAGAGGAGGCTTCGGTGAAGACTACTCGAGGCGCGGCCTGGAGCGGCGGCGAGACCCGGGGCAGAAGCTGGCGGCACCCGGGCTCGGTGAGTCCACCACTGCGCAGAGCTGGCATTGCTTGGGTGGCAGATAGCGTAGGACAGAATCGGGCTTTAGAGACGTACGACGGAGACGCCCGGGCCGGCCGCCATTTTGTGGAATACCGTCAGTAACTTTGTGAGACCTAATTACGGGCTATGCCTGGAGACTATGCCGTGCCTGGGTGGGTGCTAAAACTGGAGCATGGGTGCTGTACGCTGATAACCTGGAACGGTGGCGCGTTCTTGGACGGCGCCGGCACCTATACAGCTGGCCCTCCATTCAGGGACACACTGAGTAAATGAGACGGGGCCCAGTATGATGTGGTGAGCGCCATTTGATCCCTGGTGAAAGGACTGCGGAGGATCCCCTGAAGAGAGCAGCGGATTGTATGTATAGTATGTATGTATAGGCATTTATATAGCGCACTACTTACCCGTAGGGTCCCAAGGCGCTTCGACCGCTGCGAAACCCTTCCTGGCTTCCCTGAGAGATGGTCCCTTAATGGGTATCTCCAGGGTGAGACCAGGCATCCCCGGCGACTGTATGGGAAGCGCCTGGGGGCCGGACTGACATGTGAAGACTCAGGGCAGTGGCGCGGATTGCTGGCTAGAGGTAATCGTTGGCGGGGCTCTGCTGTCTGCAAGCTGCCTGCCCCTGGATATTATTTAAACACCCTGTCACGCAAACAATATTCCACTAATAGAGGCTGCACACAACTTCAGCGTACTCCGAACTATGCACGCCCGCTTTTGAGGTGAATATGGGGAAGAAACATGGCACGGGACATCGGACATAACAGCGCAGTATACCATCTTGTCAATTCGCCACAACTGAGACGAGCGGAACGATTGGTGGCATCGGACCGGAGAGTAGATCGATTTTGGTGGATTGGGTACACTACCGACACGCACAAGGGGGGAAAAAACAGTTTGCACAAGTGCCATATCTTATCTACGGAGACTGCAGTACCTGGAACTGCGGCAATATGGGGAAACCGGACACGTGACAACCCCGTATTAATTTTGAGAAAAAAGCAAGTAAATCTACTGAAACTGAGGGGGGTGATCGTGACCCGACTGAGGAGGGGGCCACGAGTCATTTTCCTGCAGAAGATGTCCGGGAAGTGTTTCAGGAGCTGAAGACCGGCCTGCAGGGCATAGACTCCAAAATGGACAAACTAGCTGAACCAATGGATAGAATCACCCAGCGTATGGATAAACAGGAGGGGCGCGTGAGTGCCCTAGAGACGTGTGTGACGGAGAAGGGACAAACCGGTATGGAAAAGAAAATTCGGGTAATGGACAAAGTGCTGGAGTTGATACAACAAGAAAACAAGCATTTGCTATGCAATAGGTCTCGTATTAGGAAAGTTTGAGCTATTGTTATTGTAAATGACAATTTATTTATGTGTTGGTTTTGAAAATAGCGAAATTAATAGCTTTGTCATTTACAATGCCAATAGTTATAACTTTCGCAAATGTGACACCTATAGCATTTGTAATGCAATATGTGTTGTATTTACGTGACTTAGATGTACTGATATTACAAGTAACAATGGCTTTTAATTTTTTTAAATAATTAATACTTAAATAAAAGTGATTGTAATTTATAATGGCAATACCTTAAACTTTTGTAAATCATTTTTGTGAAGATTATGTTCAGTGTATTTTATTGTGACGAAAATCCAAGAACAGAACTGAAATATTAACATCTTTTTGTGACATTTGTAATAAAGCTTGAAACATTGAGAGAACATATTTGAACCAGTTGTTGCACAGATTGATGCTGTGGTGGTGCTGAGTGGTGCTGTGGTGTTGCTGAGTGGTGCTGTGGTGTCGCTGAGTGATGCTGTGGTGTCGCTGAGTGATGCTGTGGTGGTGCTGAGTGATGCTGTGGTGGTGCTGAGTGATAATGTGGTGGTGCTGAGTGGTGCTGTGGTGGTGCCGAGTAATAATGTGGTGGTGCCGAGTAATAATGTGGTGGTGCCGAGTGGTGCTGTGGTGGTGCTGAGTGGTGCTGTGGTGGTGCTGAGTGGTGCTGTGGTGGTGCTGAGTGGTACTGTGGTGGTGCTGAGTGATAATGTGGTGCTGAGTAATAATGTGGTGGTGCTGAGTGGTGCGGAGTGATGCTGTCGTGGTGCTGAGTGATGCTGTAGTGCCCCTGAGTGATGCTGTGGTGCCCCCTGAGTGATGCTGTGGTGGTGCGATAAACAGACTGAGGGCGCTAGATAGCTAGAGGGAGGGCGAAAGATAGATAGATAAATCGAGTGAGGGCGATAGATAGATAGATAAATAGAGTCAGGGCGACCGATAGATAAATAGAGTCAGGGCGATAGAAAGATAGACAGATAGAGTGAGGCAGATAGATAAATAGAGAGTGAGGGCGATAGATAGATGGAGTGATGGCAGGGAGTTAGAGAAGGAGGTGGGTGGAAGAGAGCAACAGATCAGCACAGGAGAAGAGAAGAGAACAGGGAGTTAGAGAAGGAGGTGAGGTGGAAGAGAGCAGCAGATCGGCACGGGAGAAGAGAAAAGGGAGTTTGAGAAGGAGGTGGATGGAAGATAGCAGAAAGATCATCACAGGAGAAGAGAACAGGGAGTTAGAGAATGAGGCTGGAGGAAGAGAACAGCAGGTCAGCATGGGAGAAGAGACCAGGGAGTTAAAGAAGGAGGTGGGTGGAAGAGAGCAGCAGATTATCACAGGAGAAGAGAACCGGGAGTTTAAGAAGGAGGCGGGTGGAAGAGAGCAGCAGATCAGCACAGGAGAAGAGAACAGGGAGCTAGAGAAGAAGGCGGGTGGAAGAGAGCAGCAGATCAGCTCGGGAGAAGAGAAGAGAAAAGGGAGTTGGAGAAGGAGGTGGGGGGGAAGAGAGCAGCATAATAGCACAGCAGAAGAGAACATGGAGTTAAAGATGGAGGCGGGCTGGAAGAGAGCAGCAGATTAGCACAGGAGAAGAGAAGAGAACAGGGAGTTGGAGAAGGAGGCAGAGTGGAAGAGAGCAGCAGATCAGCATGGGAGAAGAGAAGAGAAGAGAACAGGGAGTTAGAGAAGGAGGTGGGTAGAAGAGAGGAGCAGATCAGCACAGCAGAAGAGAACAGGGAGTTAAAGATGGAGGTGGGGTGGAAGAGAGCAGCAGATCAGCACAAGAGAACAGGGAGTTAAAAAGGAGGCGGGTGGAAGAGAACAGCAGATTAGCACAGGAGAAGAAAACAGGGAGTTAAAGAAGGAGGCGGGCTGGAAGAGAGCAGCAGATTAGCACAGGAGAAGAGAAGAGAACAGGGAGTTAGAGAAGGAGGTGGGTGGAAGAGAGGAGCAGATCAGCACAGCAGAAGAGAGGGAGTTAGAGAAGGAGGCGAGGTGGAAGAGAGCAGCAGATCAGCAGAAGAGAACAGGGAGTTCTAGAAGGAGACGGGGCGGAAGAGAGCAGCAGATCAGCAGAGGGAGAAAAGAAGAATACAGGGAGTTAGAGAAGGAGGTGGGTGGAAGAGAACAACATATTAGCACAGGAGAAGTGAACAGAAAGTTAAAGAAGAAGTTGGGGTGGACGAGAGCAGCAGATCAGCACAGGAGAAGAGACCAGGGAGTTAAAGAAGGAGGTGGGTGTAAGAGAGCAGCAGATTATCACAGGAGAAGAGAAAAAGGGGTTGAAGGAGGCAGCATGGAAGAGAGCAGCAGATCAGCACAGCAAAAGAGAACAGGGAATTAAAGAAGGAGGCGGTGGAAGAGAACAGCAGTTCAGCACAGGAGAAGAGAAGAGACCAGGGAGTTAAAGAAGGAGGTGGGGAGGATGAGAGCAGCAGATCAGCACAGGAGAAGAGACCAGGGAGTTAAAGAAGGAGGTGGGTGGAAGAGAGCAGCAGATTATCACAGGAGAAGAGAAAAGGGAGTTGAAGGAGGCAGCATGGAAGAGAGCAGCAGATCAGCACAGCAAAAGAGAACAGGGAGTTAAAGAAGGAGGCGGGTGGAAGAGAACAACATATTAGCACAGGAGAAGAGAACAGGGAGTTAGAGAAGGAGGCGGGGGGAAAGAACAGCAGATCAGCACAGGAGAAGAGAAGTGAACAGAGAGTTAAAGAAGAAGTTGGGGTGGACGAGAGCAGCAGATCAGCACAGGAGAAGATTACAGGGAGTTGAAGAAGGAGGCGGGTGGAAGAGAACAGCAGTTCAGCACAGGAGAAGAGAAGAGACCAGGGAGTTAAAGAAGGAGGTGGGGAGGATGAGAGCAGCAGATCAGCACAGGAGAAGTACCCAGGGAGTTAAAGAAGGAGGTGGGTGGAAGAGAGTAGCAGATTATCACAGGAGAAGAGAACAGGGAGTTGAAGGAGGCGTCATGGAAGAGAGCAGCAGATCAGCACAGCAAAAGAACTGGGAGTTAAAGAAGGCGGGTGGAAGAGAGCAGCAGATCAGCTCGGGAGAAGAGAAGAGAAAAGGGAGTTGGAGAAGGAGGTGGGTGAAGGAGAGCAGCAGATCAGCACAGCAGAAGAGAACATGGAGTTAAAGAAGGAGGCGGGTGGAAGAGAGCAGCAGATCTGCACAGATGAAGAGAAGAGAACAGGGAGTTGGAGAAGGAGGTGGGTGAAAGTGAGGAGCAGATCAGCACAGCCGAAGAGAACAGGGAGTTAAAGAAGGAGGTGGGGTTGAAGAGAGCAGCAGATTAGCACAGCAGAACAGAACAGAACAGGGAGTTAGAGAAGGAGGCGAGGTGGAAGAGAGCAGCAGATCAGCAGAAGAGAACAGGGAGTTCTAGAAGGAGACGGGGCGGAAGAGAGCAGCAGATCAGCAGAGGGAGAAAAGAAGAATACAGGGAGTTAGAGAAGGAGGTGGGTGGAAGAGAACAACATATTAGCACAGGAGAAGAGAAGTGAACAGAAAGTTAAAGAAGAAGTTGGGGTGGACGAGAGCAGCAGATCAGCACAGGAGAAGATTACAGGGAGTTGAAGAAGGAGGCTGGTGGAAGAGAGTAGCAGATTATCACAGGAGAAGAGAACAGGGAGTTTAAGGAGGCGGCATGGAAGAGAGCAGCAGATCAGCACAGGAGAAGAATAGAGAACAGGAGTTTGAGAAGATGGTGGGTGGATGAGAGGGAGGGTGATAGATAGAGGGAGGGTGATAGATAGAGGGAGGGTGATAGATAGAGGGAGGGTGATAGATAGAGGGAGGGTGATAGATAAAGGGAGGGCGATAGATAATGGGAGGGCGATATATAGAGGGAGGGCGATAGAGAGACAGAGGGAGGGCGATAGATAGAGGGCAGCAAGTGATGTGGTGAGTGAAGCTGCTTAAAAAATGTGTTTGTTACCTTTGTGGTCTTAGTGCTGAGTGCACCATTGATGCAAACTTTTATTTGACCTTTTATTACAGCTTACACTACTAATGGGCTAAGTATAGCATAGTAAATGGGGTAAGGCGGGGGAGGCAGTACTAGTATTTAAACTGGAAAATGTAGTAACATTTACATTATCGGATGTTGCAGCATAAAGTATGTACATTCTTGTGCTATATAGGTGAAGCAGTGCCTATGAGATGTTGATACAGCTTGTTAAAAGTCCGTGCTTATTTATGTTTTTGGGCTGTTTGCTAAGTGCACCAATTGATGCGGGCTGTATTTATTTGCTTACGCTAACATTAGAATGAGTAAAACAGTGTAAAAAGAGGCGCAGTTGGCTGTTTATAGAACTGCTTTAAATATCTGCTCACTAACTATTTGGTGTGTTTCTAAGCGCATCGAGTGACGCAGAGTTTAAAGGTGTTATAAGTATTTGCTTTGCAACAATTTGGCCCTGTGCTGAGGGCACCGAAAGATGAATACTGTTATTTTAGCTTACACTAAGACTTCGCTCAAGTATAGCATTTAAAGTGGGAAGTTTTGCAGTACTAGTAGTGAAATAGTCCAACTCCTCATAATTTTTGATGACTAATATTGTACTTAAAGGCACACAATTGGCAGTACTTAAAATATGTTGTAGTTAAAAAACATCATGTGTGTAATGTTAAACATGTAAATGTTTTGCCTGTTTGCTAAATGTATGGAATAATCTGGACTGTCAAGAGGTTCTGACTATTTGTTTATTAACTGTTTGGCTTTTTTGATAACCGTCTAAAGAGATTGCTGAAAGCTTTGTTTGCTTTTGCAAAACCCGGACGGCATATAGCACAGTAAAAAGAGTGGGAGGGGGCAGTACTAGTGGGGAATTTGACAATGAAAGTATATTTTCAAATAATAGCGCATTTAATGTAAATTTGTGGCTTCGGGGCAAATAATTGGCAATAAAAAAACAGAGCGGAAAAGCAAGCTTTGTAGTTAACAACAACAATACAGCCTTGTTAACGTTTACAATATGGTAGTTTTCTAAACTTGTGGAGTAGTTACCTTGGGCTCCAAGCAGACGGACGCCACGGTATGCAGCTACTTTGAAGATTTTGTTGTCCATACGGCGCTAAAGCACATACTGTGAAGAAGACGTGCGAAGTATGTGGGTGCGGCTTTAACACCAAGTCAAGCAGCAAGGGTCTAATGATGTGTTTGTATTGTAAAAGAGAAGTTCAGAATGAAAAAGAGGCTTGTAAATGTTGCGGCTGAGGCTACAACAAAACGGACGTTAGGACAGACAATAACGTAGTCTTAATTTTAAAATAAGTGTGTGCGCCGAGGAAGCAAATAATAGATAGAAGTAAAAATCTGCTAATGAAAATCAAAAATACTAGGTTTTTGGTTAAAAGGCACTATTGTAGCAGGGTTATACAATTGTAGTGCTAATATACTTCGAAATTGTTAATAAACAACTGAAATGATGTGTTTGCAGTGCGCACAAACTCCAAGCAAGCAAGGGAGTGCAGTTACATTTTATACTGCTGGTTTCAATACCTGTTGATTAACTTTGTAGCATGTTTGCTGAGCGCATGAACTGCTGTTATGTATTTTGCTTACAATAACAGCACATACAATACAACACAGTAAAAGGGAACGCCGGTGGATTTTTCTGTAGTTTGCTACAATATAGAAGTAATTTCTTTTGTATGTTCTTGCTGAGCGCATTAACTGATGAAGCGTGTGTTAGTTTGAACAATATTTGCTTGTTGCTTTGTTACATTTGTGGGCTGAGCGCATTAAGTAACACAGCTTAACGGTAAAAGCAAAGTTGCTTGCGGAAAGTTTTCGTAATAGGAAACAGCGCATAACATTTAATTACCGTTAAGAAGAAAGCACTAATGTAAAAGGCGTTGGGGCAGTACCTCTAACAGAAACATTTTCTTAATAGAAATAGGAGGTAAAGCAATCTTCTGTGTAAGTCCGCTGGCTATGTCCATAAGAAAACGAGCGAAGAAAGGAAGAGTGCAGGAAAGGGGGGCGTAAAAATAATGAGGAGAGGACAGGGAGAGAAGAGATAGGAGCGAGAGAAAACGGGCAGGAAAGGGAGAGAGAGGAAGTACCTGAAGCGACAGAGAAAAGAGGTGACGAGTTTGGCAGCAAACAGGGCGGTGGACACATGCTGGCAAATGGTGACCTGCAGAGCGCGCAAATGAAAAGAGCGGCCGTGGGAGGTGGGAGGGAAGTAGGAGAGTGCGAAGTGCAGGCGGGGGGCGGGGAGCGGAGCCGTTGAAGTGTGTGAGGCACTGACAGACAAATGGTGTTTTGTGACGTAGCTGGTTTGTGCACGCGCAGGGAGCACATGAACTGTGGCAAATCTGCTGTTTGTTTCAGAGCTTATTTGGCCCTCAATACTCTCGTCTATTTATCACTTATGTGATCAAATAGTCAAGACCTAATGAGGATTTGGAAGCCGCTCGAGGAGAAACAATGTACGTATCACGGGAGTTGCGGAATCCACAGATATTCCTAATATGGAGCTGTATGTGGAAGGCATGATAAAAGACCTCTTTGGTTCCAGCCTGTCCCCGATGTTCCTCATGGAAAGGGCGCACAGAACCCTGAGACCACGACCTAAACCGGGCGTGCCCGCAAGGCCAATATTGGCGAGAGTGTTGAACTATAGAGATTGCGACATAATACTCCGGCTCGCTCGTGAAAAGGGCGCCATCCAATACAAAGGCAATGAGATTGCTCTATATCCAGACTTTACCTTGCAGGTTCAGGCGGCGCAGAGAGAGAGTTTATCCCTGCTAAAAAGATCTTTCAACAAATTGGAACTTAATACGCCTTGATATATCCGGCTAAGCTGAGGGTCCAGGGTCCCGGGAAGCCCACCTTCTTCACAGACGCTAAGGCTGCATTGACATATGCGAAGCAGATGACGAAGGAACACAAGTCGCAGAAGACGCAGGCGGATGGACAATTGCAGTACAGACTCAGTGATAATGATTGACATTGGCTGGCGCGCGCTGGCGGAGATAGTGCCAGTCGGCGATTGAGGTGGCTGAAGCAACATGGATGGAAGACTTGGGGTAAGACAAATGCTCTGATACTATGTGGGGGATGCTCTGCACTGTCTATTGGGGACTGCCCCAGATGACTGAAACAGATCATTGACTATGGACGGGGTCAGTGTGTGTAAGTGTGCGAGTTGCAGCTTGGCCACCCTGCCACAAGCACAGGGGATGATGCCGGAAGACCTGACGCACCCCGTGGGATGATTCCCTTTGTTTGGCTGTATCTTTTGGTCTGGGGGATGTTACGGGAGGGGGTGGGGGGGGGGGGGGCTACACAACCTGATTGGGGGGTTGGTGTGGATGGCGGGAGGGTAGTTGGGATGTTTATTCTTTTTGGACTGCCGTTTGAAGCTCAGATAAAAGGGTGGAGAACTGATTTGATCCGCTGGATGTGCTGCTGTTGGGCACGGCCACGATGTACTAGTAAACAAGTGCAAGAGTTCAGTTTGTAGAGATACTGTGGTATTGTGCGAGGCTACATTGATAGACTGCAAATTACTTAGCTGTGATGTCCGCCTTAGATAATATTAATACACTGAAATGTCTTACTTGGAACCTGCGCGGCCTCAATGATCGTAGAAAGACTAGGCTCATACAATCTTATTTGATGAGACATGGGGTGGATATCTGTTTTTTGCAGGAAACGCACCTGACTAGCTCAGCAGCAGGGATACTTAAGACCAGATGCTGGGAGGTGGTAGTTGAGGCTGGTTATTCCAACTATTCTAGAGGATTTGCGATACTCATGCGCAGGGGGGTCCATTGGCGAACGCATAACACGATTACGGATAAGAACGGCAGACACATAATATTGCAGGGAGAGCTTTGTAATAAGCATCTGGCTCTACTTAACACTTATGGTCCAAATACGGACAGTCCGGAATTTTCCCAACACATATGGCACAAGATTAGAACACTGAGACACACGGCAATATTATGGGGAGGAGATTTTAATGTAGTACTCTCAACTGCTGTAGATAGGCAGGGATCTTCACGGATGCACCATCCGAAGGCAGCGGAGGCGCTACGTGAGATGACCTATCTAATCGATTCCTGGAGAGCCACTCACCCAACGACTAAAGAGGGGACATGCGTCACGCATCATAGAAATGCGTGGTCGAGACTGGATTTTTGGCTGGTCTCCAGAGACATACACACATGGCTAGAAGATGCCACGCATCTCTCCCGTACTCTCTCGGACCATGCACCTGTCCAGATAAGGCTACGCCTTCCCCCTGCATACACAAAGCCCTTCGCCTGGAAATTCCCATCAGGCGCTCTGCGAGACCTGGTTTTTTGCGAGGAGCTCCGTAACAAGATTGAGGGGTATTTCGCATTGAACGAGGGGTCGGTCGACTCGCCAGGTATGCATGGGAAGCCTTTAACGTGGTTATCAGAGGAGATTGTATATCGCTAAAAACCGGAGTACTGAGGGACATCCGGACCACGCTGGGCAGATTGGAGCACGAAATAGGGGAGCTAGAACGGCTGCAGATGCGGAATCCATCACAGGCAACTGCGGCTAGCATAAGAACTAAACTAACAGAATTCCAGGAAGAGGCAGAGAGACAGACGGCATATCTGCACAAATATATACAGACCAGACGATACAGGGAGAGCGGGAGACCAGGCAAGACATTGGCGGGTCTGCTTAGTACGCCCAAAGGTGCCACCTATATAACTGAATTCCAAACTGAGGTTGGAGGAGTGCTCAGAACACCGGCTGCTATTTTGGAGGAATTTGCACTCTATTATTCCAAATTATACACTTCCCTACCAACCCCTTCGCAGGCAGATATAACTGACTATCTGGAAGAAATAGGGCTGGCGTGGTTTAATGACAGCGCCCAGAAATATATGGAGCTGCCAATAACAATTGAGGATGTAAAGCAAATGATAAGTGGCTTGCCAGGGGACAAAGCCCCAGGGGCAGATGGACTAACAGCAGCCTTTTACAAGGAATATGCTGATATTCTGGCCCCCAGATTACTGCAGATGTACCTGGAGGCCATGGAGATAGGGGTACTTCCACCGACACTGCACAAAGCCACCATAAAAACAATCTTGAAACCAGACAAAGACCCTACCAAAGCAGACTCGTACCGCCCATTATTTCTGATAAAATGTATGCCAAATTGATAGTGAACAAGCTACATCCCATGCTACCAAAGATAGCTCTTACCAGACCAGTCTGGTTTTATACCGGGCCGCTTCACTGCCCACAATCTGCGTACGATTTTCGGTGTGCTGCACTATTTGGCACCTCCTGTGCACGCCACGGCTGCACTGTTGGATGCCACGAAGGCGTTCGACTCTTTGGAGTGGACGTTTCTATTTGCTCTGCTGACGAGACTGGGTCTCAGCCCAGTATTTATCAGACAAATTCACGTCCTATATACCGACCCGACGGCTAGAGTTCGGATTAATGGTCAATTATCTAAACCCTTCAACATCACTGAGGTACACGTCAGGGATGCCCACTATCGCCCTTATTGTTTGCAATCGCCACAGAGCAACTTGCGGCGAAACTCTGCCAACACCACAGTCCAAAAAGCATAGGGTTCACCACGAGAGGCATACTCATTTCTATGTATGCCGATGATATAACGATATACTTGACTAACCCCCGAGTCAACTTTGATGTGTTAATGAGGGAGTTCATAAGATATGGGGGGTTGACGGGGATTCAGGTTAACTAGAAAAAGTCCATGTTGATACCACTAACCGATGACACAACACCTTTTAATTCAGAGTTTCTGATTCAGTGGGCAGAGAGTGAGGTAAGATATCTGGGCATATATAGAAGTAGAACGATGCAGGACATATGGACTGCCAACTACGGCAGGGCAATGGATTGGCTGGAGAGCAAGATATTGAGGAGGAAAACTCTCCCGCTATCCCTGACGGGGCGCATAGCCATTGCAAAGATGGTAATCCTCCTCAAATTTCTTTATCTTTTTGTTAATATTCCTATGCCGCTTAATGTGCATTTATTTCAAGCGTCTCTGCACCAACATTCTTGAGCTGGTGTGGGCAGGTAAGCAGCCCCGAATTTCATGGAAGGTATTGACGCTGCCTTTCTTACATGGAGGACTGGGAGCCCCGGATTTTAAATTATATGCTTACAGCGCACAGGCGCAGTTCCTGCACTTCTGGCAACATCCTACCCCATTTCAGCCACACGTGGCAATAGAAATTGATAGAATCGCACTGCTCCCGCTCAATACGGCTGTATTCCAACCCTACAAACGCCCGAGACAAGAAATGGATACAGTAGAGGCAGTGCGCTGGGCTCGGAAAGGCATTGCTCAGAGGGCACGCCAGGAGGTTCTTTATGCCCCATCTATGCCCCTAAGTGGCAATCCACTGCTCAGTCCTCTATTGGACAAGGCTACTACACTTAGGGCACGGGCACATAAGTTGGAAAAGGCATTGATTTATTTCCAGCCGGAGAGTTCTTGACATTACATGGTATGTGCGACTTGCAACCTCCCACTGCTTCGGATATGCTACTATATTATCAGATCAGAGCAGCTTGCAGGTCCAAATATAAGGAGTTCCCAAGTGAACCACCCATTTTGCCTGTGCTAGAGAATGTACTGGCAAACCTGTCGCCCCGAAAGCTTTTCACCCGTCTATGTAGCATTACGCAAAAGGAATCTCCACTCATTAGCACTATGTCCAGGGAGGCAAGGGAAGAGGAAGCTGCTTGACCATAACAGATGAGCAATGAACGTTCTGCTGCACGCAGCTGGAATATCTCTCACCAAACTATAGGCTCAGACTTATTCATTTTAATTATTTACACCGCTTATACCTCACTCCGTCACAATTGCATAGGATGGGACTACAATTGGATGCAAGATGTTGGAGGTGTGGAGCCCAAGGCGCTGCGTTTTCACCTATGGCACGTTATTGGACAGACATATTTAAACATATAGGTCAAATAACGGGAGGTCCACTGACTGGTACCTTGATGCTGGCCCTGCTGGGGTATGTGCAGGGAGTGTAGCAGGACTATTACACCATAGTCCTCTCTCCCTGGGCACAAGTTGGGGCTGAAACTTCAGCAAACCATGTTCAAACTTTTCTGTTTAAATAATTTCAACTTTAATTCCAAATTTAGTTTTATTGCGTTTTTCCAAATAAATTCCTCATGGTTTTTTCACATGTTAATGTGGAAACATTTTTGCCAAACTTTAAATTCTCCAATGCATTTCGGTGCCCCATGCATCTTCATCAGGGAAATCTGAAATCATACAAACAAGGCATCTTATATACTGCACATTTCATATTAATACATCATACTGGTAATTGCATATTAGCGAATGTTCGTATCTAGTCCTATTAGGTATTCACCTCAACCTTTTTACATAGTAAAAATGTAAAAATGTACAGTATATAAAATGCCTTATTTGTATGATTTCAGATTTCCCTGATGAAGGTGCATGGGGCACCGAAATGCATTGGAGGATTTAAAGTTTGGCAAAAATGTTTCCACAATAACATGTGAAAAAAACATGAGGAATTTATTTGGAAAAACGCAATAAAACTAAATTTGGAATTAAAGTTGAAATTATTTAAACAGAAAAGTTTGAACATGGTTTGCTGAAGTTTCAGCCCCAACTTGTGCCCGGGGAGAGAGGACTATGGTGTAATAGTCCTGCTACACTTGGAATTGTCGGACACTCCCCTGGAGGAGGGAGATACCCAGGAGCACGGATAAATTGCAATAAAACACAGGCTGTGCACATCCCATTACCTACAGTTCAGTATGTGAAGGGAGTTCAGACAGTGCACCGCAAACTCGTGGCTATGTTGCTGCTGCTGGCAAAAAGACAGGTAGCCATACATTGGAAGAAGCCGAACCCACCCACGATAGCGGATTGGATTAGGGCAGTTACATATTGCAAGGACCCGTTAACGATCTTCTGGGAACTAATGCCTAGTAGATCTAGACCATCTGATATATATGGGAACCATTTGCTGCTTGGCTGCGATCGGGGGACGCGGATTACCAGACAGACTAGACTGTAAATATTGGACACACTTCTGCATAGGACGGTACACTGAGGGTAGGCCGCATCAAGGGTGGCGCACAATTGTGCGGAAGGATAGGAAACACTCTACACTTAGGACGGTGTATAAGGACACCGGCAAGACAGCTGAAACGTGCTAGACTATAAGATGCACTAGTAGGAGAAGGTTTCTGAAGCTTGTGGGTGGCAGGGGGGGTGGGAGCAAGGGGTTTAGCTGTTTCTTGGGTTATGATACGAATATATGCACTGCGAATGATTCATCTCAGATGCACTGTTATAGCAATAACTTCGCTGCCTGACCCTGAGGTAGTTGGCAATCAAAGCTGTGTATGATATTTTTTGGTAGAAAGCCGCCAGCCTCCGGGTTGTGCGCAAAAGACAGTGTACACTGTGAAATATGCAATAAACTGTTTTAAAATAAAATTTAAAAAAAAATAAAAAAAATTACATAATTATCACAAAATTATTAGCACACTTTGAATAGTACAATAAGAATCCTAAGAATGTCTTCACTCTTTGTCTCAATCTGGAGCTTCTTCCATCCTTATTGTTGTTCTCACTTGGTAATTTTCTTCGCTGCTTTTTTTCTTCCAAAATTCTTAACCTGTGCAGTGCTTAGGGGTTTTACCCTATCCAGAAGTCAGGTTTCAAGCCCTATTCAGCCTGCAGAGGACAAATGTCCATTTCGAACCCCCAGGAGGTCTATCGGAAGTCCTGGGGTAGCAGCAGGACTTTGTCATGCGAGCAGTGTTCTGCTCGACCCGGGTTTTGATCCAGGTTGGGTTCCCCCTCTGGTTCTCATTTCTCACCTTCATCTTAAGTCCTGTTGAGAGAAACTGAGGAAACACAAGAAGAGGCGGAAAACTGGAGACTGTTTGTCTCCATGTTCGAAGTCAATAGGTAAGTAAATCCTCTCTGGTTCCTCCATCTCCTGCAGAGTTGTCTTCTGAATGAGTGTTAGTAGATATTACTTTAGCACCAATCCTGTGGCCTGTTCCATCCCTCTATTCATTTGTGCTAATAATGGTGCTGATTCCCATTTACCCAGGGTTGCCATGGATGCTCCTGCCCTCTTCTTCCAGGCAGTGTTGGAGATGTTCCAGCATGCATTGTTCCATCTGGCACACCTTTGGGCCCCATGGGACATTTCTAGCTCCTCTTGGGGTTCTTCTGGTGGGTCTCCCACTGGTGCCATACGTCACCTTTGTTTTGGAAGGAACACCTTTGCTGCTGACTGGAGCCATCCCAGTGCCTATATCTTTAACCTAGACCCATCACTGACACCCATACTTCAGTGCTTCCTACAGAGTAGCCCATACCGAAATCTGCAGCTATTCTAATGACGTCTAGGAAGGAGGCCCAGTGAATACTGGTGGAGAAAAGGTATAAATAGGAACTGAGAGATGTCTTTTTATGCCTGTATTATAGGCAGATGATGCATGACTTTTTCAGCACTGACTCCGATCATCTTAAAGTGCCAGAAGCGGTACGGCATGATACAGATGATAGTAATGAAGCAACCCATTTGCTGCCACCCACTCCTGATACAGCGTTCTACTTGGCCCTGGAGAACGCAAGTGGACCGAACACTTCCCTGACAAAAAAATGGAGTAGTTCTTCAGGGCAGCCCCCATGTATTGAAATACTTTTCATCTTGTCCTTAGGAAAGCAGCTGACATTCTCCAGTATTGGGGTGTCTTTCATAGATTCACATGCTTGAATATTCCCCGTCGTCGGAGTGGGAGTCCCACGGTAAATAAAATAGCAATAAATACTAAATATATAATAATATATAATAAATATATATATCCATAATAAGGAAAAACCCAAAAAATGCATACAAGAAGCATCTGGTACCTAACCAAAAAGTTCCACATAGGAATGCATGGGGAAAAAGAAGTTCCAATGCAGCCTATCCTTGTCATTATGTTAGTCCAAACTGCAGCCAATCAGGCGCCAGCAGCCCTCTAGAACCTTCTCCTCAGAGCTCAAGCCCTCAGATTTTCTACCGCACGTCGTTTGTAAGGGAGTCTCCCTGAGCTCTGCTCAGTTTTCTTTCTTCAAGTGTTCCAGTTTCTCCAAAATGTCTTCAAGTAAGAAGTCTCTCTTCAGAGCTTGTTCCTCCTGTGGAAAGCTGAGATTATTTCATGATGACCAACACAGTAAGTGTATTTACTGCCTTTACCCGGACCATGAAGTAGGCACCTGTAAACTCTGTAGAAAATTCTCAGAGAAAACTCAAAAGGACAGAGAAGGCCGTTTACTTGTTTGGCTTCAAAGGCTAAAGGACAAGGACAATGTACTTTCTGATGCTGAAAGTCAAGTGTCAGGCCGTTCTAAAGCAGCTTCTAAACGTGGTAGTGTGCAGGAGGTGCCTTCACCATTTCTTAAAAAGAGGAAAGTTTCCCTCGCTTTGACCCCTGCGGTGTCTTCACCTTTACCTACCATGTCTGGGCCCACGAGACAAAGCTCTCAGTCTCCTTCTGCTTCAATGTCCAGTTTTTCTGTGAAGAAAACGGAATTTTCGTCGACGACGGTAGTCCCAGCTCCGTCGACGAGAGTGGCTGTCTCTGGTTCCAAATCGACGACGACGGTCACGACGACGCTGGCCTCTGGATCGTCGTCCGCTTTAGCGTCGACGTCTTCGTCGTCGATGAGAGTGGTTCTCAGTTCTAAGACCGTGTCTTCTTTAATTCCTATTTCATCTTCGTCGACGAAGAAAGTTCACTCGTCGACGACCCGGTCGTCGTCGACTAGAAGTTTGAAGACTCTGACTCCATCGACGCCCTCGACGATGAGCGCACCTCCGACGTCTATCCCGTCGACGAGAGGGCCTGTGCCATCTGCTCCGTCAACGGCCGCTCCGTCGACGGCCGCTCCGTCGACGGCCGCTCCGTCGGCGACCGCTCCGTCGGCGACCACTCCGTCGACGATGATTCCGTCGACGATGACTCCGTCGACGACGACTCCGTCGACGAAGACTTTGAAAGTGAAGGTTCCATCGACGATGGCTCCGACGATACCAATGAAGATTGCTCCGTCGACGGTCTCCTCGTCGACGATGGCTTCCAAGTCGATTCCATCGCAGAAGTCGACTGATGTCATGCCGTCGACGCGTACGCAAGACACAATTTCGACGCCGGCCTCTTCATTTGCTACAATGCCTTTACTGCCTTTACAGTCCAGCAAAACACAGTTCGAGACTTTCACAGAAAGAGAGATGATTAATCCTCCATCTCCGCTGTTTGCTACTTATTCTGATCAAGCGTCTGATAACCAAGCGCAGAGTCTTTCAGATCTGAATATTAAGTGCCAAGAATTCAGTAACGACGAGGAAGATCAGTATGGCCAACATCAAACATCTCACCCTCAAGTTCCAACTGCGATGTTGCCTATATCAATGATATCGAACCTCCAAAGTATGTTGGAAGATTACAATCGCCGTTTCCCACCAACACCACCGGTTACAGCTGTTCCATCAGTGCTGAATCCAGTTTCTGACCCGGTTCTGGCTCCTCCTCAACCGGCGTCGCCTGTAACTGTTCACAGATCTACATCAGTTCGTGTTCACACTACCATTTATCCAGAGGATGATGATGACGAGAATCCTCCAGAGCGTGATGATGGTGAAGTTTCTGAAGCAGATGAGGATGGTGAAGAACATTTAGCGGAGTGGGATGACTATCGTGCTCAAACACCATCTCCTTCTCAGGTGCCAACAGGGGATTCTCCTCCAGTAGATATCGCAGGCTTCCACCAGTTAATGGACAGGGCGGCGCAGCGATTCAAATTGCCACGAGCTCACATAGAGGAAGATTGCTTCCTATACGATTTCAAGAACCAGCCCTTGAAACAGATCCACACAGTCCCGATTATAGACTTCATCTGGTCAGAAGGGGAGAAAATTATGAAGACGCCAAACTCTCTACCAGCACAACTGCCGAGGTTAGAGAAGAAATACAAAGCTCCTGTAGGATCTCCAGCATGCCTTACAGGTCAACCTAAGCCCGACTCTGTCGTCACGCAGGCAGCTCAACGAAGTTCAAAGAATCCGGCGTCTACAATCACTGCTCCTCCGGACCGTGAGGGCCGTCGCCTAGATGCTATTGGGCGAAAATTTTCCTCCATGTCCTCTACAACGGTTCGAGTAGCTAACGCAATGGCCATATTAGGTCGTTATGACCGTCAGGCTTGGGCTGACATGTCCGCCTATGTGGCGTTACTCCCGGATGCTTCCAAGGCAGAAGCACAGAAAATTCTGCAAGAAGGAGAAAGAACGGCAGAAGAACTTATTGATTGTGCAGTGGATGTAGCCTGCACTGGTTTTCGCCAACTCGCTGGAGCGGCCGTCCTGCGTCGTCAGGGTTGGTTACGCTCAACTTCGTTTCGACAGGAAGTTCAGGCAAGAATCCTAGATATGCCATATGACGGAGAGTCATTATTTGGAGCGCATATTGATGAAGCGCTCCAATCCATTAAAAAGGACACGGACACTGCACGTGCTTTGGGTACCCTTCAGTTTAAGAAGCAGCCCTTTCGGGGTGCTCGAGGACGTGGCACTACATCCACTTTTCGTGGAGGAAGCAGTCAATATCGGTCCCTCAACCAAGGTAACCAACGTTTCACCGGTAACCGCCAGCAGTCTTCCCGCCAGCAACCTGCCAGAACTTACAGAGGGAAGTCTAATTTCAGAGGACAATCCAACAAACGTCAATGACTTGTCTATCGAACGGAGAATTGGAGGTCAAATCTCTCTGTTTGGTTCTCAATGGTCCTCCATTACTACGGACCGTTGGGCACTCGACATTGTGAAGAGAGGCCATGCATTGGAATTTGTCGAGGTACCTCCTCCAACGCCACCTTCCGGACCGCCACCTCCGCACCTCAAAGAACTATTTCATCAAGTTCGCCTTCTCATTCAAAAAGGTGCGGTGGAAGTAGTGCCAAAGTCTCAGAGAGGGAAGGGGTTTTATTCCCGTTTTTTCCTTGTCATCAAAAAGAACGGAGAATGGAGACCAATACTGGACTTGAGAGCACTCAATCATTATCTCAAGGATCAGACCTTCCGTATGCTGACGCTTGCAGAGATCTTGCGTTTGCTCTCAGTCGGAGATTTCATGACTACCATCGATCTCCGAGACGCTTACTTCCATGTCCCAATTCTAGCGGGTCATCGCAAGTTCCTGCGCTTCAAGGTGGGGCACCTTCATTTCCAATTCAGGGTCCTTCCATTTGGCCTCCGTTCGGCCCCCCGAGTCTTTACAAAAATGTTGGCTCCGGTCATGGCTTTTCTTCGTCTCCAAGGCATACAGATATTCCCATATCTCGACGACTGCCTCCTGAAATCACAATCCCGCTCTCAACTTCTACACCATACTGCAGTTTGTCAGTCAGTATTCCGTTCCTTGGGTCTGTCCAACAATCTAGAGAAATCTCAATTGCAGCCAACAACTTGCAAGGATTTCCTAGGAGCAACGCTGGACACCAAACTAGCCAAGGCATTTGTCTCCCGGGAACGTCAGCAAAGGATTCTCCGACTAGTTTCGCTACTTCTAGCAAAGAAGTGCGTCTCAGTCCGTTTGTTGAAGTCCTTTCTAGGGATGGCTTCGTCGTGCATCGCTCTTGTCCCTCATTGCCGACTACGAACACGACCTATCCAACAGGCTCTGGACAAGCAGTGGCGGCAAGTCACCGGTTCCTTCAACGATCAGGTTTCCATCACCATTCCCATGAAGAAAGCCCTCAAATGGTGGGCACAACCACACCAGCTAGCGGCAGGCACGTCCTTTCTGTCCAACACCCCAGATCTGACACTAACGACGGATGCCTCCCTGGAGGGCTGGGGAGCTCACCTCCAAGACCTGTCCGTCAAAGGGAAATGGACTTTGCATCAAAAGACCTGGCACATCAACAAGTTGGAGCTTATGGCTATCTTTTTGGCCCTGAAATCATTTCAACCAGTGCTGCAGGGAGAGTCAGTTCTCATACAGACGGACAACACGACCTGCATGCATTATATAAACAAGCAGGGCGGAACAAAGTCTCCGGTGTTATCCCGCCTGGCAGAGGCGATTTGGGACTGGTCCATCAATCATCAAATCCAAATCACCGCAGTTCATCTTCCGGGGTTGTCCAACCTCCTGGCGGATTCCCTAAGCAGGTCCCGATCATCCAACCACGAGTGGGAACTCCACCAGCCAACACTCGATATGGTCTTTCACCGTTGGGGATGCCCGGAAATCGACCTCTTTGCGACTCCAGAGAACCGCAAATGCCCCGCCTACGCAAGCTGGCATCCCCACAAAGGATCCCAAGGCAATGCCCTTTTGATGGATTGGTCGAATCTCTTCGCCTACGCTTTTCCTCCGATCCCTCTAGTGCCTCGAGTACTTTGGAAGATGCGGAGAGAACCCTGCCACATCCTTCTGATTGCTCCCAGGTGGCCACGACAGGCGTGGTTCTCGGAGCTGCTACTCCTGTCTCAATGCAAACCCATTCTTCTTCATCCTGGAATGGATCTTCTCTCCATGAACAGGGGTCAAATCTACCATCCGGACCCCTCTTCCCCGAGTTTGTCAGCCTGGAACCTGAGCACTGTGAATTTGCACATCTAAGCATCCCTCAGGAGTGTCGTAACATCCTCGCTCAGGCCAGGGCTCCATCAACTATAAAGACTTATAAGTTGAAATGGAAACGCTTTTGCCACTGGTGTGCAGACGCCGGAGTACATCCTTTGCGTGCCACGCCCGCTGAGCTCCTCCCTTTCTTTCTCCATCTGGCTCAGTCGGGTTTGTCACATGCTACTTTAAGAGTTTTTCTGGCGGCAATATCACGCTTCCGCCATGATGGCTCCGCCTCCTTATGCTCATCCAGATTGATACGTCAATTCTTCAAAGGACTTCTTCTGACTTTTCCTCCAGTTCGGCGTCCCGCTCCAGAGTGGCGCCTCAACATTGTCCTATCACAATTAATGACTGCACCGTTTGAACCAATCCATAAAGCAGACCTCAAGTATGTCACCTGGAAGGTTGCGCTTTTACTTGCTTTGACGTCTTCACGTCGAGTGAGTGATATACATGCTTTCACGATTAAACAACCATTTCTGCAGTTTAAACCGGATTCTGTGCTTTTACGCACTAACCCTACTTTCCTTCCAAAAGTGCCGTCAGACTTCCATATTAATGAGCCTGTTATACTGAAGTCTTTCTTTGCCAACCCGCAATCTCCTGCGGAACAACGCTTGCACTCTTTGGACATTAGAAGATGTTTAAAGTTCTACATCGGCAGAACAGCCCAGTTCCGAAAATCGGATCAGCTCTTCGTGGCCTATGGCCGTTTTCAAAAAGGGCGACCAGTCACCAAACCTACAGTAGCCCGCTGGGTGGCTTCGGCGATTGCTTTCTGTCATCAGAAAGCGAGAAAGCCTTTACAGTCTACAGTAAGAGCCCACTCTACCAGGTCTGTGGCCTCTTCGACTGCACTCTTTGCCGGAGTTCCATTGCATCAGATTTGCAGAGCAGCCACGTGGTCCAGCAGGCACACGTTCACAAAGCACTACAATCTGGGTGCCATGGCTGAAGGAGATACCGCAGTGGGACAAGCTGTGCTCCGTAATCTTTTTCAATAAGGTGAGCCTCTGTTCTACCCTCCTCCTATGGTTTCCAGTCTTATGCATGTCTTCTCTATGTATACATATAGTTGTATAACTTCTATGGCATGGGTTTACACCTGTTGATTCCAACCTTTTGTGTATACATTGCATCCTGGAAACTTTGTGTTCGGATCCGGACTGCTTACTATTCTATATTCAAGCATGTGAATCTATGAAAGACACCCCAATACTGGAGAAGAACAATTGTTACTTACCTGTAAACAGGTGGTTCTCCAGTATTGGTGTCTTTCATAGATTCACATGCGACCCTCCCATCCTCCCCTCAGAGGCTCTCTTCTCCTCATAGACTCTGTGGTCACTCATGTGCTACGAAAATCTGAGGGCTTGAGCTCTGAGGAGAAGGTTCTAGAGGGCTGCTGGCGCCTGATTGGCTGCAGTTTGGACTAACATAATGACAAGGATAGGCTGCATTGGAACTTCTTTTTCCCCATGCATTCCTATGTGGAACTTTTTGGTTAGGTACCAGATGCTTCTTGTATGCATTTTTTGGGTTTTTCCTTATTATGGATATATATATTTATTATATATTATTATATATTTAGTATTTATTGCTATTTTATTTACCGTGGGACTCCCACTCCGACGACGGGGAATATTCAAGCATGTGAATCTATGAAAGACACCAATACTGGAGAACCACCTGTTTACAGGTAAGTAACAATTGTTCTTCTTGAATGCCACGGTCTACTTAAGAGTCTAGGGTTACAATTCTAACTGAGGTCCTACAACCTCAAACATCCTCAGCTGAGTCACTACTGCCTGTAAAAGAGTTATCCAAGAAACCAGGGAATGAGGTAAGGGAAAAGTCCACATCAGTTCCTGCAGTAAACTGTCTAGTAGCACAGAGATATAAGTTGGGTCGGCGTAACCCAACCTTACTGCTGATGCATCCTTCACCCAGGAGTCCAGTAGCGTTTCCATCATCTTGCTCAAAACAAAACTTTGAAGCATTCCAAGTAAGTCCACCTGATAGTGAATCTAAGAAATTGGATGCAGTGGAGAAAAATATTTCTTCAACAAGCAACCTGGCCCTGTTTGTGCCTAGTGCTGCCTACCTCCTGGGAAGATATAAGCCTGTGATGTGAGATATGGATGCAGTGGTTGTCTCAAACTTGCCTGAATCTGTATTTTTGTGAGCTAGTCTGTCATGGACAGTACTGTTCTAGACATCCGGGCAAGAATAGACACATAATATTTTGTGGCTAGGCTCATAAGTATCATTATGCAGGCATGTTTAGCTCTGATCAACGGTCCTTTCAGGCGATGGCCAAGCGGCATAGCTGGATATGCCTTTCAACTGAGCCCCGCTCTTCAGAAACAGAGGACGCTTCCCTGAAAAGGTTTAAGAAGGAAACACCTGCAGCCCAATCTTTGGGCCTCCATTCACCTCTGAAGGATTATAGATAGTTTTAGAATTTTTTTAATGTTCTAAAAACAATAAAATTTCAAACCTCCCAGGAAACAAAATCAGCTCCTCTGTCAGTGCAGAGGCAGCGGCAGGGTTCATCAGGCCGAGCAACACTCTTCATCCTCTTTTTTGCATCCCTTTGAAAGCCACTTTAGCTCTCCCATTAATGGAGCATGTGTGGCTGGTGGGCGGACAGGGCATCCTCCTTTCTACATCTGAAGATGGTGTGGGACCACTTTCGGATGACTCAATTCTGCTGTTTAATTTGGGCTTTCCATTTTAATGACCAAGTCTTAACTAAAGCCCTTTTAGTGCCTCGTGTTCATAGAGCCCGTAATGGACACATCCTTCATTTTGAGCTTTAACTCATCCCCAGAGGATCCAGGACACACAGGATACGATTCTGATGTTTGGGGACAGAGCTCAAATTCTGGGAAGTGCCGAAGGATTGGACTTGGGCGTAGGAGCATGGAATCTGACTAACCTCAAACTATCTGGCCTGTTCTCTGAACACCAGAGCTGACAGTCTCAGTCAGCGTCAGCTTGCCCACCACCAGTGGCATCTCTATCCATAGGTGGCCCAGTAATCTTTGCCCTGTTAGGCACACCTCTGATGGATTTCTTGTCCACTGATGACAATGCCCATTGTTCGTAGTTCTGTGCCCTCCGGTATCTTCTACAAAGAGATTTGTGGGTCACGTGTCAGTTGAGGTGGAACTTTTTCACTTAACTAGATGTTTCCTTTCCTACCCTTGATTCCTGGGGTATAAGAAAGATTTGCCAGGACCAGGTCCAAATAATTTTTATTGCCACAGACTGGCTAAGGAGAATGCTGTATGCAGGCCTAATATACTTCTGACTGTGTCTCCTGCTGCGTCTACTTCCTAAAGCAGACCTCCTCTCCCAGTCGGAGGGCGGGGTGCTGCACCCCAACTTTCTGAACCTCCATCTTTATGCCTGGTGATTGAGCTGGGGCAAAGGGAAGTGGTCCAAGAAGCACTCTCAGGCTGCTGCCCCTCCACCAAGTGAGTCCACTATGAAAGTAGATGGTTTTATCTGATTGTGTGCATAGCATGCATCCCTTGAAGGAATGTCTATCAGAGGTTCTTTGTTTCGCTCTGTCTCTGACATAGGTGGGCTGTGCAGTGAGCATCATCAAAGGATATATTGCGGCTTTTTCTGCTTTTCTTTGCCTTTCACAACAACCTCCCCTGTTTAAGGGTGTCTACTTCAAAATCTGTTAAAGAGGCGAGGAATCTTTCCCAATCTCGCACACTCCACTGTCTGAAGAATGGCCCTAAACCACATTTGAAAGGTTTCCAGCCTAGATTTGTACACTGTGCAGTCTCAAATTGATTGTTGATTCCTCATCTCCTCCTCTAAAGGGAATGGAAAAAATAGAGGGGGAATGGATTTTGGAGCCATATTGTTCCAATCATGTCATGTGGGTAATTCTTCTGGCACTGTGACTGAGCCCGCACTCCCTACTTTCAAAGGAGAGCTATTGTAAGTTTCCAGATCCAGCGTGGCTCCTAAGGATAATTCAACAGGTGAGGAATTTGCAGGTAGATGGAGTATAGGGAGTATCCACCAGAAAGATTTTTATTGAATATAAGTAACTTTTTCATTGATGCAAAACTGCTTTTGTAATGTACAATTATGTGTTGTTGTTGTTGTAGGTCTTTGAGTATTACGATGGTAACAACACTGCGGACTTCACTCACATCTCAAAGTCCTATTTCTACCCTGCATACAATCTGGAGGACCTTGTTTGGGAGCATGGGGTCTGGATCTTCAATGCCAGTACTCAGACAGCAGTGTTCCGTGGTTCCAATGCTTCCGACTCTAGCCACTTCCAGAATGGCACCATCTCTTTTAGGGTAAGAATATGTTTGTAAACAGCAATTCAAGGTACATTGAATAAGAACCTTTTGTGTCAGAAAACGTGTAGGCCCCCTGATTTTGGTTTTTGAAGGTTGGTTAGTAGTGAACAAAACAAATAGTATTTTGATGTGTACATTAATGTGTTTATGCACCTTTCTGTTTCCCTACTATTGAGTTGCATTTCACAGTCCTGCATATTCACCAGTCATGTAGTTTTTTGAAGTTTTTTATGTAGTCTTTTCATGGATCACATTTAACTCTGCCTCCTGGTGAATACTGTTGTAGAAGAAGACTTTGCTTTGCTTTCTTAGGCTCTTGTAGCATTCAGGATCTTTTGAGATTTTTAATGGACAATGCATTTCGGTCTTCATAAATACTACTGTTTGGCACAGTCTGATTGCCCGTTTTTAGGCAATTCCCCTGCCACACTCTGACAAAATGGCGTAGGCAGGGTAGGATTGTAAGTGAATTGCACCCAAACCTACTGCAATAAATGAGACTCATTCACTAAGAAAAGGGACCAAGCGCAGCAGCTTAGAAGCTGATAGCAATGCTGATCTTCTGACATAAGCATTCCATTCTTGATCTAACACCACTAAATCTCCTCTGCTACAGATGATTGTGTCCTAAACTACTGTTGTATTATTAAATATTGTGCTTCACCTATCTGCCTGAGCTCTATCACATCTTTATTCACTGTTCAAGAAACCGGCTCTGTAGTAACTGCCCTTCCAGAAATACCAATAGCATATAACATATTGTGCTTTTGGGCGGTCTTTGATTTGAGGATTAGATTTTCCAACTTGTGAGTGGGCTCTTTTCCAGATATTTTCTTTGCCCTTCAGAAAATCCTACTCTGCAATAGATACTTATTTTTCTACTGCTATCTTGGATATCTGTACTGTTTCTGATGCAGAGTTTAGTGGCAATAGGCACAGCTTTGAATATGTCTTATTACACTGGAGTTGTCCTCTCCACATCAATCACATCAATGCTCTCTGTAGTTATAGGCAAGGACACATCAACACTGCGTGTAGTGATGGTCCAGCGTGCTTTTTTTCTGTTTTAAGCTCCCATTCATTCTAAAAATCCCATAATATCTGCAAAAATTCCTATTTGTTCTATAGGATTGTGCTTTTATTTTTTTTTATTCGAGTAAGAGCCTTCTGAAAATTAATCTCTGGTAAAAATGCTTTTATTGTTTGAGATGTGCCTCTTTTTAACTTTAACCCGCTCTTAAAACTGTCTATGCCCAATGCAGAAAGGTTTTTGATGTGATTTAAATATGATTTTCATGTGATTTAGTCCTAAAATTTCAGGTGTAACACCCAGTTGCCAGAAAAGCTGTTATTCCGCTCCTGCTACCAACCATGTTTCCCTTTTTAGGTCTCGCCTAGCCTTGCTGTGCACATGCGCAGCTCGCTCGGTGAAATTTATTGCTCATGAGGAGTTTGACAAAAGGGCTTTAAGCCCCTCTCCTTATTTCCATTGGCTGGCGCCACCGTTTATGCTAAACGTTGGCCTGCCATTGGAAATAAGCTTTCTGGGGAGACTCCTTTTGGCTTTTTTGTCCGGCCCATCCGGACTGGATCACCTGCATCACGGCTGTCGTGAAGCAGTTTCTTATCGCAAGAGGCGTGTTATGTAAACAAGTCCTGCGATCCAGTCTGGATGGGCCGGACAAAAAAGTAGACTTGGTGCTGCGTGTTTATTTGAGGATCCTGCTTTCACTTTAAAGTGAAAGCGCAATGCAAAAATAAACAGCGGCTGCCTGTTCTATAGGAGAAATTACAACTTATAGCAGCGAGCGTGAAGCCTATACCTCAGTTTTCCTACGCCCACTCACATATGTCTCTACCCTATTGCGGGACTGTGTCTTTCATCGTCCACTGTGCACGCCTCGATCTGCAAAACAGAAATTCGCCACAGTTCCCGGTTTCCTGGAAGCTGGTAGAAGTCCTTTTAAAGTTGCTCGAGCAGCTCTTTTCCTATTGGCTGGGGAGCTACACGAACACAAATGGCACAGCAGCAGCCAGGGCAGCGCAGCCAGCACCGCTGATCCCGCAGGCCCCCATAGCCGCAGGCCTGCACGCGCAGCCCACTGCCCGCAGCTCCAAGCCCCCTCTACCCCCTTATGATGTAGCCAGGGACCCCTCGCTGCACCCCCTTGCCCCGGATCTGTCGTCTCGGAGGGTGCAGACAGCTCAGGGCACCCCACCTCCTTCCTTTTTTTGTTGCAGACAGCTCAGGGCACCCCACCTCCTTCCTTTTTTTGTTGCTAAGCCTGGAAGAAAAAATGCCGATCATGTCATGATAGTCTTACCAAAGTATTCTATTTTTAATAATCTTTTGAATACCTTTCCCACATCTTGTGTTTGCTAATGTTCGGGCCATAGAAAGAAACCAACAACAAAGGATTACAAGACAAGCGCAAATTCAACCATAAATAACCAACCGAAGAGAGCGGATCTATTTTTATTTTTATACCTTCCCACCTCCTGGACTTTTGTTTCCGATGCGTTTTCGTTTTTTAATTCATGCAATTTATCCCAGGCCCCCTGTGGATCTCAAGATGAACAAGCAAAGGCCCAAGAGAAACATCATCCAGAAGAAATACGTAAGTGCCAAACGGGGTGCTGTGTATGCAGCGATGCCTGCTGCACGGGGACATTTTAAAGGGCTGCAATTCTGCCTTCCCACAATTGTCACTGGCATTAATCCGATTATAGTGACAGTAAGCGCTGTGGACTATGACGTTTGTGCATTTTGTGAATTATGTGGGGGGCAAAGGGTATGTGTAAGATAAACCTTGGAAATCATTATAAAAGAAAGTTTTAAAAAAGTCATATTAGAATTGCACGCTGAATAATACATGTATTTGTGGCACATTAAAGTGCATTGCATAAAACCCTTCTGTATGTCGAATTTCCTTCGGGTTAGAGACATTTTCTCGTATTGTAAAGTGAGCTGTTTTGCGCCTTTTACAAGAAGATCAAACTGTAGGCGTTATATATAAATTAGTACAAGTTATAGATAATTGCAGGAGTAAGTTATGGTTGACAACCTCAGCATGTCAGAAGGCACAGAAGATTCCTCGTTTGTTGGGACCGTTTCTATTGTACGTTTGCTAGCTGGTCTACGCTGTGCGCCTTTACTTACAGGTGTCTCTACTGCTTTTTTCTTACACGTAAAAATCTTGTTTTGTTGTTACTACCAGCTTTGTTGGTGACGAGCCAAAGTAGTTTTGTTTGTTTTGCTATAAAGAAAAACAAACTGCAAGTTCTAATCGCGGCAGGAAATCTGCGCTCCGCAGCTGCAGAAAAAAGCATTAAAAATGCAATAGGTCTCTCCTTTGATTAAGTTAAAGCCATTTGCTTTGCTATACAATACCATTAGCAAAGCAGATGGCTTTAACTTAATCAAAGGTGAGACCTTTTGCATTTTCAAAGCTTGTTTGTTGAGTCAACCCACAAGGGGCCTCCTTGCTGCAGCTGGACATTTTCAGAACGTACTTAGGCTCCTCATTAAAAAGAGAAGTGTGCAGCGCCTATAATTTGTAGCTAAAATCAATGGGCAGCAAATAAAATCGGAACTTCATTCTGAGCAAACTATGTAATCTTTTTCTAGGTGCACCCTTACCGCCATCGTTCCTATATAGGTCCTCTCCATGCATTCCATCATAGAACTACTGTTGCTTATGGAACAGATTGTGACTGGATGTTCTGTGCTGGCCATCGGTTGATCAGATTACTTTTGGTTAAGTACATTGGCTTAGAGAGAGAGTATATATTGTGGCCTAACAGGTTACTTTACAGTAGGGTTTGTACTTTTGCTTGTTTAGATTACCCCCTCCCTGTAAATTATATAGGGGTACCTTCCTCCTTTTGGATTATTGATCAGAGAACTTTGCCAGGTTTCTGTCAGTTTGCCATCGGAAGACACAGCCTCAAGCAATGACAGGCACCAAAAAACGTCTCACATTTGTTTTAAATTTTTCCTATTTGGGCTCAGTGGAGCTGCGTTGTATAAATCGTCAAGTGTAGGAGGTACATTTGGACCTATTATGATGGCTGTTATCTGCAGTATCTTTCACACATTTGCCTGCCCAGTGTCTGGTACCAGGCTCTTCCCACTGCTTACCTGCCTGCACAGCTTGTCTGCTGTTCGGCATACACAGGGCTAGGCTCTCAACGCATAGGGCTAAAAGTTTGAGTTGAGAATACTACTTTTGCAGCATTGATATGCAGGATACCTGTGATGTGTTACCTGGTAGCTTTCTTTGTCTTGAGTGCTTATTGGTGCCTTTGATCCTCCTCATGGACCTCATTGCATTCAGAACAGTAACATTAAGTTATCAAAACTTTAATATAGCGCAACAAATCACGCCCGCAGGGGTATCTCGGCGCTTGCAGCGAGGTCCCAGAGGAGAAAGAAAAAGAAGAAATATGGTCAAAAGAGCCAGGTTTTAATAGCTTTTTTTAAGCAGACACAGTCAGAGCAGACGTGAATGTGAAGCGGGAGCATTTCAATGAAGGGGGCCCAGGTATGAAAGGGATCGACCGCAATGTCTTGCTGTGCGAATACAGCGTGCACAGAGCAAGAACTGATCCTTAGATCTTAAATTTCTGGTGGGCAGATGGATTTGAGAGCTTGTTTTGAAGATATGTTAGCCCTTAACCTGTGTACCAGGCACGGAAGCTTGAAAATTGCTTGCTTCCTAATGTGAAGCCAATGCAGTGTCTAAGCCTAGGTTCAGAAGATGTGCGAGGTGGAAGCTTGAGGACAAGACTGGCTGCGGTGTTCTGACCTATTTGTAGTCTAGACAGGAGAGAATCAGCCGCTGCCATTAGGACATTTCCATAATCTTGGTGGCTAACCACCAGTGCCTGTGTGAGTGTCTTTCTGGTTTGGAGAGGCAGCCATTGAAATACTCTTCTCAACATACGCATTATATCTAAACAGGTGCTGCGTGTAGATTTCACCTTCTCGCTCTCATTGAGAGGCTGTCCTCAATTAAAATGCTTAGGTGTTTGGCCACCTTTTTGGGTTGAGTGGGAGGGCATCATTCAGGTGGCCACCAATCATACGTCCAGTAGTGATGGGCCTTGCCAAACAGCACAATTTCTGATCTATCCCCATTGAACTGTAGGCAATCAATCGTGGGACACTCTGGAAGCAATTTTCCTCATGCATTCCCTGAATTTCAGTTTAATCCATCAGGATTTGTAGAGCGCGGCTGCTTCGCCCATGAGATTCTCGATGCGCTGTGGCATCATGCTGCATAGATCATACTTCCTGTTCCTATTGGTTGAACATCCAGGTCTTAAGGTCCTTTTCGCACTGCTGTAGTGATGGAGAGGCACTGTGGTGCAGGGGGGGGGGGTGGTGTTCCAGGTATAAGCCGACCGGTGGGAGAATGAGCTGCCTCCCCTGTTTGCCTGCAGATGCGCTGGATAGCTGCTAGGGAGTTTCCTGTTGGTGGAATTTTACTTGTTTTTTTAGGTTTTTTGGACCTTCATTATGTAGTGCCTTGTAAGCATGGGTGAGCAGCTTGATAAGCAGCAATTTGTCAGAAGACATAGCCTAAAATTTGACCTCTGTCACTGAAACACAGCAAATGTGACTAGATAAATACAGAATTTAAAGACCTCTATATTTATTACTTGGCTTTTTGCAACCCACCAAAAACCGTCTCCCAACCTACCAGTGGATTACGAACCACAGTTTGGTAAACACTGCAGTAGAGTGAAGCTTATCCCACATTCATACCTTCTGTAGGAGAGCCCACTCTTGCATCCATATTTCAGACACGTAGGGGAGGGTCTTTACCAAACCACCACTCAGGTCAGGTATGTGTGGTGTAGGTTTTTTTAATTGAATTAATCTAAATTTGGTGCCAATTGCTTGCTCTTGTGGAGCAACATTGCCTTCCTCCAGTCATGCAAATGCTCTCACGTCCACCTCTGAGGCCACTCAAGGCCAATAAGAAGTCTGGATGTGAATCACCTGGGATCAGTGGAACTGCAAAGCTTAGCATACCCTTTTCACCCTTTAGCAGTTTGACTTTAAGGGGATTGAAGTCTGGGCGGTCTTTAAAGGTATAGGTGTGGTGGAAGAGGGCATGATGAAGCTTTAGGTAGCGGAAAAGGGGCAATTGTGTATGCCAAATTCATTTTGATTATCTTCAAATGGTCCTATGGAATTCTGGGCCACAACTTCACCGATCGTTGAGATACTGATGTTGCGCAACCTGTTAAATCGCTATGAGGTCATTACTCTCTTTGTGCAACATTGTTCCCCACTTCAGAGGGATCTCCTTCATAAGTCCGCCCTGCTATTAGCAATAGCCAAGGCTTTGTGCTAAAGTTTTTTAAATGGCTCTGACCTGCGATAGTCTAGCTGGGACACGTCCACTGTAGAGAATATGTGCAGGGTGTGACTATCCCATAAACCACCTCTTCGATGCAAAGGCAAGATCAGAGAGTGGGCCAAACTGCCATTGACCTATCTCTAACCTTTGTGAGGCTCTGTCTCTGTAGTATGACACCACATCCGCCATGCCCAGGCATCTGTCAACGGAGACTTGAAACAATTAACCAGTGATACCTCAGGGACTCAAGTAAGCAATTATAGAGGAAAATCTATGTTCACATGACTAAAAGATCCATTTCATTTTGTTGGAATGGAAATGACACTATACCTCTCCAATGCACACTGATGTGGCAAATTCTGTAAGGTGTCTGCTACCTCAGGAAGCACAAGTGGAGCTGTGGGACCTGTCTAGTATGCTATCTAGTACCCTATCGTAACCACCTCCGAGTATCAGTTTGCTGTGGCTGATATAGGATTTGTGTTATGCAGTTGAGGCAGATATGTTAGTTAGAGGTGTGCTGTGTACAGAGGAGGCAATGAATCAGCCCAAATACGACGCACCATACTTTAGCGATCGGGATAGGAGAGTGAGTTGGAGGTCCATTCCTTTTGAGCCATGTGTGAATTCAACATATAGAACTTTGGAAAATCCATACTCTGTTAAGAAACTGCACTTGGTTCCCATCAGATTTGTCTCTTCTAGGAAAGGATGTCTTTTAGCCTCTTTTATGACCACCACAATCTTGATTTTTTTTCTCCAAGATGCCATTGATGTTCCATATCCATTGCCGAAGGGGGCTGTCCAGCTTCCTGTGTAACCGTCATGTGGAGGGATGTTTTTATAACTATCCTAGGGTGCTTTTCTGTGCTTATCTGAGCGAATGGAATCCACTTTAACCAGGAAACCCAAGAATGAAACTACCAAATCCCCCCCACCCCATACTTCAGAATAAGAAGCATCTGTCAACAAGGTCAAGATATGCCCTTTCTGAACACTCCCAGAAACAACTTCATCTGTACCCAATACGCTTAAATCTGAATAATAAAGAGGAACAGAAATAAGTAACCAAGGATAACTTAAGATAACTTTACCAAAAATAAAAATACTTGACTGTCCCTCAAGGCCTTGTTGTTATCCAAGCTGAGAGAAGAAGGCGATATGAACTAATCTGTTAAAAGAATGTGTTATCAGGGCATGAGATTGTATTCTGTCTGGATAAATAGTAAAACTTTTTGTCTTAAATGGAGCTAATTCAATAACTGCTTTTTAGGTCTCGCGACCTATCAATGCGCGCAAGCGCATTGAGCGGAGCGAGAATTCAAGTGCTCAAAATGCTCGTCAAGCCAAGGGTTTCGTTTGTGCGTTTTTCTTTGGTTCACATGAATCACGTGACCAAACAAGCATGCGCATCAGCCTCCCTCCCTCCCTCCCTCCTAATTGCATTTTTTCACGGCCGCACAGCACATCAAAGGGCTTCTCCGAGCGTGTGCTGTGCGGCTTCTCCTCCCCTAATTATTCATGGCTGGCCGGTGGCCGGCCGTACTTTCTGTTTCCCGGCCGCTCTTGTTTTGCATGTTTTGTATGCATGTAGAACACGCCTATTATGGTAGCTTTCTCGGTTAGTGTTTGGTTTTTTTTACTTCACAAACATGAAACCCTGACTCGAACCTGCCTGTATTCGAACCACTGACTGAAAAATTACATCCAGGCTTAGTACAACGCTAGTCTTCCCAGTGGGTTATTTTTTCTACTTTCCCTAAAGCTTGAGCTGTTTCTCTAGTCACCGAAAGAAAGACAGCAGTGGCATTTGTATGGTGTGACTAGCCCTTTGTTAAAGATGCTGCAGTGGACCCTCTGGTACGCCATTTTCTAAGGCTTTTATTTCTTATTGCAAAAAATATTCATTCTCTTGGTGTCGAGTTGGCTTGTTACCTGCTTCTCTTTTGCCGGAGTGAGTCCAACTCTATTAGTAGCTGTAAGAAAAAAGATAATTTCAATAATTTGAATAAAGTAGCAGAACGAGAATGCAATGCGAACTTTGCAAACACCCCTGCCCAGAATCTCACAAACACTTAGATATTAATATAAAATAGCCTGTTCGGTATCATTTGAAGTGATTCGAAAGCTTTTATTTCAACTAGCGTACAATGTTTTTCCCCCCAAAAGCATATTTCCTGTGCATTTTAAATATTCGGTTATACCATTTAAATAGGGAGGCTGCAACATTCGTCCTCTTTGATTGGCTCAGGCACAGTATAGCCCAATGAAAATATTTATGTCATCTGTTTGAGCTTATATTTTAGATTAGAGCTTTGTGTTTCTGTGATTATATCATTTTTTTAAAATACATTTCGAAAATGCCCTTCTCACTACCTAGTGGGTAATAAATGATAGACTGCCATTTGTCGTTGGTTGTTACAGGGGCACATTTGATACTAAACCGATAGCTTTTATTTGGCTTTATTGGACGTTTTCTTACATTTTTATACGGTTCATTCTTTCTCAGACAACCTTTTCAGTATTCTGACATTTGGATCACGACAGCCTTGTATCAGTCGTTCTCGTCGCCCCCCTGACGCTACCTGTGCTTAATGCCGTATTTTGGGAATACGGTGGCCGTGTTGGTACACTCCGCGTCTGCCGCGTAAAACCCTCTACATGGGAAGGCGGCGCAGCTGGCAAGCGGTGCGTACTGGGCGCAACTGGAGGTAATTAGCACCGAGCCGCCATTACACGAACACGTCGCGGTGTCTGACTTTAGTAGCCAGCCTATCACAGTAAATTTGTGTTCAAACTTCAGCCCCGAATAGCCGAAAGGGGAGCTAGAATGCGAGAAGGATAAACGGGGGTCTGGTCGCATGAAAAAGGTCACTGCCTTAGCTCAAGGTTTGAGGGGAAGGTTGGTTAGTCCACGGCGTTGCAGAGGGGAATTTCCGTCTCGTTTCCTAGTTGAAGGAGAGAGAAGATAGGTTTTGCTTCACAGCAAGTCATGTCAGATAATTCGGGTGGTGTATTTTTTAAGCCTCGTCTATAAAGGGTTTGGTTGCCAGAACACTTTGAAGGGCAGGGATCCTCCCGAAGCGTTATTCTACCCGGTATGTAAGAGAGGGCCGCTAGGCGTCTCTTTTCCCACTCCCACTAGCCCCCACACCCGGCCAGGTGAAGTGAAGAGGCCTGGGGCAGAGTCAGTAGAGCAAACAATGCTAGGCCAGTCAAAGCTGAAAGCTAACAGAATATGGAGTGATGCAGCATTATGACCCGGCAGTGCATTTCTGCCATCACTGTCCGCGTGACGCTACATCGTCATATCCCGTCTGTGCCTCATCTAATACCATATCCGGTTGCAAGTACTTTGTGTAAGTGACAAATCTCCTTGAAAAGCGCACCATATAAAGGGGCGTAATAAAGCCTACTATGAAGCGCCCCCTTAGGAGTCATTCACTAGGCCCGGCCCCGTTTGGCATACAGAAGGTCAGCCAAAGGGCATTAAGGGGGCACTCCTCAAAATATCGCCGAGGATCACGCATTCTGCTTTAAACCAGTCAATGTATATTTCACTGTTTCTATTAATTCCTGTCGAATGTCGGCACACCGAGAAGAGGTATATATACAAATGTATTCCTATAAGCTAAGCGAGTTCACATTCGGGTTTCGCTACTAATTTAAGACGCAATTCAAAAAGATTAAGCAGTATCACAACAGTCAAATACACTGAAAAACTGGCAGACCTACTTACCCAACCCCCCCCCCCCCCCCCCCCCCCCAACTTATCTTAGTGCCAAAAAGGTGAAAAATGTACAGAAGGACACATCTAAAAACGCGCAGACCTGCAAAAATGTAAAGGACACAACATTGTCAGCAGGTTCTAGACTTTATAGCGTGAGAAGAGTATCACCCCACATGTTAAGTCGCCCAAAGTTCGCCTGGAAACAAGCACTGGCGTTGCCAATAGGTCTCGCAGTAGGAAATTTGGAGCTATTACAATTGCAAATAACAATGCCTTTTATTTTTGTTTTCATTTTAAAAACATAAAGGGCTTTGTCATTTACAAAACCAATAGCTCCAAATTTCCTACTGCGAGACCTATTGGCAACGCCAGTGCTTGTTTAGTATGATGCAAGTGAGACCAACAGGCATATAATTGCCATTCTTGCTCATCTCTAAAGCAGGAGGTCTTGGGTATGGCTCTGCTTAGTTTGTTTCTTCTCTGGTTGTAAGATAAGGCATTTGAGCTCTTAGGGGAGGCCTCGCCATTAAGGCTCAGTGAGCTTAAATATCAAAACAAGTGGGCATGTTGGATTTGGGGAGCCATGAATTAATCCACTTGTTTAAAAAGTATTTAGGTTGTGTGTTCTCCATCCTTTCTGGAAATCCTACAGATCAGATGTTATTTTGCCATTCCTGCCCTTCAGCATCTTCTGCACATTCTTATAATATTTTGGAGGTCTAGATTAGTCAGTAGAATGTCCATTTACGGGTTTTCACTGTGCTCAAGTTCCAGTAGCCTGCCCTCTGCCTCCGTGACTCTGTCTACGGCATTCCATAGATCTTGGTGCTAATTGGATAAATCTATTCCTGCCTTGTCTAGTTTAGACTCCCATGCCAGTTTGGTGCTGTTTAATGGCCTGGAGGAATCCTGTTGTGCCCGCATGATGTGGGGGCCTGGTCTCATGTGATTGGTCTGAGCTGGCTTTTCGTTAGGGGTGTTTATTCTCTCTCCAGAGAGCTTTGAGTATGTCAATTTTGGCCTACTTCTAGCGTGTCTGCCTTAGATTTTGGTCATGGTTTGGAAACAGAAGTTCTCACGATGTATCACGCAGCTCAGGTCATGTTTGATTTTCCAATGTAAATAATCAAGAAAAGTGGATGGGTCTGTATCACCTCCTCTATTCATAATTCTATGGCAGCCACTTAGAGTGTTGTTGAGTTAGTCCCTCGCAAGTTATATCTGCCCTTCACCTTGATGTTTTGTTCTGGGATGAAGGGTGTCCTCACATTCTGCTCAGCATTTTCAGTCATATTTGCGCTTCTGGCATGTTGATCCAGGTGGCAGACTGCTGGGTTGGTTCACTGCAATGTGAATCAGCGCTGTTGCATATTAATTTTTTTCCTTGGAAACGCACCATTTTTGGTGTGATCATTGTTACATTACATTGGCACAGCAAGTCTTTTCCTGCCACCTCTCACTTCAGGTATTTTACAAAATGTACAACTTCCAGTGCTAGTCAGGATATTTCTCTCTCCTTTCTCAGGGAGTGAAGGGAATGCTACATTAGCCACAACACTTTAATAGACAGGCAATCAGCTCAATGCTCCCTCAATTGTGGCTGCACCCTGCATGTTGCTTCTTTCTACCTCTCTGTGAGCATGGCACAGCAGTAGTTGAGTCGTGCCTTAATCAGGATATGTTTTCCTCTTCACTGCCTGGACACCAATGTCTCCAGTGATCAAAAGTGTGTGGGCCGGCGCCTGTCCCTGACCATCCGGTCTACCCGGTCTGTTCCATATCCTGATCATCCTAGATGCCTCAAAGGTAATAGCCTATTAATCTTTTTACTATGCAAATATGTAAGATATTGAGCAAACTGTATACGATAAGGGAGGATTATGGTAGCCCTTGTTGGAGATCTTGTCTGCTGTGTTGGACACACAAGCTGTGATGGTTGGAACTCATTTTATGAAAGGTGGTAAAACTGATTTATAGGGGTAATACAGTGCAGAAGTGTATTTTTTAAATCCAGCAAGATAAGAGGAAGCATATACGTAGAACAAAAGGATTTAATTGTCCTTGGATGGTGGAATCAAGCTGAATATAGAATGACCCTCAAACCTAGAGAGGGGGTACAGGTTTCAGAAGCAGATGAATGTGGAAGTGAAGAGTGGGTTGACAAGTACGAGCCATTCTTGACAAATTCAGCAAACCTAAGAATATTATAAACACTGTGTAAGTGGCATACAGAAATATATCTGTTCCCCCACGATGACCCCCCCAGATAATTCAACAGCATATCATGATGTGATACATTGAATGGTCACATATCACAGAGTAGATATGAATGTCCTCCAGGAGGACAATGACTTTGTGGTGATGCTGTCCATGACCCAGCGGCTGTCAATTCCTCCCTGTGCTTAAGGGGATGGTGAAAACGACCACAGAAATTGTTAAAGAGCCTCTAAAAGCAAGGTTAGTAACACACTAGGTCAAAGGTCTTCAAACTTTTAGATGCCGAGACCCCCCTGTCGACATTTTCAGGTGTAAGGACCCCCTCATGACAAAAATGTCCATACATGTAGGCAGAATCTACACATGCATCAAACTCCAGCTCTGGTCCTGGCAGCACAACAAGTTTTGGTCCCAGAGCAAGAGCGGGCAAAAAGCCTGGATTCATGGCTCTGCCAGTGCCGCAGGTTAACAAACCGTTTCCTAAGCCTACATATTCGGGGGCAGATTTACAAGCCTCTTGCGCCACCACTACATCACTTTTTGTGACGTACTGGTGGCGCAGGGGGCCCCGCCATATTTACAAGATGATGAAAAGCCACCCTGCGAGCCTTTTCCTCTCCTTGTAAATATGGCCCCTTCACATGCAGCACTGTGCGTGGAAGGGGAGTTCCATGAGTGTTGCTGTGGGTGTTCGACGCAACACCCTTTGAACAAGACACATCTCCATATTTTCGAGAAATCCTAAATCTGGAGATGTGTGCGAATGCTACGCCACCCTAGAGGTGGCGTAGCGAGGAGAATTTTTTTAATTTCTGCTAATTTTTTCCTCTTTCAATGCGTGCTGCATTCTCCAGCACGCATTGAAAGAGGAAAATGCCTGTAGTGATTGTTTTTGTGCAGGAAGGTACCCCTTCCTGCACAAAACAATCTCCCCACGACGCAGGCATCCTTGCACCATGGTGCAAGGGTTCCTGCGCCGGCGCATGGCTGAAGCTTGTGCGCCAGCGCAGGGGAAGGACAGAGATGCAACATATTCTTGTAAATATGTTGCATCTCTGTTCTTTCCAAACTAACAGAGCACGGCACAGCCAAATGACTTGCTGCACTGCGCTGCGTTACTAGTTGTAAGTCTGCCCTAAAGTGCGTTAAAATTTTTACAACTCCAGCACATCCACAGGACCAAATTCTCACGAGTGCCGAGATGCAATGGGACTTGTATATAATGTTTTTATAAGATAAGTTATTCTTATAATAGAAATTGGCAAAAGTAAAAAACATTTTGGGGCAGATTTACAAGCCTCTTGCGCCACTTTTGCGTCACTTTTAACATGGGAAAAGTGACGCAAAAGTGGCGCAAGCGGCTTGTAAATCCGCCCCTTGGTGTACAGAAAAAACCTTTTAAGATGTATGAATGTCTTTTCTGTTCTTGGTTAATTTTAATTGTTGTTAACCTGTGACATTCTTGACTTCCTGGAGTTTTATTCACAGCTACCGCTTGATAAAACTGTTTAAATGTAAGGAATAGGCAGAGTGGGGTGGGGGCCCAGGGGGTACTGGAACCAGAAAAAAATCAAAGCCTCTGTAACCAGTTTTACAAAGGCATGTTAATATGCTAATGGTCTTTAACGACCTGTCAAAATCTCTGGTGTGCCGGAGATAAGACTCCAGACACTGCCCAGCCCACAGAAGCTCGTACTGCACTGCAGCAGCCCGGGCTGAGACACAGACGAGGAGGAGGGGGGCTGAAGCCCTTGTAGTTCTATGGGCCTGGGCAGAAGTTTGCCTGGGAATGCGCGACCCCCTTTGTAACACTTCACGCCCCCCCTGGGGGTCACGCCCCACAGTTTGAAGGCCCCTGCACTAGGTGTATACAAAATAGAAGTCTTCTCATAACGACCTACCCTACATACGTGGTAATGTACCACCTGCCTCCCTCGTGGTCCACGCCACGTGTAATTGTGCAAACACCCCAGTCACAGGAGATTCTCCCCCTCCAGACCGGAGGAACAAGAATATAGATGGAGTGGAGAAAAGAGTAGCGGTGTAGGCATCCATTGGAGAATCACTAACTCTGTTGACCAACTCTCCCGATACGTTAGGGCACATTGGGATGAGATGCAGGATCTTTTTAAGCTACTCTGCGTGGAAAAGAGACAAAGAGGAGAGGAATTGGTGTTGGAATGGAAGATCATCTCCAATGCCGACTCCCTCATTGCTGTGGATGCAGCTAACCGTGCGGCCTGAGGACCAACAGCATCTTCTCAACCTGCCCTTCCATGGCAAACACTTTTCTGGCCCACAGGTTGACCAGATGCTGGAAAAACTCAAACAGGACACAGACACCGGCAACGCCATGGGTGCCCTTCAAACAACCCCCCCCCCGAAGGGGCTCTCTCGTAAGCACCAGTACAGGGTAGGCAGCAAAACTACCTTCCCAGACACTCCTCCCTCTTATCAGATACATCAGCAGACCTACAAACAGCAGTAACCAACAGGTGCACTGGCAAAGGAGGCTCTGGCAAAAGGGCCTTCTACATCTAACCATCAAAGAGTGACTCTCATTGCCCCTTCGTCAATCACACAACACATGTCTGAGGAAGGCTCCCAGATTTCCACCCCTGCTGGTAGGAAATCAATCAGAGAAGTCGGTATTAGCAGAAGTTCAGCATGGCAACTTCTTAGAACTTTTTGCACTCCCACCCAACCTTCCACCCCACAGTCACATTCCCAGAAGGTAACATCTCCATCTTTCAGAAGGAGAGGTCCTAGTGCTCCTTTAAGCAGTCCACTGTGCCCACAGCACACACAGGTGACCATCACAGTTCTACACAGCCTTGGCTGCACAGTAAATGTGGCCAAGTTCCATCTACAATGCTTCCAATTCCACACCTTTTTAGGAGATATGTTTAACTCTGTAAAATCTACCCAAGCCACAATTGGTTGAATCCTTCAACCAGCTTGTCCCTTTTTTTTTAGCCACCATGTCACCTCACAGTCAGAACTGTAATGGATCTGTTGGGTGTGATTGCCTAGTGCATCTCTATTGTACTCCAGGCCTAACTACACAAGCGTTCATTGCAACAGTGCCTTTCAGCCCATTGGTCACAAGCGGATCAGCTGGTCAAGAATCTTTGGCTATGCTTTTCCGCATCTCCTGCTCCTTCCGGAGGTGGCGTGGACGATGTGGGAAACATCACAGACCCTCATCCTAGTACACCCTACCTGGGCTATCTAGCCCTGGTTCTCAGCCCTACTCAAGATGTCCATCAGCCCCCATGAGAAGCAGCCAACAGGCTGGATCTTCTCCTTGAGCCTACACCTCAGTATGACTCCACCTAGTGGCTATATCTGCATTCATTAAAAACAGGGAACATTCCTCCTTCCTCCGTATCACCTGTAGTCAAGACATTCATAGGAGGTCTTAAATGGTAATTCTTCCTATGCTTCCTTCACCACCTGTGCGGAACCTTAATAGTGTTTTTACCAGACTCATGGGTCCCCCTAGTCTGGACCTTTTCGTTCTTGCCCACTCCAGAACCTCTCCTGGAAGGAAGCCTTCCTTAGAACGATAACTATTTTATGCCGCATTAGATGAATTGCAAACCTACACACTCCAAGAGCCCTGCATTGAAGTCCACAAGGACAGGGTAGTGCTAAGGACAAAGCCCAAGTTCCTTCCCAAGATGGTTTCCTCTTTCCACTTTTTAACAAGACTGTGAGGATTTGGGCATAGTATATGATATGGCTGTGCGGCCTTACCATGTAATACACTTGCAAATACCCTTGGGTCCAGTCATGTTCTTTGTAAAACCTTAAGCTCAACCCTGGGTAGCTATGGCTTCAAGCAGCAAATCTTAAGCAAAAGAACTAGTGTAAAGCATTTAATAGTTCCAAACAAGGGAATAAAGGCACACAATATGAAAGAAATACAACACAAATGTATAAATCTACATTACATTTTAATACATTTGTAGAGACCAAGATGAGCAGAATCCACTGGAGGATCCGAAGATACAGATTTTTAAAGCAAATGAGGAACTTAATTGAACCACAAACAAGCATTGGTAACTGTAAAGTTTGTAAACTTTTGAAAAGGTTGTAAGAGTTGAGTCCGACTACTTTGGCCTTACTTGGGCTACAAAATTCGACAGGGGGAAGGTCTGGGGGGGCAAAGAGGAGTACTTTCTAGTCCAGTTCCAAACTTTGCAGTGCGACTGCTATAGACTTCAATGTTCAATGGGGTGACCATGATGCTGCGGATGCAGGAGATGGAAGATGCTCAAGGATGCTCTGGGTGATGTGCTATTGATGGAGGTGTCTTTGTAGTTATTTCTCGACAGAGGTTGGGGTCCCTCAAAGTCCTCTTAGAGACAGCAGAAGGCTAGTTGCGGCTAGACTACCAGTCTCTGTCCACAGTGGTATCCCTTGGTGGAGATTGGTGTTCCTCTTGGGTTTCTGGCTGACTTGGGTGCTACTTTTGACCGTGGATTGGTCTCTACGGGTACCCAGTGACAGTCAGCTATGATTCTTCTGGAGTGGCTACTGACTTGCGGAAGTGGGCTACTTCATTGTTGATGGCCATGGGAGTCACTTCTTTGGTCTAGGGCTTGGGAGCGACTTTTTCCAAAGCCAGGAGCCCCAGGCACAGTCATCTTTTCACTAGCCCAAGGTGCTACAGGTGCAGTGCAAGCAGACGGGTCAGCTTCTCTTTGCCAAGTCCAGGTGTCTGCACAGCAGTCCTCCTTCGGTCCTCTTTCAAGTTCGGATGTGATCTAAAGGTTCAGGGTACCAGAGGTGCCATATTTGTGACCAGAAAGTGACCTGGGAGGTTGATGCGGTCATTAGCCAATAGCTTCCAGGTCCCTTCCTTCTTTGTGATATCTTGCAATCCTAGAGTGCACAATTCTGCCTACTCTCAAGATGTCAGAACCCTTCCTTGGATGTTAAGAGCTTGGTAGGCCAACCTAGAGGTGTGGCTACCTGTGGGCTACACACCCACTGCAAAACTGGTTTGGGCACAGGTCTCCCCTCTCTGTTTCCGCCACCAGCCTGTCTACCTGAACAAAGGGCAGCCCCTCAGGAGTGTGACTGCTATTTGCCCACCAATGGCGGTTTCGCCTTGGAAGCTCGCTATTTGGGTTAACCACTTGAGTGGCTTCCTGTGAAGGGGACGTGAAACCGCTCCCTGTAGCAGGCTGCTATTGTTCCTAATTCTAGGAGTCATTCTGACTACTCTCCAAGAAGGCAGAAAGCAGTCCGCTGGCTAGTGACCATGTGAGGCCACTAGACAAACTTGGTCACAGAGTACGAACTTTCTCAAAGTTGTGTTTCTTTGATAGTGATTCAACTTGAGCATCAAGTTGGGTTAAATGTCCCGATTAATTTGACCCCTTACAGTACCCATCTAAGTAGTCCCATTCAGAAGTTATCCAGGCTGAGAGGTCAGCCATTTACCCTGTGTTAGTTAATGGGACTACTAACCCCCCCCCCCCCCCCCCCCCCCCCAGCAATACGACAATTTAGAAGTATTGTTGTTAGGACATATATAGAAAATACATATCCTACTTAATAATATACAGCTCTCTACCTGAGGGGGGACTTGCATATTGTTATTGTAAGTGGGGGCTTAGCCATTGGTTTGAATGTCAAAGTCGAACTAGCAGTGTTACCACAGCCTTTCCAGGCTGCAGTGACAGACTTGGAGCCATTTTGTACTTTGTTACACACAGGGTAGTGCAAACAGTGCTACAGATCTGGGTGGACACTCTCCCTCACATGTCCAGGGTACCTGGGTACTGTATACTAGAGACTTACAAGTAAGTCAGTCTCTTTCAATTGGGGGTAGCCAATTTTCCATACACTTTCAAAGGTGCTGAAATACTGAGCTCTGTGTAGCAGGCCTCAGTGTACCCTAAGTCGATAAACCAACAGCATGAGTCCAAAAATGTAGAGGTAAGCATGCAAAAAGAGGCATTCCCTTAAATAGACCCTAGTCTTCTTCCCTCAATCAGACCCCGGAGCAGAGATGGTGCTTCATGCAGTAGAAATTAAGTGTGCTGTCATGTATTACATAGACAGAACAAAACCTTTTCGCAAGACAGATCAGTTGTTTATAGCCTTTGCAAAGCCTCATTAGGGGTAACCTATGTGAAACGCAGAAATTGCTAGACTGATAGTCAAGTGCATGCAGACATGCTATCAAAAAATAAAAGAAAACCCTCTCGATTACTCCCAGAGCTCACTTTACTTGCAAGAAGGCCGCAACTATGGCCTTCTTAGGACACATCCCCATAGCCGACATGTGTAAGGCAGCTACATAGTGAATCCCATATATGTTTACTAAACACTGTTGTGTTGATATTCTAGCCAGAAAACAGATTATGGTTGGCTATACAGCCTTGTTTCAGAGTTTTACATCATCCATATGCTAGCCACCACTTATAGAAAGGTATTGCGTTATAGTCTATACTGAGCATGTGTATTTACAGCAACGCATGCTATGAACAGAAAATGTTACCCTGTAAGTATCTGTTCATAGTGTGTTGTTCTTTAGATTCACATGTGACCACCTTCCTTCCCTGGACATGTATGGGCCTGATCAAAGATCTCTTCTCTCTTTCTTATTCGTGAATACACAAGTGCATCATATAGTGTTCCCCCACCACTCCATACTACTCTCACCTGCTGTGCGTAAAACCATCTTGTTGGACCCGGCCCTTTAGGCAGGTTCACCCCGAGACTTTTTGCTTTTTCCTAGCCTGTTTCTGGAACCTGGTGGTGGTGATTTTAGGCCTCTGCGCACTTTTTCACTGTGGTACAGTGTAAAGTGCTTGAGCTCTCTGTGAATGAGTGGTGAGTGACCTGCCCTCCCATAGGAATGAATGGGGAATATGTATGCCCATGGTAAATCCTGATGTGTGGGGAGTGCAGGGGCGAGTTTGGTATGAGAGAACTCGTGAGATTGAATGCTGCTTAATGGTATATGCGGCATGATTGTGTCTAGTCTAGAAGTGCCACTTTTAGAAGTTGACATATTTGTGTAATTTGTGTCTGGCTTGTGATTGGCTGGTGAGCCTGGTCCAGGAGTGCCTGGGCCTGCTTGTGGATTGACTGTCTGGTTTGAGGGTGACAGGGGCTGGAGAGCCCAGGAGGTTGTCTGAGTCAGCCCATGGATGAAAGGCAGCATCTGCTGCCAGGGAAGTGGGAGGAGATGGCACCTGATAGTGAAGGGCTGTGCCTGCCTGACCACAATGCTGGCTCCACCCCCCCGCTGGGCGACTGCCACCTCTGTCCCTGACACTGAAGGGACTTCCCTATAACCAGTTCTAGCTGGTTCTCACACTGCCTGCACAAAGACTTCAAAGACTTTTCCCTGTATAAGAAGGGGCTGTGTCCCCTTCCAATTGGTTCTTGTTTCCAACTTGAATCTGCCAGGGGCGTGCTGCTGCTTTGGCCCAGGGGAATCCCTGGGCCCTGCCCAGCCCCTGGGTGCCTGGAGGACTTCTGGGGGACCCCTCTGCCTGTCCTGGAAGGATTTGGGACTTTGCTTTACCCTGGATGGACTGCTGATGTCCTGTACTCTGGAGACCTTTTACTGGGTCCCCTTTGCTTTCCTTTCCTGAAGGACTTTGCTGGACTTTTTCTTTGGTTCCCTGTGGCGCTTGGGAGCGCTCTGCCTTGTCCCTGGCGCTGGGAGCGCTTTGCTTTCACCCCTAGCGCCTGGTGACGCTCTGCTCCTGCCTTTAGCGCTGGGAGCGCTTTGTTTTGCTGTTAAGCGCTGGGAACGCTTTATCCCTCTTCTAAGCGCCTGGGAGCGCTTTTATTCCCGCTTATTTGGTTAATTTACGGGTGCCACCCCGTTCTTATTTAATTATTTGGAGCCGGTGCCCACCCGGCATTGCCCCGTGTTGATTTCACTGCCGCTGGCCTGGAGATCGAGAAAGAGGAGCTGCACCCGCCTTCCTGCCAAGGGCCGCGCTGCCATTGGCGGCCCTCAGCGCAGGAAGCCAGGCACGTAGTGGTGCGACATGGGCGGGGCCTCGAGGCGGCCACTTCCGCTTCCCCCTGCCCGGGGGAAGCCTGCTGGTGGTTCGTTGCCGGTCTCCTGTGTGGAGAGGGAGACCGGAAATGCTGGGGAAGCCGCCGCGGATGGAGGAGGAAGCGTGGCCTGCTGCTGGGGCTCCTGTGTGCTGAGGGAGCCCCGGAGAAAGAGAGAAGTCCGGCGCGAGGCTCCCCGAATGGAGGGAGAGCCCCGAGTGTGCAGAGACCGGCGCGTCTAGAGAGCCGGTGAGTGTGTGCAGAAGGAGAAGAGGGCTTCGGGGCACATTGCCGGTGCCCGCCCTCACTCCAGTGGTGCAGAGTCCTTGCGGGGGGGCGCAGAGAGGCCCACCCGCGAGGCCCCATTTGTATGTGAGCCCAAGAGTGGCTCCAAGGGCATCTTGTGTATTTCGAGCCGCAGAGGCTCTGGATACCAGTGTATTTCGAGTCCCCTTCGAGGGACTCCAACGAAGGGGGCCATAATTGTTAAAGAGCCCCGCGAGGCGGCACTTGTTTATTGCCGTTAGGGGCCCAGTTCATGGTGGTGCATTTAGGGCGGCCCCGGTTGGCAGCGGGTCGCCCCAACGTTGGCTAGAGCCCAGGAGGCTCCCTGGGGGCATTTGTTTTAGAGCCTGAGTTTGGCCATGTGCTTCAGAGCCTGTGTGGCTCCAACGTTCTGCACCATGGGGCATGTGTGATGTGCCCAGAGCCTGTGTGGCTCCAGCAGTTGGCCGCAGTGTGGGGCAAGAGCCTGTGTGGCTCCCACAGTTGGCGCAGTTTGCGCCTAAGGGTCAGTGAGGACCCTGTCGCAATTTGGACTCTCAGCTGCCCAGCAATTAGTGGGCAGCTGCACCGTTTAGGTCTTGTGAGTGTCCCAGGTGCCCAGCAAGTAGTGGGCACCTGCACCGTTTAGGTTTTGCGCCAGTGGCGCACCCTTGACTGGCGCTGCATGGCAGCGCGCCCTGACATTCTGGACGCAGGGCTCTTTTAGTCCCTTTATTAGATCGGGGCTGGTATGTGATTTCTGCGCAATGTGATTTCTATGTTTTTAATAGTAATTGCTAATGTGAGTTTTGCGCAATGTGGTTACCTGCTATGTTTAGGATGGTAATTGCCTACTGTGTGTGTTTGCGCAATTGTATGGTTATTGCACCTCTGAATGTGTTTTCTTGCATCATGTGTTATTCCTGCACCTCTGAATGTTTTTAGGCATCATGTGATTTTTGCGCTATTGTGTTGTTCTGGCACCTCTGAATGTTTTTAGGCATCATGTGTCTTCCTTTTCCCTGCGCTGCACCTCTGAATGTTTTAGGCATCATGTGTCTTCTTGCGCTGCACCCCTGAATGTACTTTATTGCATCATGTGCTTTGTTCTGAACACCGCTGAATGTGTAGGTTTATGCATCATGTGTTTCCCTTTACTACACCGCTGAATGTGTTTTCATGCATCATGTGTAATGTGTTGTGCTTATACCCCTAAATGCTGTGTGATACTTAGGTGGTAGTTCTTTTTAGTGCAGGTGGTCCTAGTGAGGTCCTGGTACCTGTTCCCAGTAGTTACTGGATGTATTTTATAACTGTTATCTTTTGTGAAGATTATGTTCAGTGTATTTTATTGTGACGAAAATCCAAGAACAGAACTGAAATATCAACATCTTTTTGTGACATTTGTAATAAAGCTTGAAACATTGAGAGAACATTATTTGAACCAGTTGTTGTTAAATGGTTGCACAGATTGATGCTGTTGTGGTGCTGAGTGATGCTGTGGTGGCTACGAGTGATGCTGTGGCGTTCAGGGATGCTGTGGTAGCGCATAGTGATGTTGTGGTGCCCCTGAGTGATACTGTGGTGGTGCTGAGTGATGCTGTGGTGATGCAATCGATAGTGAGGGAGATAGATAGAGGGAGGGCGAAAGCGAGAGAGGGAGGGCGAGAAATAGAGGTGGGAGGGCGAGAGAGAGATAGAGGGAGGGAGGGCGAGAGATGGAGGGAGGGCGAGAGATGGAGGGAGGGCGAGAGAGAGATAGAGGGAGGGCGAGAGAGAGATAGAGGGAGGGCGAGAGAGAGATAGAGGGACGGCGAGAGAGAGATAGAGGGAGGACGAGAGAGAGATGGGGGAGGGATGGAGGGAGGGATGGAGTGTGGGGCCGGGGAGGGATGGAGTGTGGGGCGGGGGAGGGATGGAGTGGGATGGATGGATGGATGGAGTGGGGGGGTGGATGGATGGATGGATGGATGGAGTGGGGGATGGAGTGGGGGGATGGATGGATGGAGTGGAGGGGATGAACTACTAGAAGCAAATTTTTTTTTCGGAAACTCAATGATTATGGGGGTTAAGTTTTAAATTACGGGTGAAGTGTGCTGTAACATACACTTTAAGTGCACCCAGGATAACCATTTAAAGACAACCGTTCAAACAAGAGTTTAAGCTATTGGCATTGTAAATGATAATGCCTTTTATTTATCAGTTTTAAAAAACAACATATAAATAAAAGGCATTGTCATTTACAAATACCAATAGCTCAAACTTTCGCAAATGCAAGACCTATTGCTTTGTAAATGCTGCATCTGCCCCCTATGCAGTCTGCAATGTGCGATGTTGTCACGCCCAGTGAAAGTTAGAAGGTAAGACTATAGCTATGCACTGCTACAATGAAGACGTTAGTAGTGAACGTCTTAATTAAAAGAAGGGCATATTTATATATTTGTTTCCCTAACTTTTGATTTGCCTTCAAATACAAGCGGAGGGGGGGGAGAGGACAGCTGCCCCGCTGGTATGCTGATCCAAACAGCAGCAGACTGCTGGCCACATTTATGAAAGGACTGGGTGGGGAGATAATGAACTCAGCATTGCAGCATGTCCTAGCTGAGCCGTCTGCTGTTAAAAACTAAATGAAGTAAAGCAGGTCAAAATTAAGAAAAGCATGTGAAATGTAAGAATGCACAACATGGGCAGGACGGAGATGAGGGACTGTGAACATCTGAGCTCTTGGCATTGCTGTGGGGGGGTGGGGGGGCGGGGGAGCAGCAGCCTTTAAAATCGCTTGTGATTGCAGTACAATGCACCAGTAACACCTCTTTAATGTGAGCCGATCTCGTTGCTGAAGGGAGAATATAAACACGCAGTGTACCCCGATAGATTACATTCAAGCCCACAGCCTCCTGTATGCCATCCTTTGATCCTGCTATGAAGTGACTCTGCAGACATTAGTACGGGAGAGATGGCATGGAATCTGAGCGCAGTGGTTCTGCTCGCTGTAGCGAAGTGGTTTGAGTTTGAGTTTGAGTTTAAAAGCACTTTTAAAGCGCACGTATACCGGCGGTTTCATGGCGCTGTAGCTAGTGGGGGCTGAGGGTTAAGAGCAGGGAGAGAGGAATGGGCATTTATTCAAAGGATTTTGTGAATAGGTAGGTTTTAAGACTTTTCCGGAATTGGGGATAGAGGGTGATGGCACGAAGATGAAGGGGAAGGGAATTCCAAAGGGTTGGTGCCAGAATGGCAAATTTGGAGCCGCCCCACTTCTTTCTCCGGAAGCGAGGGATGGTGAGGAGGGACTGGGAAGAAGAGCGTAGGTCCCTAGAGGGGACATAGGGAACAATCTCAGAGGAGATGAAGGCAGGTGCCAGGTCCAATCGGGCCAGGAAAGTGATGGATGCGAGCTTGAATTGAATTCTGGCCCGCACTGGGAGCCAGTGGAGAGATTTCAGAAGTGGGGTAGAGTGGTGGAATTTGGGAAGGTTGAAGGCTAGGCGGGCCGCCTGGTTTTGGATCTGTTGTAGGCGGCGCAAACTGTATGCAGGAATGCCGGCATACAGAGCGTTCCCGTAGTCCAGGCGGGACACCACCATGGCCAGAATGATAAGTTTGAGGGCAGAAAAAGTAAAGAAGCGGGACACCTTGCGTATAGTACGCAGTGAGAGAAAAGAAGAAGATACCACAGAGCTAACCTGGGAGTGGAGGGTGAGTTGGGAATTGAGCTTAATGCCTAGTGTTTTAACTGAGGAGGAGGGGACAGGAGGAGAACCAAGAGAGGGAGGCCAGAATAGGGGGGACCAGGGGCTGGATGAGCCGCCCGTCAATACCAACTCGGTTTTGCCCGGGTTAAGTTTGAGGTGATTGTGGCTCATCCAGTCCCTGATGTGAAACATGACAGTTTGAAAGTTGAGGACAACAGAAGGAGAGGAAAGATCAAAGACCAGCTGGAGGTCATCCGCATAGTTAAATACGGCGACCTCCATCTGTTGGAGAGAAAAGATAAGAGGGGCGATATATAGGTTAAACAAAAGGGGGGAGAGAGATGAACCTTGAGGAACCCCGCACTGGACTTTCCGGAAGTCCGCTGTGAAGTCGCCCAGGCGGACAGCCTGGGTGCGATCACTCAGAAAGGAGGACAACCAGACCAGGGCAGTCCCCTCGATCCCCGCCGCCCTGATACGGGAAAGTAAGATGTTGTGGTCCACCGTATCAAAGGCGGCTGAGAGGTCGAGGAGCACAAGGGCCTGGTGATGATTGGTGTCCATACCCTCCCTGAGGGTGTCGAGGACCGACATGACCACGGACTCCGTGGAGTGTGCGGTGCGGAAACCGGCTTGGCGGTTGGACTGGACAAACACTGTGGCTCATCGGGAATCTAAAACAAGTGAAGTCAGCATATTTAACAAATCCGCACTTTATGAGAAGCAGGGAAAATCTTTAGTAAAAAAGAAGATACCCAAAGCAATACACGATTATTTAGGTTTTAATTAAGTGATGTCTCAATACAGTTTTATAATAATTCAGGTTTAATTTGACAAGCGCGCTGCTGCAATTTATCACCCGAATCGACAGTGTTTGAAAGAAGTAGGTGTGTGAGAGAAGTACATGTGTCTAATAAAAATAACAAGTTTAAAAAATAAAAGTACACTGGGAGGGGGAGGAGAAATGCGAGACTATTAACCCTTGCGGGATTAATAGGCGAAACCTAAAAAACAGCTTGCAAATACCCAAGCCAAACACTAGATGGCAATGGGATGCAGAGCATGTGAAACTACAGCACTACATGCTATGAGTAGATGCTTGCAAAGTGACATTTTCCTTATCCCTAAATTGATATACATTTTTAAGTCTGAAAATAATGTCTGCGTCAGGGTACTACTGCTTCCTGATTTAAATCGAAATATTACGCAATATCCTTTGACTACTTATTGAACGTGGGGCTTCAGGTGCTTGGAGTTATGCATTATTTTGTTTAAAATTCTGTTAACTGCCTTGAATCTCCCAACGTGTTCAAATCCAGTCCTTACTCTAGAAACATACAAGTTTTCATAGAGTGAATCATCTCTCTTGAAAATCTTTGGGTTGTTTTTCAGTTGCATTTTATAACTTGAAAGTAGAAATGAAAATTTTTAAAAATTGGTTTTCATTTAAAGTGGCATACATAAAGGTAAATTTAGGAAACTGTTAATGGAATATATTGTCAAAAACTTTATTTTTTAAGATTTTCTGATGGGTGGCCTTGGATTACTCATACGAAAAGTGCAGCCTGTTAATCCTTTCTGGTGCTGTAGATCTACATTATTATAGGATGACTTTATTACATATGTTTATTGGCACACTTCTGGATTTGTTTGAAACAGGTGCTGGCTATGTAGAGTTGAAATATTTTTGTAAGTAGAGAGTCTGGTTTGCAACAGTAAAAGGAGATGCCTTTGAAAATATAGTGGTTGATGAGCAGAAACTAGGTATTGCCATTGAAGGACTTATACACAGTTATTTACTTGTTAGAAAGCTTCCAACTGTAAATATCTTAAATATTTTTGGAGTGTGTATCTTAATTTGAGGTAGATTCTCATTTCAGAGCTGTTAAATAATTGTTATATCCTCTTTTTAGGTTACTGCTTTTGACAGTACGGGCCGAGAATATGTCCCTCCAAGCCTCCTGCATACTGCCAACTGCTCTAAGCTTGAGTTTCGGATTGAAGGTGTGACCCCCAGAGGGAACTTCTCACGCTTTGGGTTGGAGATGGTCATGCTGGAGCAAAAGGGAGGCCTCAAGACAATGAAGTCTGTGCGGACGATTGATGACGAGTATACACCCACAATTTTTGAGGTAGTGTGGCAGAGTTGACACAAGAAGCACAATGCATAGTTGTAGTGTTTTGTATACTACTTTGTTCATGTATGATTGTGCTGTTTCTGTGTGTAAGGATGAAGATGTGTCATGTCTCTTGCTGTACTTTGTTTCGAGTTCTGGGAGAATGTTGGTTGTCCCTTTTTATGCTAAGAACACATTTTCCTATAATTTGAAAGAGAGTTTATCCCAGAGCTGAGCATGAACAGCCTAGCTCCTTGCTGGAAATCGTACACAACTACTCACTTATCTGATCCATGAGGAGCAGGTTTCAAGTCCATCATTTGAGTCTCTTTTGCTTTCTCGCTCTAAGGGTATGCCGAGATGTGGGTCCCGGGCTCACTGTGCCACTGGAGGCAAGCTAGCCTGGCTGATTAAGGGTGATCCCCGAAACTGGTCCTAGGAAGCTTGCTTCTGGTCCATGGAGGACCTGGATTGGTAGTTTGGGCTGGGCTGTCGAAGACTTATTTGCATATGACTGGGTCTAAACTGGGGTGGCATAGTAAGCAGAAGAACAATGTATTAAACCCAGATCCCATGGCAGGGGTGGGAGTGGTTGATAAGTTTCTGCACTCCGTCCATCATCTTGTTGTATTTACTATGTTCGCCCTAAGTAGCCAAGGGTATGCCCAGGCGTGGGTCCCTTGCTCTCTGTGCCACTGAATTCAAGCTAGCGTGGCTGATGATGGGGTAATACCCTGAAACTAGTCACAGGACGCTTGCTTCTTGTCCAGGGAGGACCTGGCCTGGCTATTTGGACTGGACTGTTCCCAGAGGAGCAGGGTCAAGACTGATTTGCATATGACTGGGTCCAAACTGGGGTGGCATAGGGAGTGGTTGAAAAGTGTCAGCACTCCGTCCATCTTGTGTTTACCACAACTACTTAGTACCTACTTCCTAATTATACATAAAGAACTGACATGTATGTAGTTTGATGGTGAGTTGACTTACTGTGTACATGTAAGCTTCTTTAGAAAATGCCTTCCAGATTGACGAAACGAAGGCTGTAGTCCTTATTGAAGCTGTTTTTTTTTTTTAACTCTGTCACAGGAGAACAAGCTTCAACTACCATTCAAACAAATGAATGTTTTTGTTAAGAGAAATATATTTTGGTCAAAAGAGATGTAAAAATGGAATAGATTCAGAGAGTTGTAAAAATTGCCTTTACTTGTCTATTCAGTCTTGGATCCTTTTGGTCTTAAATAGAGTCCCTGAGTGCTTAAGCTACTCCATTTCATGGTGACTTGTACAAGCAAATTCTTTGATGTGTTTGTAGCTAAAACTATAGTGTTGGTACAGAAAAAAACGGGAACTTGAAACATCGGGATAAATGGAAAGACTAAAAGGAAACCGAATTATATTGAGCTAAGCATATGGGATAAGTAGATGGAGGGATGCAACATATGTGAAGAATATAAGAAACAAACAACAGTTACTTTCAGGGAAACAAAATGGGAGGTCTCCCTGTAATAAGAAAAATAATAAATGAAATGTTAAGAAAATTGTCAAAGGTGTAAGAAGTTTGGTGCAGGTAGGGTGTGTGTGTGTCCCTGTACACAGAGCACAATACAATATAATTACAATTGAATGGACCCTATAATCGTTTAAATCAATTCTAACTAGCATTGGATTCATCTGAATTTAAAATCCCCAAATGAATTAACAAGTTATAGAAATAAGATTTGGAAATTAATATCCCAAAGTTAACTTCAGTGTTATTAATGCACCCAATGAAATAACATTAAATGTGCAAAAACAGCATCTCTGAGCTGATTTCCACCACCAAATTTAGATTTCTTCAGCATTTGGTAGTAGAGATGCACAATATACTGTGAACTTCTAGATCCAGTTGCTAGACTAGCCTTAACTTTAATTTCTGACAAAAAAGTATGAACAATGGGTAAACGTTGAAGAAAAGTACTTTTTTCTTTTTCAGCATTAGATTTTTTTTTTATAACGTTTTGAAACGATGTAAACTTTTCTTTCTGGCTTTGTTTAATTTTGTCACTAAAGTGGAGGTAGAGAAATTCATGCCACATTAAATCATTGTAAGAAACTATAGGTGCCGTTGACATTAATCATCTTGGCATAGGTCTTTCACATAACATTTTATTGTTTCGCTCTTTGATCTGCACAGTGCTAGTGTATAGCTCATCTCTGAGGGTCTTCTCCGCTGTTCAGTGCTTCTTCCCAAAAGTTACCTTTGTTAAGCTGAATGTGTTTTGCAACACCTGAAATATTAGCACAAATGCTCAGCAAGTCACACTTTTGTTCTTTGGAGGCAGGAGAAGGATTGGTTTATTGAAGCAGTATGTGCTAAGAACTATTACACCAATGCTAGAGAGACTCTATTTGTGCATGTTGTCTTACAGTTTATATTCTGACTGCACCTTTCATTTTTGGATAGATGGCCCAGATGTTGTCTCATGCAGGAAACAAGAGCCACACCCAGAGTTTTATGCAATGGAAGTCTGTGGCCTACAACTCGCCCAAGGCTAGACGGGATGAGGCTTTGCCATGCCAGTATTACGACCTCCGGGACCAGAACGGTACTCTGAACGTGGCCAGAACGATTGCCCAAGCCTACTTTGGGGAGAACCTGCAAGAGCACCACATAATCCAAGCTCTTAACATTTCCTTTGGGATTGCTGATGGGGACTTCTATAATAATACCCAATACTTAAGTTGGTAAGTGAGGAAATGGCTGTGATGTGACAAGGCAGACAGTGAGTCTTGAAATTGATGCTACAGTGTTCACTGGAACGTAGTATAAGACATTTTCAGTGTGCCATCTTATGTATCTGAAAATCAGGAGAGATACAGCAGCCGACACACAAGAAAAATCAGCATCAGATCCAAGACTATATGCCCTAAAAGTCTTGCATTAAACCTTTAATTACAATTAATTCATTGCTTTTAATGTTCATTAAGTAATATTTGGTTGATGAGATTAGCAACCACCCACTTTTGTTCTAGTGCCTAAACTGTTGAGGCCAGAGTCGTTTAACCGATACACTACACAATATAGTCTAATTACTCAATCATCCTATACCTGTTGCTTCTTCTTTATCACAATCTCGAGCTTATAACAACAAGCAAAATGTTGGTAGTTTTAAGCCCCACTTTTCCCACAAGTTATTTCTAGTGTAGGCTGTGAATCTAACCAATAGTTAAGCTGTTCTGTAGGCCACCCTACACATACAGTTTGCCCTCCGTTGTTACAATGTTCCTGCAAATGTGTATAGTTGTAGTAAATTGCGTCTGTCATGAGTTGGTTTCATACATGTCTGTAGAGGAGTTGTGAGTACGCTTACATTAATTTTAGACCAGTAGTTACTCTCCAAGTCATTCTAAAGTTATCTTTAAAAATATGTTGATGTAAAATTATTTATGGGAAGATGAGCTATGTGGCCGTTACCAGATCACTATGGGGAACTTTATGGCTTAGGCGATAAAGAAGTCCTTAGTTGGAAATGGATTAAATCAGGAAAAAAAAGAGCAGGGTGATTTAACAGTGATGATACGCAGGTCATGGTAACCGTGTGTTCATGCCTATCCCCTTGCATTGCAGTTACATCAGATTCACCTTATTTCAGGTGATATTACTTCATTATTAACTTGTTTGCAACTTTAGATGTTAATTAATAAAATCCACTGGCAGGTCATGTCTCATTTCTAACCGCAGGTATTTATATTTGATTTAGAATGTAAAAAAACATTTCTATGGAAATTCATACCATTACTGTTTGAAGAGTATTTGTGTTTTTTTTCTGAAAGCTGACATCTGCAAGGGTTACGGTTTGCTCTGTACATGTGCGTAGCTAATTACCAACATTGTAAGAGACAAGCACACTAGTTGTTACCTGCTCCCTCTTTCCCTTTTGCATGCATCTGAGGGGGAGGACATAACAATCTATTGCCTCTGGGGGATTCCTTTTCCAGCGGGATGCAGAGTTTCTGTTGAAAGTCGTGGTTAGCAGACTTTTCCCGGCATGCAATGCCAAATTACACCACCAGAGCAGCAGGTTGAGAAACCCACTGATCTGGTGTAGTACTAGGATTTGGAGGATTCAATCGGGTTCAAGTGCAGTTTGGACTCTTGGAAATGAACATCCTATAATGTTCTAAGAGTTTGAGAAGATGATGATTCCTCTAAAGACACAGACTCACCTGCCATATTGGTTTGAAGCAGTGTGATGAGTACAAATGATTGTTCCCTGTTCGATGAAGACTTTTGTGAATCAAATCCAGTTACACAGCAAGCTGGCTACAGTGGCCTGCACAGCGTGGGGATGGGAGGAGCATGCAGTAACATTGAGGAGTTCAGAGGAACCCGTTATATCAATACCCATGCTGTCTCATGCCTGCTCACCTTATTATAGCTAACCTTGGCCAGCCTGAGGTTCCACACATATGGTAAAGCCACATCACACACAAAACCATTCTCCCCTCACACTTTTTTCATGGAAGAGAACACAAATTTACCAAGGTGTCTCTGTAAGTAGCCTCCCCTCCGCCAACTGTGATGCCAATGGAATTTCCTGCATGCTTTACCTATATCATTAACAGTCAAGTATTCTACGGTTGTAGAAACCACTTACAGAATCATGTATTGCCCCCTTGAAGAAACTCTGCATTGAAGCCTCCTGGCTATGAAAAAAAATACGAACTCAGAGAGGATGAAGTGTGGAGCAGTTCAGCACAGTGTAACTGCACTGGACCATTCGCCATATGGCTGTCATTGTTCTGTGATGGAATGAGTGCTCCTCAGGATCAGCATGATATGTAAATAGGGTCTTCCAGTCAATATCCCCAATTCTGCATACCATAAAGGCACAGAAGGTCAGGGTGATCAAGCGAGGAAAAGGATTGTAGGGAAGGAACAGCAAGGAGAGAGACCTATAAGCGAAAATAAACAATTACTCAAGGTGTTGGTAACCTTTTAAGAAAAATCTACACCCCACTGAATCTTTTGTATTACCGAACACCCTGCAGGCAATCTCATCTGAAGGTTAGAAGCGTCTATAGGAAGAGCTTAAGACCATAGGTCTCTCTCACAGGATCCAGGGGTAGGATAAAACCTCAACTATTAAATACACAAAAGAACGTAGAGAAGGTTAAAATCAGTGCATTCATTCCAGAAACAGAAAAATATGGCCTTGAATACCAGAACCTCGATACATGCCACAAGCAAGGTTGTAAGGAAGAATGAAAATATGTGCACTCAAAAGATTAAGGGTTGGTACAAAAGCACTTTTGTTAGCAGGGCTATCTGCTTTCCAACTAACATCCAACTTGACTTTAGGCACTGTTCTTATATATCGCTTACCACGCTTTTTTCTTGTTGAAACAAAATGTCAAGCGCATTCACGTGCTGTTTTCCAGTAACGTTGAGGCGAGCGCTCTAGCGCATTGAATTTCCCTTTACAAACCAAAATCAAAAGAGAAACAGTCGGAGCACATTCCATACGCTTTTCCAAGCAGTAAAGGGGGGGGGGAGGAGTGCATCCAGCGCTTATCTTTTTCCTTATTATATCCTTAAATGAAAATGTCAAAGTGCTTTGCACACAGTGATCCTAAACAATAAAGGAAGGAGTGCTTACTGCGCTCTTTCTCTGCATACATAATACTGCGTTTTTGGAGCGAAACACCGTAGGCTTCCCTACCTGGTAAAAGTGCTGCAGACCGCAAGGACACCACAACACTTCGGATTCCTTCCTCGAACCTAAGGGTGGATGCTGATTGACTGCAAAACAAGGTATCACCAGGAGAAATATTGAGCAAATCATGCCAAATGTTCTTCTGGATTCAGAGGAACAATATCAATTATTTACGGATAGTTGTACAGATTGAAGGCTCCTCTAATACTCTAGGTCATCACAACAAACTTGTCACTCACAGGCTGAGGTGCTCCTCTGAGTACATTAAATGCATTGTAAAGACTAATTTGTGGTTTGGACCTCGTTGTAAATGCAAGAGTGGTAATGCATGTGTTGTACGAACATACAACCAGGTACCAACATCCACAGTCTCAGGGAAATGCACAGTCAATAAACTGGTGGAAACATCCTTACCTGTTCCACTAATTCCTCTATAATCAACAAATTAAAAATGCCCAACATCTCTCAGATACATTAATGGCCGATTAGAGGGCCCATCAGGTATTGTATTCATGTCTGCTGATCTTGTCAATCAATCAATCAGGGTTGGTAAAGTGCAGCTACTCACTCATGAGGGTCTCAAGGCGCTGGTGGGGGAGGGAGAAATGCAGAAAGAACTATTGATGGACAGAATGCAGAACAATGTCATACATTCACCCCAGTACAGAGATCTGGGCCTACATCCATCGTTTTTTTGCTCACCATGCCATTCCAGTTTGGGCCCAGCCATATGCAAATCAGTCTTGACCCTGCACCCAATGGGAACAGTCCAGCCTGAACTGCCAGGTCGGGTCCTCCCTGGACTGGAAACAAGCGTCTTAGGACCGGTTTGGGGGCTTCACCCCTCTTCAGCCAGGATAGCTTGATTCCAGTAGAATGGAGAGCACGGGACTCACGTCTGAGCATACCCATCCCACTCGGGGTGACAAATGGTATCGCTTTGTTTGCCCTAAGTTGGCAGGGTATGCGCAGACGTGGGTCCCTTGCTCACTTTGCCACTGTATTCAAGATAACCTGGCTGATGAGGGTTATGAACCCGAAACCGGTCCCAGGATGCTTGTTTCCAGTCTAGGGAAGACATGGCTTGGCAGTTCGGTCTAGACTGTTCCCATGAGGCACAGGGTCAGACTGATTTGCATATGGCCATGTCTGAACTTGGGTGGTTGAGTGAGCTAAAGAATGGTGATGGATTAAACCCAGATCAGTTGACTGGGGGTGAGTGTTTGATTTGCTCAAATGCTCCGTCCATCATCCCCTTTGGTATCGCGGTGGGGGGAGGGAGGTCGGCTCCATTGAGTGCTGGGGTCTTTCGAAGAGCCAGTTCTTGAGGTCCTTCCTGAACTGGGGCAATGTGGGAGATGGCCAGAGGTGGAGGGGTAGGGAGTTCCAGGCTTTGACTGCGCAGTAAGAAAAGGACTTTCCTCCCCTTCTGGTCTTGTTGATTCGTGGAACGGTGGCCAGAGAGAGCTCGGAGGTGGCTTTTAGGTGCTTGGAAAGAGAGGCGGCTGTTGAGGTATGTGGGTCGGTGTTGTGAAGGGCCTTGAATGCGTGGGTGAGGAGTTTGAAGGTTATTCTTCTTTCGACTGGAAGTGAGTGGAGATCGTGGAGGTGCTGGGTGATATGACTGCGACGGGGAATGTTGAGGATCAGTCTGGCTCCGGTGTTCTGGACAGTCTGGAGTTTGCAAAGGAGTTTCTTGTTGATTCATCCATTGAGAGTGTTACTGTAGTGCAGTCTTTTGCTGATGAGTGCATGCATGGCAGTTTTTCTGGCTTTGGTTGGGATCTATCTGAAAGTCTTTCGAAGCAGGCTCTTATAAAAAGAAAGTGGCACAACGACCAGTGCCTAAAGACAAGATGACAATGGAGGAGTTAAAGATTAAACACCCAGAAGCAAAGATCCTATAGTTAACAGCTTGCACCCGAAGTCCTTTTACTTTCTACAGTTGAAGTTTCCTCAAAAATGTGTGAATGCTTTAAAGGAGTTATAGGTAGCAAATTTTAGCAGCTAAGCGGTTCAGGCTCACTACCGGAGGTAATCACAGCATGATTTTCAAAAAGACATAACAAAGGTCCAAAGTAATCATCCGGTACTTTATTTATTTGGTTGATTGTATTCTAAGCCATGCTTCTCTGAGGGCCTGCTGTTCAGCATACACTACAGGAATAAATCACAATTAGGTCTTCAGGGTACCTGTTGAAAATGATATCTGAAGTGAGCAAAGAGATACTATACTCAACATGGAGCACCGCCATCAAAATGGAACTTAAACTTGAAGTCCCAAAAAGTATGTTGGCTGGATGCAAAGTCTCCACAATTGGGCAGCCAGGCGTTACCCGAATAAGTGTGATGACAGTCTGTAGGATGTCCAAACTCTATTAAGCGGCACACACAAGGCCTGCAGATGCAAAGGACCAATATACCTACACAGACTGACATTACTTTACTTATATGATTCATGGCTATCACCAGCATCTCTAATTAACCAAAGTGCATTCAGCCAGCTGAAATATGTCACATGCTTTTAAACCCCAACTGCATGCGTTTCAGAAAAGGCTTGAAAAATGTACTGTTCTGGCTGGCTTTCAACTGAAATGCCTGTTGTTGGAAAAAGCAAGGACTAATATTGTACTGGGCCCACCATTAAAGACTGGAGTATGTCCCATGATCAGACTGTCATTCCTTTTAGCACTCTGGAGTAACCAAAAGCGGACACAGTCTTGTAAAAATAACTTCTCAATACATAAATGAGACTTGTCTCATCCCCAACTGTCTGCTTGAGTGATATTAGATTCTGTACTTCAAACAAAATTGGTCCTTGCCTTGGAAAGCATTCTGAGATCTATATACAAGTGTAAAGGAGGTGCATGCTTCTTTGGCAGTCAGTACGGGCACTTTCATATAGGTGGTGTGTGCTTTTTTTCCTGAGGCAGGTGTTTTTTCTTCACTGTACAAGTGTGAGTCCTTTTAATTCTGGAGCAGTCAGTTGCTGCTAGGAAGTAAACTGTATGGTAACTGTTATTTACTGCTGGTGGCTCAGGTTCACCAATACACATACACTCCAATTAGATAATTAAGTTACTCCCTTTAGACACTAGAGTTCCTTGCGGCAGTGTAGTCAAGTGTTCCAAGCTTACCATGAGAGGTGTTAAAGGTACAGACACTGCATGACGAAGTAAACACTCAGTTTTACTTACAAGTCAGTAAAAAGAGCATGGGAAGTTATGATACACAATAAAAATGATAGGATACTCTCCTCCTGGGGCAGAGACTAGACATTCTAATTGCTCTTGCACACTGGACTTTTATAGTATTGTCCTTATGGCCACTGTTGTTCTTCAGGGCATTGCTTAGGTTGGCTGTGTGCTTAAGTACCCATCTCCCACTTGCACCAACCAATTAGCTTAACAGGACCAAGCAGACAGAGATTCTGTAATATTAGCATTGTCAATTGTACCTGGCATTGGTCTACACCTCCAGTGAAAAACTTAGTTGGTTCCCATTGGAGATAGCAGAAACATGAACAATATTTGCAGAATTCACATCCAAGAATGTCACGAACAGAGTTGGACTGGCCTATAAGGTAGTCAACAGAACAGAATGGCTGGATAGGACAAGTTTGTATCATTAATATCAGTCACGCAGTCGAAATGTACTACGTAACCAAGGTATTGTATACCAAAACAAATTTATTTAATTTTTATCTGTTTTTTTAAATTATTCAGAAGCACATGGGCAAACCAAAGACTGTCACGACAGTGAGTACATAAATACAATATTTACATTTATACACACATACCAATATACATTATTTACAAGGTGAAAGAAACACAATTGAATAAAGATGGTTGTAAAAGACACACCAAAAAGAAGCAATAACATAAATCAGTATTCAAACATTAATTGCATTTATATACAGTGAGAACATTCCTACAGGGAGCAAGGGTACAACCAGTCCATGGGGATGTGAAACCAAAGGACAGGCGTGGACAGATGGAGTAGTACGCCTGCCTGCCTGACACCACTGTGGTTAAGATTTATATTGGGTTGCACCACTAGGGACCCAGGTGGTATTTGCTTTCTTTTCCTAGGTGCACCCTTTTGAATGACCACAGGGTGGGTATGTCGACGCGTTTCGAACCGGGTTATTGACGGTTCTCTTCAGGACGGGGACTGGGAACACTGGTTCTGTAACAATATACAGAGTGGGTGTCAGCGTTAAATAGCATAATTGTGTGAAAAAACTCTTTACAATGACTCCACACCATGAGAAGACTATTACCTGCACGTGGCAAAGAATCTGCCTTGGTGTCGGTAAATCGCCGGGAAAGGGGTTGATTCTGTAAAAACATACGTAATTAGAGCTAAGCACCCAAGTCCGTGGTGGAACTTACAGGCTATACTGATACATGTCACCTAGTGCCATCAAGGGCAACAACTCATACCTGTGGTTAGCCGGTTTGGGTTCTTTAAGGTTTGGTTGTCCGCCACGCGGTACACACACGCGAAAGGAACTGCTTACATAATGGCTACGTTTTGATGTGCAAGCTGAAAAAACACAGAAATCGACGCGCGAGATTAAACCAGTATTTTAGTGTGAGACAGTGTTTGTGAATTACGGAGCCAGGTGAATATTCCTACCTGAATAAGTAGCTTGGGCAACGTATAGCGTCTAACGTCTCAAATAACTGCAGGGCTGGTAAATACGTGAGCCGGGACCTGCATTGCAAGGGGCAAGAGTAATTAAACCAGGCTAACCTGTGAGGCGGGGGTTATGACAATGTGGCGCTTAGCGCGTTTTTGGCAGGGAACCTGCAAAGCACTTACGTTGTCAGGCGGATTCAATCACTCTGGGTATCTCGGGCTGTAACACGCAGTCTGTTAGTGTGTCTCAGCGCTAGTTTGAATCATTTGAAAACTCCCTCGCCGGTCGGCTTGTGGGAGTGGCTGGGGGGCGGGGTGAGTAAAGGATCATGGTCCATGTAGTTCGGGCCATTTTTGAAATGAACATTGACAGAATTTTATTGGACATTGTGTCCACCGGACTTAGTGAGTACAGCGTGTAATCGTACCGGGGCATGGATATTAACAATCAGATTGACATGGAGCGTTTGGAATACTCAGAGACCACCAACTGTGGACCGGGTGCCAGGACAGTGCAACAACAATCATAGTATGTACAACATGTACAGACTATTATGCACAAGAATACAACCGAGTTAAAAACAGCAGCACAAACAAGCTCAGCCGAGGAACTAAAGGTTGGGTCCCAGACTGGAAACTTCAGACATTTCGTTCAGGCCAGTATTGGACGTGTCGAACTTCAGAATTAGGTACGCTTCTTTTTGGGACAAGCGCAGATCAGGATCTCCACTCCCACCTCTGATGACCGCCAGAACTGTCCACCTGATGTCTTGACTGGAATGGTTTTTTTGCAGAAAGTGTGAAACAAGTGGGGCTGTCAGGATTTTATTATTGATTCTAGAGCGGTGCTGGATGATGCGCTGACGGACCTCCTGAGTGGTTTTGCCGATGTACAGCATATTGCATGGGCATTGGATGGCATACACAGTGTACTTGGTTTTGCAATTTGTATGTTCATTGTGGCGCCAGAACTTCTTCCCGTCTGTGAATAGTGAAAAAAGATCCAAACCCGCGACGGACCGGATGGTATGTGTTTCCACCTTTGGCCCCCACACCAACCAGCTGCAAAAAATCATCAGACGCAGTTGGCACTTGGTCAAGGAAATCCTTCCGGACATAGGTGCCCCCCTTTTTGCTCTGAAAAAGAACAGGAGCATTGGGCAAATGATCACATCGACCAGACCGCAACCTAAAAGGGATCACCAGAGTACCATCTTTGGAGCTAATCCTGTTACGGGGCATCGCAAATGTGGGACCTGTTCCGTTTGCGAACTCACCATGGAGGGGTCACTATTCACAGACGGGAAGAAGTTCTGGCGCTGTTTTTAACTCGGTTGTATTCTTGTGCATAATAGTCTGTACATGTTGTACATACTATGATTGTTGTTGCACTGTCCTGGCACCCGGTCCACAGTTGGTGGTCTCTGAGTATTCCAAACGCTCCATGTCAATCTGATTGTTAATATCCATGCCCCGGTACGATTACACGCTGTACTCACTAAGTCCGGTGGACACAATGTCCAATAAAATTCTGTCAATGTTCATTTCAAAAATGGCCCGAACTACATGGACCATGATCCTTTACTCACCCCGCCCCCCAGCCACTCCCACAAGCCGACCGGCGAGGGAGTTTTCAAATGATTCAAACTAGCGCTGAGACACACTAACAGACTGCGTGTTACAGCCCGAGATACCCAGAGTGATTGAATCCGCCTGACAACGTAAGTGCTTTGCAGGTTCCCTGCCAAAAACGCGCTAAGCGCCACATTGTCATAACCCCCGCCTCACAGGTTAGCCTGGTTTAATTACTCTTGCCCCTTGCAATGCAGGTCCCGGCTCACGTATTTACCAGCCCTGCAGTTATTTGAGACGTTAGACGCTATACGTTGCCCAAGCTACTTATTCAGGTAGGAATATTCACCTGGCTCCGTAATTCACAAACACTGTCTCACACTAAAATACTGGTTTAATCTCGCGCGTCGATTTCTGTGTTTTTTCAGCTTGCACATCAAAACGTAGCCATTATGTAAGCAGTTCCTTTCGCGTGTGTGTACCGCGTGGCGGACAACCAAACCTTAAAGAACCCAAACCGGCTAACCACAGGTATGAGTTGTTGCCCTTGATGGCACTAGGTGACATGTATCAGTATAGCCTGTAAGTTCCACCACGGACTTGGGTGCTTAGCTCTAATTACGTATGTTTTTACAGAATCAACCCCTTTCCCGGCGATTTACCGACACCAAGGCAGATTCTTTGCCACGTGCAGGTAATAGTCTTCTCATGGTGTGGAGTCATTGTAAAGAGTTTTTTCACACAATTATGTTATTTAACGCTGACACCCACTCTGTATATTGTTACAGAACCAGTGTTCCCAGTCCCCGTCCTGAAGAGAACCGTCAATAACCCGGTTCGAAACGCGTCGACATACCCACCCTGTGGTCATTCAAAAGGGTGCACCTAGGAAAAGAAAGCAAATACCACCTGGGTCCCTAGTGGTGCAACCCAATATAAATCTTAACCACAGTGGTGTCAGGCAGGCAGGCGTACTACTCCATCTGTCCCCGCCTGTCCTTTGGTTTCACATCCCCATGGACTGGTTGTACCCTTGCTCCCTGTAGGAATGTTCTCACTGTATATAAATGCAATTAATGTTTGAATACTGATTTATGTTATTGCTTCTTTTTGGTGTGTCTTTTACAACCATCTTTATTCAATTGTGTTTCTTTCACCTTGTAAATAATGTATATTGGTATGTGTGTATAAATGTAAATATTGTATTTATGTACTCACTGTCGTGACAGTCTTTGGTTTGCCCATGTGCTTCTGAATAATTTAAAAAAACAGATAAAAATTAAATAAATTTGTTTTGGTATACAATACCTTGGTTACGTAGTACATTTCGACTGCGTGACTGATATTAATGATACAAACTTGTCCTATCCAGCCATTCTGTTCTGTTTATTTCCTTGTTGAGATCCGGGCTGGGTAGACGTAGGATCCAAAACCTTTGTTGCTCTACTATAAGGTAGTCAGGCAGTGTCCAATGGGCTCACTGACAGGCCAGTGTTCGGGCCCGTTTTTGTCCATTTGTGGGTGTGTTTAATGGTCTTCTGAGCCGGTTTTACTGTTGATTTTCCTGATTTTTAAAAAAACGTTGCCTGCAGTAAGGGTATATACAGGCCTATGCACACGCTATTCCTATTTCTATTTACAAAAAGTGTACAGTAAGTGCAAAGATATATTTAAGAGACAGAGTACATAACATTTTTTAGGAGCGCCTCCTAAAGAATTTTATGTACTCTCTCTTAAATATTGGTTTGCACTTACTGTACACTTATTGTAAGTAGAAATAGGAATAACGTGTGCATAGGCCTGTATATACGCTTGTTTTTCGGACCATAGGATCTATCCCGAGGGCTCAGGGTGTTTTACCTTACCTCGTGCAGCGCTTGATTGGTTCTAGTTCTAATCATGCATACTCAGGAGGGCGCCATTTCCTCACCCAGAAGAACACCCCATTGCCTGCAGTAAGCTTAAATCAATGCAGTCTCCCATAGCCTGCAAAACAATTACACATGTTTTTGCAAGTTGAAAAATGTCCCAATTTTCTCACATAGGTAATTTTTAATGATCTAATTCACTAATGGGGGCCACATTTATTTTGCTGCCCAGGGCTATTTTCTTTCTCAGTCCGGCTCTACTCTTGAATACCAACGTAGGCACTCCAGCTCTAGACTTATTCACGATTAAGACAAACTAGCATTTATTCAGCACAAAAGTTCAATCCTCCCAATCTGATAGAGACTTCTAGCCACAGATTCCATACCGTAGAATTATCCCCGGGAGTCAGACTGGATCCAGAAATTTTTCCTGAGCAGTACCCCTGCGCATCAGTAGGTGACATCATTCAGCTACACGTGGCATCTGCCTTGTCTGCCCTGGAAGTGATGTGCGCCGTGCCTGTATAGGCTCCACCCTTGCGCTGATGTCGGTTCTTTTCTTTCTGCACCAGACAGTGCACATCCGGGAAGAGTTATTCCTTAGTCCGCTTTTGATTAACTTTTTTCAACATTAAAGCAAAGGTTTTTGAGGTTTTTTCCTCCTGATTTGGCAAGAATGTCATCTAAGAAGGCCTGCTTCAAGCCCTATGGCGCCTTTCAACTCTCAATGCCGGTGACGGACCTGCACCTTGTTTGTCTCTTGTGCCTCGAGCGTGACCACGACCCTATGGTCTGCTCAGATTGTCGCGGCATGCACCTGAAGGCCTTGTGGGAGTTATCCCTCAAGCTCCTAGCGGCTTGACGTGTGATGCTGCGACAATCCAGATTCTGGTCGAGAGGAAGTTCCCGGGAGCGGTTGCAGAGTCTGAGATCATCGTCACACTCCAAGTCGACAGCCAATCTGGTAAGTTCCACCAGAAGAAGAAATTAATGCATGCTTCGACTTCACCTCATCCGTCAGCCAACAAGACGAGTGAGCATCACTCGAGGCCTGGCTTTGTGGTTGAGATGGCGCCTGGGCCGACTTAGCGCCTCCCCGAATTTCCAGGAGCTTGAGCGATCGCTGCATAACTAAAATAATTGTATATGGCAATGCACATCATATTTGGGCGAAGCGTTCCCTCCAGCGCACCTTCACGCCCAGCAGATTCGGGAGGGGCATCTACTGGATCCACACCGGCTGCTTCGGCGCCAGCCGAGCCCTGGGTTCCACAGATTGATTCGGATCGGCACCGGTCGTGCCATCTCAAACTTCCCTGTCGCCAGCCCTGAGGCCCATGCTTCCGGCATAGCTGGCGCTACCATCCCCATTGATATACTCAGTCGAGTGCGAACTAAGCTTTGCTATCCTGGTCGAACCCGGAGTATTATTCTTATGGACTAGGGCTCGAGGAGGGATGGCAGGAGTCGCTGGACACTGAAGAATACCAGCTTTGACACTTTCGACTGGTGTGAGGATCTAGGCGTAGACAATGGACTGAGCACTTCCCCCAAATACTGGAATGCTTTCTCCTCCTACAGTGGCTATGGAGGAGGGAGCTTTATTTACACTGGTGTTGAGGAGGGCGGCTGGGGTCCTGGGCCTCAGCTTGCCCTCTGTGGCAGTCAAGACGAATGTCTTGACCGATGTGCTGCCGCCTGGAGTGTCCCCATCAGAACCTTTGCTACCTTTTAATTAAGCGCTTACCAGTCCGGTTTGTTGGGCAGCCAGCGATTGGGTCAGTCTAAGACCGCCCAGAAGCCACAGTCTCAAATCCCTCCTTATCGGCCCTATTACCATCATGAGCACCCATGGACAGCAGGATTCGCCATCACCTGCCCCACTGGAGGTCCATAACATCGGACAGGTGGGTTTTGTAAATCATCCAGGCTACTCTCTCCTCTTCTTGTCTACCCCTCCCTCCATGCCACATACTTGCTACAGGCTGACGAAGGACCACCTGTCCCTTCTCTGTCAGAAAGTGACAGTTCTCTCGACCAAGGGAGCAGAGAGAAGGTGCTGATGCCAGAAGTAGGTCATGGTTGCTATTCTTGCTACTTTTTGGCACCCAAGAAGTACCTAGGTTTTCGTCCTATCCTTGAATTGCGCTCCCTCAATTTATTCCTCAAGGAGAAGTTCAAAATGCTCATTATCGCTCAGGCCCGGTCTGCCCTGGACCCAGGAGACTGGATGGTAGTGTTGGATTTCCAGAACGCGTATGTTTACATCCTGTACTGTCTAACCACAAACGTTAGTCACCTGCAGTTCATGGTAGGTCACAATCACTTTTAGTTCTCTGTGCTTCCCTTTGGCCTTACCAGCACCCCTCTGATGCTCACCTAGGTGATAGCGGTGGTTGCAACTCCGCTGCAGAGATCAGACTGGCTGTTGAAGGCGGGCTTGCTCTGGGCTGTCGTCTCCCACCTCCAGACTACAGCAGACTTCCTGCATTCACTGGGGTTCACCATCAAGGTGTCTAAATCAGACCCGACTCCTTCTCAGATGCTCCCTTTCATTGGAGCTGTTTTGGACATGGTGCAGTTTCGGGCCTATCCTCCCTGAATGGCAAGTCTAGGATATTCAGGCTATGATACCGATGTTTCAGCCTCTATCCTGCATTTCGGTGAGACTGACTTTGAGGCTGCTGGGTTTCATGGCATCCTGTATCCTGCTTTTGACACATACTTGTTGTCATATGTGGGCTCTGCAATGGAATTTGAAGTTCCAGTGAGTGCAGCATCAAAGAAATCTCTCCGACATGGTCCAGATCTCTGAGAAAATTGCAAAAGATCTGCAATGGTGGTTAACAAACCTCAATTGGGTCAGTCGCAGGCACTTTCCCTTCCCCCAGACAGATCTGACAGTAGCGACAGATGTATCACTCTTGGCATGGTGCTCCCATCTGGTAGAGGTGGAGAACAGAGGCCTTTGGTCTCCGGCGGAATCCTGACTCCACATCAACCTTTTGGAGCTCTAGGCTAGCCGGCTGGCATTGAAAGCCTTTCTACCCTTCATCAAGGGAAGACTAGTGCAGGTGTTCACGGACAGCACCACCGCCACGTGGTACTGCAACAAAAAGGCAGGGTGAGGACGTGGATACTGTATCAAGAGAGCCATGTGTCTCTGGCGGGCTTTATGAATGCCAGAGCAGACCAACTCAGCTGCAGATGCCTAGCGAATCACAAATTGCATCTCCATCTGGAGATGGTGCAATGTCTCTTTCAGCAGTGGAGAGAGCTTTGGTTTGAACTATTCGCCATCGCCGGGAATGCGAAATGTCAGCAGTTCTGCACGTTGGGGTTTCCAGCTCAGCTTTCACTCGAAATGCTTTTCATCTCGAGTGGAGCTCTGGCCTCCGGTACGCCTTTCTGCCCTTACCACTAATGCCCAACGTTCTCAAGAAGATCAGGAACAACCGGGTCCAGCTCATCCTTGTGGCTCCGGACTGGGCACGGAGAGTCTGGTATCACAAGATGTTGAGGATGGTCATCGGTCCTCCGATCAGGCTGTCCCTTCGGGAGGATCTTCTGTTGTAGCAGCAGTGGATGGTTCTAAACCTGAACCTGTCAATGCTCCGCCTTCATGTGTGGAGATTAAGCGGCGACAGTTGACCTCTTTTGTCCTTCCTCCCAAAGTCTGCATCGTTATCTTGGCAGCTAGGCTTCCCTTCACCAAGTTAGTATGTGTGGCATAGTGTACAGAAACATGCACACAAACACCATTTTGTTTAATAGGGGAGGGAACAGGAGGCTATGGGCAGACAGGGTAAGCTGGCCTCCAATAGACATGTATCACACACCAAGAAGCTACCTTGACTCAGTGTCTGATTCTTATTGACTGATGAGGCACATTATTCCAGATAACGTATGTGGTGTTGGGCATCTCAAAAAAATGTATGGACTGTCCTCACACACCACCAGGTGTAATGCCTTATCATCGGCAGTCCTCGCTCTTTAAAAACCACGTTTGATAAAGAGTGAGCCTACACCTGGAGACAGGGAGGCACTTCTATAACGAAGTGGGGGCCGTGCTAAGAGAGTGAGTGAGTGATGTTAAAAATCAATGCAAAACACTGCTTGGAAATGTAATTGTGCAGAGTGTGCTTGATATTAAAACCAATAGTGGGGACTAGGGGGAATAGTACCCCATCCCCCTCTGTGTTGCCAACATGTTTCTGCCGTAGTGCCAGGAGGGTCCATGGCTATAATCAGGGCGTGAAAGAAAAAGGGGGCTCCTATCTTCTCTCTAAGAGACCAAGATGAATCCACCTGGTACCAGCGGGGAAGCAACGAGGATGGAGCATAGGAGCAACATGAGGGACGCGCCTTGAGGCAAGAGTGACTACAGGGGTCCCTACATTCCTCCCTTCCCATGGGACATTCCTACCCCTTTTCTGGGGTTATCTGAAATTTCATGGTAGAGTTGGACCAGAGCCAGCCTACAAAAGTGGATTCATCTTAGACTCTTGGGACAAGATAGGAGCCCCCTTTTTCAATCATCACTTTGCCTACTTTTTACTGTCTGCCTCAAACCTCCAAGGAAGAGAAGCAACTTAACCATCTGGACCCAAAAAGAGTATTGTCGTGCTACCTTGACCGCACACGAGTTCCGGTTGGGCGACCAACTCTTCGTGGGGTATGTTGGAGCAAAGAAAGGACGGGCCATACAAAAGAGCACCATCTCGTAGTGGATCGTGCTCTGTATCAAAATTTGCTATGCACTGGCTAAGGAACAATCCCCTGAGGGTTTGCATGCTTATTCCTCCAGAGCTAAAGCTGCCACCACTGCATTAGCATGCACAGTTCCAGTCCTAGACATCTGCCAAATAGCAATGATGGCTTCCCTGCACACGTTTACCAAGCATGACTGTCTGGACAGTCAGTCGGGTAAGTCACGTTGTTGTACACTAGAATAAATGTCATGTACCTAGCACCCAGTATTTATTATCCTTAAACTCATATTTCTCCTGTTACAGTCTCACCGATTGACCACACACTGTTTTCACAGCCCCTTAGGATTTTCCTATCGGGCCGTATTTAAAGGTTGTGGTAGTTAGAAGCTACCCATTTGAAGTAAGAACCAGTCTCATCTTCCTGGCATCTTGTTTTCACGCGAGATTGAGCACACAATGGTTTATAACACTCGCTATCACACATCCCAGATATATAGTGCATGTGTAACTGACATGAAACTTTCTGGTTCCTTCCATTTAATATCTAGGGTTCGCACGTCCTAACCAGCACCTTGTTCACTTCTGCTTTTCTTTATTGGCATCCTTTCTTGTTCACTGTTCGCAGCACTTTAGTATTCATATTCACCAATTTTTCGTCACTTTTATTATGTATTAGCCTAACCCCATTAGTAAGCATATGCATATACATTTCCTCTTAAAATCATTCTTGTTAATATATTGTACTGATTTCTGCAGATACCCCTGATGAAGGGCAAGATGTGACCTAAATGCATTGGGAATGTATTATTTTGATGCAGTGATACCATAATCGTGGATTTTGTGACAGCCAACAATTTCCAATCTACAAATTAAAACCATAAAGTACCAACACATTGTCTGAAGACTTTTTCATCACCAGATGTTCACGAATTGATGATTACTTTGAAAATATGTATGATATATGTTGTACTCAAATTGAACATTGTATACTAGATTCTACACTCTAAGGAGTGAGTTGAGTTGTGCACCAGGTTTTTCAAATCTCTATCTGGATGTCTGTTCTACTACAGGTCTGTAGGAATTGGCATTTTGCCCGTTTAGTCCTGCAGGACATCCTCGTGTGAAATTGGTTTGGGGACTAACCTCTAGGCAGGTATTGCTTGGGTATCTGTTCAAAGGTAAGGTGTCTGCGGATAGAAGTCTCTATCAGATGAACAAGTTACTTACCTTCGGTAATGCCTTATCTGTTAGAGTCTTTATCTAGATGTAGATTTCTAACTGACCAATCCATCCTCCCTACTCTCTAAACGGATTTTTAGGGACAGGGCTTTTACCTTTCAGGACCCTAGTATTCCACACCAGTGGTCAGTGTGCTTCGGGGCTCCACGCTTCTGTCGAGGAAAGTTGCAAAAAGTAACTGATGTCAGTGCGCTGGGGTAGTACCTAAATAGGCACCATGTACATCACTTCCAGAGCGGAAGACAACGCCACCGATCGGCGAGAAGGGGTACTGCTCAAGAAAAATGTCCAGATCCAGTTTGATGCCTGGGGATAATTCTAAGTTGAGGAAAATGCAGCAAGATAGTCTCTACCAGATAAGGCGTTACCGAAGGTAAGTAACTTGTTGTTCTGCTGTCATTGATAAGGACTCTGCCCATAGATGGAAACTGGGAGAGATCGGAGTGTAAAAGAAGTCTAAAGTTAATTTTATTTTGACTTTGACTCCTACTTCGAGGAAACTATTCTATTATCAAAACCTGACACCATTCCCTCTGCTATTTGCCACACAAATATTCCTTTGAATCCCTTTTTAGGTGTTGCCTAGACAGTGCACGTGTGGTCTCTTCTAACCCATTTGTTCTCTAACAATGTGAGTAGAGGCCTCCATTGGTTGGCTTCCCTGTCATTTGCTTACTTCTTATTGGTCAGCTGCCTGTAGGCTTCTTTCCTCTCCTTGTGGTTTTCCCTCCTACTAGCTTGGACACATTACTTGTATCTTTCCACTGCTCTTTATTTTAGGCAGGACTTTTTCTTTGTGCTTAAGAACTCTACCAGCTGCCTCTTTGCTAGCTGGCTTCCTCATGTAATTCTCCACACTTAGTGTGCCTCATTCCCTTCCTCCCCAACTAGTCTGTGTTGCTTTCCCCATCTCTCATTCCTCCCTCACTTGTGTTCTTGCGCCCATGCCTCATCTGTGTTGCTTCCTCCACTAAGCTACCCTCCTTGCCTCACCTGTGTTGCTTACTCCCACCTACCCTCGCTGCCTCATCTGTGTTGCTTCCCAATATCCACCCTCCCTCATCTGTGTTGCTTCCTCCCTGATTCATCTGTATTGCTTCTCCCCAAGCCTCATCTGTGTTCCTAACAAGCCTGCCTCATCTGTGTTGATTCCCTCCACCCACCCTCCCTGCCTTCCTCATGTGTTGCTTCCCCCAATCCTCATCTGTGTTGCTTTCCTCATGACTCATCTGTGTTGCTTCAAATCACCTACACCGCCTCATGTGTGTTGCTTCCCCCGCCTTATCTGTGTTGTTTCAATTATGCCTTATTTGTGTTGGTTCATTCCTGCCTCATCTGTATTGCTTTCACCCACCCAGCTTGCCTCCTCTGTGTTGCTTTCCCCATCCACCAACACTCCCTACCTCATCTATATTGCTTCCACCCACCCACCGTGTTGCATATGTGTTGATTCCCTCACAAGCCTCTTAGGTGTTGCTTTCCCACACCCATCATCACTCCCAGTCTTATCTGTGTTGCTTCTACCCTCCCTCCTGGTTTTATATGTTTTGCTTCCCCTACCTACATTCCCTGTCTCATCTATGTTGCTTCCCCTAATTCCTCATCTGTTGCACCCACGTGTTGCTTCCTCCACCCACCTTGCCTCTTTTGTTTGTTCACCATGCCTCATCTGTGTTGCTCGCCCCCACCCTCATTGCCTCATCTGCTTTGCCTAACTCTTCCTTATATACCCTCCGTGTCAACTGTGTTGCTTCTCCCCACCCACCCTCCCTGCATCATCTGTTTTGCTTCTCCCCACCCACCCTACATCATGTGTTGCTTCTCCCCACTCACCCTCGATTCCATCATATGTGTTGCTTCTCCCCACCCTCCCTCCCTGTGTCATCTGTATTGCTTCTAATGCGTCATCTTTGTTGCTTCTAATGCGTTCTTTGTTGCTTCTCCCCACCCACACTCGCTGCGTCATCTGTTTTGATTCTACCCTGCTTCATCTGTGTCGCTTCTGCCTTGCTTCCTCTGTTGCTTACTGCAAGCCTCATCTGTGCCCTACCCTGCCTCAACTGTGCTGCTTCCCCCATCCACCCGCCATCTCCGCCTCATCTGTGTTGTTTTATCCCGCGTCATCTTTGTTGCCTCCCCACCTCATCTGTGCTTCTTCCCCACCCACCGTTTCTCATCTGTGCTGCTTCCCCACCCACCCCACCTCATCTGTACTGCTTCACCACCCACCGGCCCTCATCTGTGCTCCTTCCCCACCCGCTCCACCTCACCTGTGGTGCTTCCCCACCCACCCGGCCCTCCTCATCCACCCGGCCCTCCTCACCTGTGCTACTGCCCCACCTCACCTGTGCTGCTTCCCCGCCCACCAGCCCCACCTCATCTGTGCTGCATCCCCATCCGCCCGCCCCACTTCATCTGTGCTGCATCCCCACCCTTCCTGCCCCACCTCAGCTGTGCTGCATCCCCACCCGCCCGCTCCACCTTATCTGTGCTTCTTAGCCACCCAACCTCACTACCTTATCTGTGCAGTTTCCCCACCCCACCTCATCTGTGCAGTTTGTCCACCTGCCCACCCAACCTAATCTGTGCAGTTTGTCCACCCGCCCACCCAACCTAATCTGTGCAGTTTCCCCATCCGCCCGCCCGACTAAATCTGTGAAGTTTTTCCACCCGCCCGCCCCACCTCATCTGTGCAGTTTCCTCACCAGCCCGCCCCACCTCATCTGTGCAGTTTCCCCAACCGCCCTCCCCACCCACCCGCCACACAAAATTTGTGCAGCTTCCCCACGCGCCCGCTCCACCTAATCTGTGCCGCTTCTCCCACCTGCCCGCCCCACCTCATCTGTGCCGCTTCTCCCACCTCCCCGCCCACCTCATCTATGCCGCTTCTCCCACCTCCCCGCCCACCTCATCTATGCCGCTTCTCCCACCTGTGCGCCCACCTCATCTGTGCCGCTTTTCCCACCCGCCCACCCTACCTCATCTGTGACGCTATTCCCACCCACCCCATCTGTGCTGCTTTTCCCATCCACTCGCCCCACCTCATCTGTGCTCCTTCCCCACCCACCCGCTCTACCTCATCTGTGCTGCTTCCCCCATTCACCCACCCACCCCACCTCATCTGTGTTGCTTCATCCACCCACCCGCCCTCCCTGCTTCTTTTGTGTTGGTTCACCCATCCACCCGCCCTCCCTCTTTTGTGTTGGTTCACCCACCCACCCGCCCTCCCTGCCTCTTTTGTGTTGGTTCACCCACGCACCCGCCCTCCCTGCCTCTTTTGTGTTGGTTCACCCACCCGCCCGCCCTGCCTCTTTTGTGTTGGTTCACCCGCCCGCCCTGCCTCTTTTGTGTTGGTTCACCCACCCGCCCGCCCTGCCTCTTTTGTGTTGGTTCACCCACCCACCCGCCCTCCCTGCCTCTTTTGTGTTGGTTCACCCACCCGCCCGCCCTGCCTCTTTTGTGTTGGTTCACCCACCCGCCCGCCCTGCCTCTTTTGTGTTGGTTCACCCACCCGCCCTGCCTCTTTTGTGTTGGTTCACCCACCCGCCCTGCCTCTTTTGTGTTGCTTCACCCGCCCTCCCTGCCTCTTTTGTGTTGCTTCACCCGCCCTCCCTGCCTCATTTGTGTTGCTTCACTCACCCACCCTCCCTGTCTATTTTGTGTTGGTTCACCCGCCCTGCCTCATTTGTGTTGCTTCATGCCTCATTTGTGTTGCTTCACCCACCCACCCGCCAGGCCCGGACTGGCCGTTGCGGGCACCGGGCAATCCCCCAGTGCGCCACAAGGGTGGGGGCCGGTTTGGGGCCCAGGAAGCCTCCCTGCTTTATCTGTTGCTTCACCCACCCTCCCTCCCTGTCTCACCTGTGTTGCTTCACCCACCCGCCCTCCCTGTCTCATCTGTGTTACTTCAATCCCTGCCTCATTTGTATTGCTTCACCCACCCGGCCTCATCTGTGTTGCTTCACCCACCTGCCCTCCCTCATTTGTGTTGCTTCACCCACCCACCCGCCCTCTCTGCCTTATCTGTGTGTCTTCAATGCCTCATATGTGTTGCTTCACCCACCTGCCCTCCCTGCCTCAACTGTGTTGCTTCACCCACCCTGCCGCATCTGTTGCTTCATCCACCCTGCCTCATCTGTGTTGCTTCACCCACCTACCCTCCCTCCCTCATCTGTGTTGCTTCACCCACCCACCCGACCTCTCTCCCTTCCTCGTCTGTGTTGATTAACCCACCTGCCCTCCCCGTCTCATTCTGTGTTGCTTCACCCGCCCTCCCTGTCTCATTCTGTTGCTTCTCCTACCAACCCGCCCTTCCTGCCTCATCTGTGTTGCTTCGCCTATTCACCCACCTCATCTGTTTTGCTTCACCCGCCCACCCTCCTGGCTTCATCTGAGTTGCTTCCCCCAACCACCCGCCGTGCCTCATCTGTTGCTTCCACCCCATCTCATTTGTGTTGATTCAAATCAGCAGTCATTTATTATTTCACTTGTTACATTTTTTATTCAGTTTCCACTCCTAATTCCGGTGGTTGAGAACAGTACTATTTAGAGCGAGCATTTCTTTAGATTTCGAAAGGAAGGTGAGTGCTCCTGATATACAGAAAGCTGAAAAGGAAGTTCATTCAGATTTTAGAACAAACTCAGGAAAAGTTACAACATGGATTCTTTGCCACCTTTTCACTCTTAAAATAATCCTGTTTCTTCTCGGTTTCAATAAATGCACTCGAAGCTTAGAGGAATAATGTAACAGTTGTAGTTATTTCGGTTTTGTTGAAGATTGTTCTTTATTCAGAACGCTTCTGTTCTCAGAATACAGTGGCGACATTTTTCAGTAAGTCAGATTAATATGTTGTGCTCCAACTACTGATGATGCCAAGGTTTCTAATGTGTATGGGTTTTGCTTCTCTACAGGTCATCTTTAGTAGGCGTTGGGTCCCCACCCGAGGAGTCCTTCTCCATCTTGGTCATCTGTATCATGGCAGTCGCCCTGGGGACGCCGGTACTGCTGCTTCTGGTCGGAGGCCTTGTTGTGTTCATCTGGAAGAAAAAACAGTACTCTGACTATGAGCCAATAAACTGAGCTGGTGTGGCAGTGCATTAAAGAAAGCCAAACCCCAACACAAATAAGTCGCCCTATTAAGCAAGGGCTAGAAGTGGGTTTCAGGGGCAGGGGCCTTCATCTTGTTAGTATCCAGAAAGGTGTTCAAGGTCTCGGCAGCTGAATTTGTTGCCCTCGCCACTTCACCGGTTTCCTATTATATTGGTGTTTTACTCCTATCTTAATTTGGTTTCTCAGCTCGTTGGCTATCAATACATAAAGTTTCTCCTCTTGTTCAAGCACAAAAGATACATGATGGATGTGCTCTGTGACAAAGCCGAAAGTTGAAATGCTTATCTTAATAAAGTGAGAGCCGGAAAATGGACATGAAAGTGTACTGTTGAGTGCCTGGCACGGAGGGTGGCGTGGCACCACCAAAGTGCTCCCATCATCAAGCCTTGGAAAAAATTGTTCTCCAGTGCTCAGTGAAAACCCTCCTTCTATAGAGTTGTGTACTTGTTTGTTAAATAACGCCTTCTTTATCAGGAGCAGGGGGAGATCTTGCGCGCGCAGCCTGCCTTAAAGTGTTTCTTCCCTCCCTGCAGAAAAGAACTCTGGATCAAAGTTCCTCGCTGCTTTATTAATACATTCATTCCTAGATCCACCAGTGGCCTTGAAGGTGTCTTGTAATGTTTGCACATGACCTGGATAAAATCCAGTGGCAATCCTCCTTGTTAGATATGTATATATTTTCAATGTATGCACATATAGGCTATTCCTATTGTTTAGAGAGACTCGGCACCAGGAGAAGCAGAAAGCCAGTATGCCTCTGCTTACCCACTTGGCTGCTGAGCACTGATTAACCCTTGTCCTGTGGGGGTCAAGGGGCAGACTGATTGGTTTTCCCTGTGAGCATAACAAGTGCATAATTTCTGCTGCATCTCATTGCCTGTTAAACATTCCCTCTTCTCTGTGAATCAGTAAAACTGTCTGCAGCTGCATATTCCTTTGTAATGTAAACCTCCTACGTAGCAACTCCTGTTTTGTTACAAAAAAAATATAGGGCAGCTTTTATTCATGCTAGTGAGAATCTTTAGTTACATATGGGAATATCGTTTTTTGTAAAGTGGGTGTTATCACCCTGTGTTACGAATAATGAAACATGTTTAATAATACAGTTGTAGTGAACACTGACTTGCTGAGAGCAAGGGTTTTGGCTTCTCTCATTGTCCTGGTACGTTTTGCTTTGACACTGAAACCCCTGAATATGCACTTATTCCCCTTTGTTTTCTGTTTTGGGACAACTGTATTTATTTCACATTTTTATGGGGCTTGGCCTACGAGAAAATGGGTGAGGATGTTTCAGAAGTTAAAACAGTGCACTTAAGTATTCATGTTCAGTACCCATGCTGAGGGTTTACAGAATCTTGACTTTCTGGAACATGCAGGGTGGTGAAGATAAGGTACCAGATTCAGGCGTGTATGCCTGAAGAGGGCACTGCCACTGCAAACGACGTGCCTCTTGCCCATTGTAAAGGCTTTCTCCCATAACAAATGGTTATCATCAGAATTAGCCTCAAAATTAGACTATTTAATGAGAAAAATGTTGTTAAACCCTTTATAGTCAGGCCATGCTGATGGTGAAATCCATGTTAATTGAGAAGCACCATACAAATATTGTCCTGGAGTGTGACTCCCAAGTACCTGCAAGTCGACAAAAGTAGCTTTGTGTTTGGTCGGCTAGCATTATCGTCCTGCTGCCTATGAGTGCAATATAATTTAGGGCCCACAATATGCAGTTCTTGAGAAGCTTGGCCTTAATATTTACTTGGGTCAAGGAAATAAAGATGACCAAGTTGGGGTATTTCAGAGGTTCGCCTGCTCTGAATATCCCCCCATGTCTCCTGATGGTGCTCAATATTCTATACTCATGAATTTTAGAAGGATGCCCACATTGTATGTAGATCTTCTATCACTCTTACCTAACTGCACAAATACTGACATGGACTGTCTTGGTCTTATCTCTTTTTCAACCAATGTCCATTAAGTATCTTTTTTTTCTATTTCTGCAGCCAGCACAACCTAACCAGGCTCCTCCTTGTCTAATTCGTTTGTGCTTGTTCATGTCTGCACTGGATATCCATTGTATTCTAGTAAGAGAGTTGGCAAGTATATTTTGTTAATTCTATATTCCTCCTCTTCAGGCTGAATTGTTGCATGGCCTTAGAAGGATCCTGGTCTATATGAAATTTCAAAGGTTTCTTCATTTTAGTAGGGCTGGAGCAGTATAATTAATGTGCCAATCAGTGTATAGCCAAGTGTAAAAAGATAGACATATGTAACAAATTGGGAATCACCCGTTTAGCCACCATTTGGGAGGATGAATGATTGGTTGAGAACGGGACTGTTTGAAAGACCTATTTAGTGAGGGTATCATGATACACATGAGCACATCTTAAGGAGATAATTCTTAATGGTAAATCCATCAGTGAATCCAGTGCTTTTTTGGAGGCCTCACCTATGTTGGTTTTTGTGGCTAGGTAGCGGATTTGTCAGAGGGAGAGTCTGAATAAGTGTAAGTAATCATTAACTGTTCATTTTATTGTTATGATAAAACATGGTATCGATCAGTGGCAGTGTAGGCAACGCAGTCCACATTCCTCATGTTTTGCTTAGGATGTTTGTCATTAACATAGTGTTGACTGTTGATTTTCTTCTAAATAGAAGATATGTTTCTTATTCGGGCTCTTTTTTGATAGAGACTTGTCTCAGGTAGGGTTTCATCGTATTTCCTTAATACAGTAGAGCTTTCTTAGAAAACAAGCTGTGAATCTCATTGTGCAAAACCCCAGCTCTCTTTGTACTTGTTTGTACTTGTTTGTATGTATTTAACCAATGTTTTAGATACCACCTGTCTCTGCACACCTTATGACTTTAAATGCCTCCCTGTCTTGTTTTTGTAGCACACCCCTTGGTGTCCTGGGAAGCGGCCTGTTGTCTCTTTGCTTTAATCTCCTTTGCCTCTTTCCACACTTGTTCAGTTGAATATACCCTTTAAATTTTCAGCTCTCCCTTATTAGTACTGATCCCATGTGTATGTGTGCATTCTCTCTACATCCTATATTTGTATACATTCCTCCTCTTCTCTGTACCCAACTCTTTCGCCCCATGCCAGTTTCTCTTTGCATCACCCTCACGGAAGCTTTGCATGCACCCCTACTCATTTTGCATGCTTCAATTTATCTACAAACTTTAGAACATGTCTTAGGGGTCTGCGCATGTTTTGTGAGCAGTGGGTAATACTGATCTAGTGAATTCCTTGGTAAGCACTAAATCAGTATTTCAAGAAATAAGTAAAATTGCCAAGAACTCAAAACTAAATGTTTACAGTGGTGCCTTTATGTTCTGTAATGTTTCAGTTTGAAGGGTAACGGACAGAGGAGGCTTTACTACCAAGAATTGCTCTGTTTGCCAATCACAATGATTGTTTATATTGATTAAAAAGATTACTGATTTAAGTTTGTATACTAGCATTGGAAATCTCTTTGTATGTTACCAAAAATACAAATATCATTGGAAATCTCTTTGTATGTTACCAAAAATACAAATGAAAATAAAAACATGTGGCACACATTCAAAACAGAGTTATGTTGGGAGTCCATGTCTTTATGGAGAGATGCTGAATCAGTTCATGTCTCATGTTTGTCTTCACATATGCATTAAAGAACAACAGTTGCAGGGAGTGGATTTACTGCCCATGGTGCAGGCATTCGATAAAATATTTTCTAAAATGAAGACTGAGACTGAAGCATGTGTTTTATGTTTTTGTGAATGAATGCAAGTTTGAACTGTGAATTAATTCTAGATTCACATGCTTTGTGCCCCCTGTCATCTCATGGTTGGTCTATGAAATGTATCTTGTTGACTTGATGGAATCAGCCTGACCACAAACCCAGAGAAGCCACACATGATACATTTTCGGGCTGCCTGTCAAGCTTGCACGCGTTCTCTTCACACTCCCTTAAAAATCCTATACGACAAACACTGGCATTTCATAGTGTCATTATCTGTGCTGGTACTACATTTCAGTTGGCTTATAGGCTGAGTAGTCACTTTGGATCAAAAGTGGAAACCTTTAATGTCGAAATAGCAGAACTAGTCTGCCCACACATAAATTGATTCAGATGATGAGGAAGGTAAATGATCTGTTTGTGCCCTATACCTTATCACAGTGTGGTTGGTTGTAGACTTGGGAAACTTAGGTAAGGCTAAAATACAGTTTGCAACTGTCCGAAATAGTAAGTCATTGGACCGCATGTAAATTAAGATTAAGGTGCCAGCATGGAGATACCATGCAAGAGAGAAGTCAAGGCGAGTGGTATGGTATTTTCAGAATCGCTGGAAAAAAAAACGGTTTGCTGGAATCAGTTTTGAATTATTTTCTTGTAGTAATATTGGTTCTAAGAAGTGTCACCAAATGCTTATTATTAGTGGCAACATTTCCAGAATTGTGTTCATGTCAGGCTTGGTCACCCTTGAGGTGTGTCCAGCCTGGTAGTGCAACACGCCTCCTGCGTAGCTAACAAGAGAACATTTTCCCTGCTGAAGGAGACACGTCTATACCAGAATAGGCAAGCTCTGATAGTGAGAACAGCGAGCAAGATCATGGGGATGATGGCGTCCTGTATACACCTAGTCCCCAATATACGACTGCATGAGACCATTCCAGGACTGGCTATAAAAGCAATGGTCACAAGTTACAGGGAGTTGGGAAGATCTAGTGGTTGTAACGCACACAGTGCAAGAGATAGCGTGGTGGAACAAGAGGAACATAACAAAGGGGAAGCCTTTAACATCACCAAACCCAACAGTGACCATCATCACGGACGCATACCAGAGAGGATGGGGAGCACACATGAACCAGCTAAAGGTGCGGGGTCTGTGGACTCCAACAGATGCGATCCAGCACATCAACTACCTAGAACTAAAAACAGTGTTCCTTGCCCTAAAAGACTTCCAGAAACAACTGTACAAGCAGAGAGTGTTGATACAAACAGACAACAATGTTCTACATCAACAAACGGGGAGGAACACAGTCAGTTGCACGAGATGTGGAGATGGGCCATCCCACTAGAGATAGAGCTCCTGGCTATACACTTACCATGAAAGGACAACGTTGAGGCAGACAGGCTCAGCAGACAGACATCAGCATCCCACGAGTGGGAACTCAATACAGAGGAAGCGCAAAAGCTATTCAAAAGGTGGGGGGATACCGAAAATAGACCTATTTGCAACACCAGAATGCAAAATGCCAATACTTTGCATCCAGGCAACCAGGGGAACAGAATACCCTATGGATAAGCTGGTCGAAAATATTTGCCTACACTTCCCCCCCCCCCCCCCCCCCGATACCACTGATACACAGGGTACTCATCAAACTCAGAACCAGCAACATGACACTGATTCTGGTGGCACCACAGATGGCCCAGACAGTCCTGGTTCTCACAAATAGTGGAGATGGCACAGGGACCGCCTCACAAGTTCGCAAAAAGTAAAGACTTGCTCACCATGCAAAATGGGGAGGTACTCCACCCAAAGCCAGAGAGCCTCTGCCTGGCGGCATGGCTATAGAAGACTTAGAGTTTACACACCTGAAACTCCGAGAGAGCACACTGCGGGTGCTACGGGAGGCAAGAAGACCTACCACACGGAGGTGCTATGTGGCGAAATGGAAAAGATTCACACAATGGTGCATCAGGCAAAAAAACTACACAAGAAAATGACCAAGGAATCAACTGTGCTAAAATATTTAGCACCTGCTTAAAGTGAACCTAAGCTCTACCTCGCTGAGAGTACACCTAGCAGCGATAGTAGCCTACACAAGATGAGAGACGGGAAAGAGCTTCTTTACATCACAAGTAGTAAAAAGATTCATGGAAGGGGCTAAAAGGATCGCCCCACCAAAGAGGATGTCACCACCGGCATGGAACCTTAATTTAGTCCTAACAGAACTTATGAAGGCGCCTTTTGACGCTATCCATAAAGCCTCACTACAAATGCTCACAATGAAGACAGTCTTTCTAGTGGCAATTACCTTGCTACGCAGGGTAAGCGAGTTGCAAGCGCTAACACTACAAGAACCCTACATCCAAATACACTGACAGGGTGGTAATGAGAACGGACCCACACTTTGCAAAGCAGTTATTCGTGTCCTTCGTGACCCGTTTCATGGGAAGACCAGTAACAAAGGGCACCATCGCACGATGGATCGCACCAACTATACAATTCTACCACAAGCAGGCAGGGCAAGAGCTACTAGGAGGAGCACAAGCCCACTCTACTACGAAAAAGGGAGCAACAATAGCCTTCCTTTCTAACACACCCATACAAGACATATGCCTGGTGGCAACTTGGGCTTCAGTGCACATGTTCACTAAGCACTACTGCGGGGATATACAAATGAACAAGGAAGCACAATTAGGACAGAAAGTGCTTCAACATATATTCAACAACCAACGCTCATCTTCCACCCAGCCGCCACAAACATAACAAACCGCTACAAAGTCTATGCACAGCATAGTGAATCGTGAAAGGTTCACGCTGCAAAACTAATAGTTTCTTACCTGTTGGTGTAGATATTGCTGGATTCACTAGCTAACCCACCCACCTCCGCTAGAAAGATGAGACCGGAGGAAAAGGGGATACAAAGACAATATACAGTAAAACTCTTTAAAAGAGACAAATCAGGAGTTTCTTAAAAAAAGAAGAAAGAACCAGAAATTTATGCAAAAAGGATGAATAACAATGTCCCAAAAACAGGAGAAAAAAAGAATCCGAAGATGGCGCCCAAGGGTGGGAGCTTCCGCAGGAAGCGTGCCGACGTCACAGGAAGGATACCAAAAGGTGAAACGTCAACGCCCATTTGGGCTACGAAAAAAAAAAAAGACTACGATTCCGGACCCAACCACTAGACCGCGGAATAATGCAAAGCATAGTGAATCCAGAAAGATCTTCAAGCTGCAAAACAACACCGACAGGTAACAAACTATTCGTTATATCGCATGGACAAAAGCCCAGCTGCCACATGCCATGCATTTTGACAAATTAGCTTCTGGGGAGTAGAAGAGCTACAGGCAGTAGAGTAAGGGGCACTTACTGTATCACATACTTCAGAATTCCCTCATCTGCCTTAATAAATATAGGTCTGCTACGTCATATAGAGAGAACGTGAACAAATGAAACCCCTGATCTCTAGACATCGCTTCCTATTGGTACAAAGAAAGTAAATGACCACGAATAAGAACGAACAGGGCAGGAATCCATCTTGGGGGAAATTTTCTAACGTTTTGTGCATGCTCTCAAGTGGTACAAAACATTGCTCCAATTTACATTAATTTTAAAAAGCCTTTACAAATAAGTAGTGCCACTAGAGCGCCTGTGCAACCATTAGTGAATCCAAGTTCTTTGTTTTTGCCTGACCCCAAAATGATGGCTATGTTGCAGGGTTCCTCCATCCGCATTGTCCTGCTGTGCCCTAAAACACAGGGACTGCAGGACGCTTGCTAGTGCACTCCTGGCAATTGTTGTTTGCCGGGGTGCTCCACTGGGGTGACCGGTTACTTCCATGCGTTCCGGAGGGGTTAAGAGGGTCTTTGAGGGATACCACTCATCCTTGTAGACACTTGCATAAGCAGCATCACTGTGTGGAACTTGATTCTCCTGACTCCACATTGGCCCCTAGAAGGGGGGCTTCTGCCTTCACTCTAGGGGCTGGGATCCACATGAGCGTTCTCCTACTGCAGCTTCTAGGTCAGACCATGGTATCTGCACTTCAGGCCTGGGTTGGAGTGCGTCTGCCTAAGCACACCAGGGATGAAGACCGTTTTGGGTAGGACCCCAATGTTTCTGATGAATAACTAGACCATCAAGGCTGCTTTGTCTAGGGGCCAGACGTTGCATTAGGTCTCCAGCATCCAGGGAACAAGGCTGTCCTGGATTCAGTCCCACACTTGTCAGAGGACTATTTTTTATACCAGTACGTTTAAATTAACCTGAACTACCCAACATTATTTTGTTACATTATACATCAATAGGTCGGCATACCCTGGTTTTGCATTCAGTAAAACTGCAACTCAAGTTTAGGACTTAGACAGCGGCGACAGTAAAGGAGAAACCTGAATAAAAAAAAAAATCAGAAAGCTAAGCAAAAAAACACAGACTGGATCCCCCTCGCAGCAGGAGGCCAGCGATGGTGAATATAATTTGAGGGACTGTGGAAAAAATTGGAAAGCTGTACCGGAATCTGTATTGCAATAGCTGTTCTTTGCAGGATTCTTGGGAGAGTATACATTCAGAGAATGACTAAAGAAGCAGCCAAACAGTGTATCTTAGAAAAGGCAATTATACAAGCCAGAAGGCTGAGGAAGGACAATCTATTACCAGGTAGCTGTAGATCCACAGAAGCAGCTATCACATGCTGGCCTCAGACAATTGCTCCTAATGCCCTTACCCTACTTCCTTAGTAGGTGAGAGAAATAGTAGAAACGGAAATGGAGAAGACCTATTTCGAAGGAGCCTCTCTCTCGCCGGTTTAATGCCTTCCAAATTTTGTTATTTCTACTATTATTATTTCTTCTGTGTCTAACCAATTCCTTCCTAGGAAAGAAAGGCTAATTCTTCACTCGATATAGGTCTTGTGTCTTTTAGTTTTAATAACCATAAATGATTGTCCATTCCTCGCTATACCTCTTACCCTAAAGGCTATTAAGAGAGGAACACTCCTGGATTCTAAGTTAAAGTGGCTTTATAGTTAGTTGTTCAAGTGAAACATGAGACAACATTAAAAAAAAAAAACACTGAAATATGTCAGCAATAGTTTAGTGCGCGGACCACCGTTATGCACTCCTTATGATCCTTATGATCTCACACGTATGACTTCACTCATGACTTATTAAACTTCATTGATGACATCAAAGATTATATTTAAATGACATTAGAACATTGGAATGTTGAGCTCTCCATTGAAGACAATGGAGTGCTTCATGTTTCTAATGGCTGTTAAAGCCTATTGCTCCAACATTTCAATGTTTTTCGTTCACAACTGTTGCTGTGAACAAAGGCCTCAGGGAGCCCAAGGGGATTTAAATCCCCTCAGGCTCCCTGATGCCTTTACTTTATTTGTTACAACATTCTGCCCTCTAATGGCGGAATGTTGTAGCTTGGCTATACCCGCTATTAAAGGCCTGCTTCCTTGCTGATGCACGTTCAGTAGTGTGTGAACTCTATTTTCCCTACTTTATTTTTCCTTGCAATATTATATAGCGCAAACTCGACAACATGAGCACAATTTACATTACAGAAGAACACATTCATTTGTGGTTGGCACGGGGAGACAAAGCGATTTGCCTGGAATCACAGGATGTTGAGCTGATGCCGAGATTCGAACGTAGATCCCCAGCTCTAAAGTTCGCAATTCTAGAACTTGTGGCGAAGGTGTGTCTAAAAGTATATGTCGGTGCTGGCCATCAATGAGAGAGATCTGTGCATTTTTCAAATGGGTGGTGAAAAAATAAGAGTATGTTGCTGGAGACGTGGGCCGCCGTGCCACCAATGTATTTACCGGGGGAGGGCGAACACCCATTATTCCGCAACTTTCTTTCCGCATACCATCACTCCGCATATTTTCATTACGAAAGTACCATGACTCCGCAATGCCATTATAACGCATGGCATTACATTTTATATGCTTTTACCACGCATACATTTACAACGAAATTCGTTGTAAATGCATGAATGGTAAAAGCATGTTTTTTTAAATGTTTGGATAAGGTAAGTATGGGTATGGGGGTATATGTTTTGGGGTTCTGAGGTATATGTTTAGGGGTGTTTGGGTATTTTAATGGTTCAGATATAGTTTAGGGTTATGGGGTACAGGGGTAGTTTTAGGGGTTTAGGGATAGGTATGGGTTTTGGGGTACAGGGGTCTTTTAAGGGTTCAGGGGTAGGTTTGGGTTTTGGGGTAAAGGGTTTTTTTTAGGGTTCAGGGCTAGGTTTGGGGTACAGGAGTATTTTTAGGGTTCAGGGCTAGGTTTGGGTTTTGGGGTACAGGAGTATTTTTAGGGTTCAGGGGTAGGTTTGGGTTTTGGGGTACAGGGGTATTTAAAGGGTTCAGGGCTAGGTTTGGGTTTTGGGGTACAGGGGTATTTTAGTGTTCAGGGGTAGGTTTGGGTTTTGGGGTACAGTGGTATTTTCAGGGTTCAGGGCTAGGTTTGGGTTTTGGGGTACAGGGGTATTTTTAGGGTTCAGTGGTAGGTTTGGGTTTTGAGGTACAGGGGTATTTATAGGGTTCAGGGCTAGGTTTGGGTTTTGGGTAACTGGTATTTTTAGGCTTTAGGGATAGGTTTGGGTGTTGGGGTACAGGGTATATTTATAGGGTTAAGATGGGTTAGTGTTTAAGGGTGTTGGGGTATTTTAAGGAGTAAGGGTGTGTTATGATTATGGGGTGCAGGGGTATTTAAAGGGAGCAGGGTGGGATTAGCACACGATATGAGACATGGCATGAAGGGCGGGACGTACCACACGCCCCCAGCGTTTGTCACGCCCCCAGCACACACCCACAGCACAATGCAGACACGCCCACAAGGGACTACTTTGCTGGAACGGTTCTTTTACCTTTTAAATGTATATGGTGGCCGTCTGCATAGCCTATGTCTTTCTGCTGCAACTGCCCTTTCCAACGCTGTATTGGGTGTTGTGATTGGTGCTGTGGTTCCGGAGATTACCCGCCTCAAAGGTTTGGGCTCTCTTTATTATATTAGTATGGATAAATTGATTTATATAATGTGTGCACTAATGTTTCATATATTTTATTTAAATTAAGCTTAGTCATACTTATATACATTTATTCAAGATTTACTGTAAGCCACATGTAATATGAGTCCAACTAACATTTTATCTTCATTTGTGTTTTGTAAGTGCACACGCATATTAAAGGTTCAACATTGATATAATACTTTAAAGTTGTCCTGACTAGGCCTGTATTTCTTCGGCATAGAATACTGTTTTCCATGTTCTGCTAGCATGTCTTTTTCTTTGCAGGTTTGATCACATGGTTTATTAGTTTTGTAAAAGATACAACACTGTACTAGTGATGGAAAAAAGGCCTCAGAGGAAGGTCTTAATGAGGAACATTGAGAGCAAGAGCGTTAACTGAAGGGTCTTATAGCACTGTTGCAATGTGGTTTAGGTGACCAAGGGCGATGCCGTTCCCAATTTCAATGAGGGACATTTCGTAAACGTTGCAGCTTACAACGTGAGAATGGAAAAGGACAATGGAACCAGTAATGATTAAACAATTTATATCCCCATTAACAATACATTGTGCATCAAACTACTAAAACCTCTTACCTCTGTCACATTTTAACCCACTGGTTTCAGCCTGCATTGACACCTCAATGCTTGTTTACTTCAGCCTGCTCCTCGGGATAGGCTTTCACTTCAACAGCTCCTATTCCCCAAAAAATGGTGTTCCAGAGTCCCTGCCTTTTCACATAAATTCAGAATATTAGTGCGCTAGTTGTTCATTAGAACGCTGTGGTGAATCTGCAGTTGATCACCAAGTAGTTACTGACAGACTGCCCCTGGTGATAATGAACAAGCGGTCTCTGTATTTCCAAAATTTTTCACTGCCAAGGATGAGGAAGATATTTTGACAATTCATAGAGAACATGCCCACATTTTAGCTTTCTAGAGCACTAACCATTTCTGTGACAAAATTAACTCCCTCATTTCATTAATTTCTAAAGGGAATGCTTTAGGTTTTACAGCTTAGATTCCATCAAGATGGTGTTCAAGTTTGTCACGCGTATTTCATATAGAGACTATCAGCATTCTAGTTGATCATTACAAGACTATGGGAAGCCGGAGCAGAACACGGGGAAATCTGCTCACAGTCTGCTGCTGCTGGAATTTAATATTTATATATATATTTTGAATATATATTTCTATTTATTGGTTTAATTATTCCAAGACATGTCCCCATACAGCAAGTCAAGAACACATCACTCAAGTATAAATCTTAGCATTGGAAAGCATTTAAATAACCTACAGAGTGGAATGATTTTGCATAACTAAGACTACTCAGGTGTCTTCTGGTGACGAGGAAGCAAGACATGGGCCCCAAATCTTGTAATGTTTGCTTGTGCAGGCCCTCCATTTATATATATTCGCCCTGCAGCAGAAGTCTATGCCCCGGGACCAAACCGACACGGGAGGGGGAGGGGGATCCCCAGTACTTGGCAATGTCTCTGTTGGCTATTAAATAGCCCATGCTTGCTAAAAGTCCTGCTGTAATGCAATAGTTTTATCAGAATATCGGACTCTAGTCTCCTATAAATGAGGAAGATAATGTCAACTTATAGAAAATATCCTCGCTCTGGAGCACCTTCTGCAATCTCTGAGAAAATCACGAGAGAAAACAGTTTTGTCTAAAACATGGTTTATCAGATCCCAGCAGAGGGTCAATATTTCTTTGCAGGGCTAAAAAAAAAAATCCCCGAAGCTCACCAGAATTCCTAAAATTAACATACCACAAACAACAAAAAATGTATATTGATAATCTTATCACCGTCATGTGTGTTCCTTTTTGAGACTCAAAAACAGGCATTCACTACAATGCATTTAGGTGGGAACAGTGACCCAGAGTACTGTAATGGCTGTTACTACATGCTGCACACAAAAGGCGAGGGGAGGATGCTTGCAATAAGACTAAACGCTGGCAATTACTCGGGTAGCATTCCAACCCGTTGTCCCTTTTGTCCACAATGCCTCCTCCGATTAGACCCAGCCATATGCAAATCAGTCTTGCCCTTGCTCCAGTAGGAACAGTCTAACCCGAACTGCTAGGCCAGGTCCTCCCTGAACTGGAACACAAGCAACTAAAGACCGGCTTGGCCCTTATTGGGGCTCTTCAGTCAGGTGTAGTTTGGTTCCAGGGGCACAGTGAGCAAGAGACCCACTCCGGGTATTCTCTTGGCCACTTGGTGCGATACATCAAACACACAAAAAGGTGATGAGTTCGACTTATTAAAAGCATCCTCCCATCACCTTTTGTGTGTTTGTGTTTTTGTTCGTTTTACCTAACCTTTGCACCCTTCATGGCCAACCAAGCCCCTCTTTGAATACGAATTTCCTGAAAATGACTGAGAAGCTTTACACCAAATGCATTTTTTCTTGTATTTCTAACTTTTTGCAAATTTGGTGTTATTCAATTTAACCATGGTTTCCATATCAGTCAACAACATTTCCTATCTGAATTAATATGGGAAATCACACTTTTGTGGACCCGTCACCTTTGAGGTGGATTAACATTTTTGGATAAGTTTCATGCAGATTTGTGAAACTGCCAACTTTTTTTTACGAAACAAAAAACACTCTTCCTTTGGAAACTTTGACCTAACTATAACTACACATGAACAACGCATCACAATGCTATGCTTTAGTGTCATCTAATACTAATAAATCTAATAAAATAATAAACTAATAAAATCTAAGTGAAGTTAAGAGCCTTAATTTCTTACACCCACCTCCCGGGGTGCCATGTTCTTTGGCACACAATACTAAATCATTACTGAAATCAAAGTGCTATACCCTCCATCCCTAACCACTAGACCGGCAACTCACCAATGTAAAAGCCAAGCCTTAAAATAATTATATATTAATAGTGTCCAGTGCCCTCTGCCACTATTTTCTTGGTTCCCTTTCAATTGTGTACTATGGAAGTGGTATTCGGGTCACATTTATTGGATGCTATCTTAGTGAGGATGATTGACCTCCATCAGTGGCGTAATGCAACTTGAGGGCCCCCCCCCCATATGCTGCGAGCCCAGTCAGGAGCTCTCAGGCCAGTACTCTGCCGCCAGTGCCGGAGGGGCTGCCGAGGCTACCAGCGGCGGCCAGCACAGGTAGGTGGGGTTGGGAAGTCGACATAATGGATACAATTGAATTAATAAGCAACACCGATTCTTTTTGTTGGCTTCCCCCCGGCGCGCACGGCCCCACCGCCACACCACGCTACCTGTGCCTACTGTTGCCTCACTGACCTCCATCTGTTATTGGAACACACGACGTAGTAATACTTAAAGCATTTTCCTCCATAGTATCCGGGGATCTCAGGAACAAGTCTGCATGCGACTGGGCTTTGGAACACGCTCTGGCACTGTACAGAATCAAACTGTTTGGGATAATGTGTCAGTGCCAAATGATTCCCCTTCAGAACTAATCAATCACAGGTACAGGCTCAATATCCAAGGAAGCCAGATGTGAAGCCAAATATAAAAGCAATCCTGACACAGTTACAATGTCAAGGAGCAATACTGCCTTGTCACTCCTAGTAAATTGTGCTGGAATATTGAAATGTGAACTCTACTTGGTACATGATAACCCAAGAGAAATCAGTACGGTCACAGTTCAAAAATCTCTCACTCATCCCAGAAAGAGGTAGAGGTATGCAGGCTGCCTTTCTACTGTTTCTTCCCTGTTTCAAATCTGAACTTAGGTCACAAAAAAGACCAGTCTAAACAAGAAAAAACATGTGAAAGTTAATAATCAGAAAAAAATGGAATAAGTTGCTAACTGGTGAATTTGTCAGGAGGTATAATATGATAAGTAAAGAACATTTTATTTTTGCAAAACATTTTCACAACACAGAAATTACATTTCCCTATAATTTCTTCAACCTCCCCAATTAAAAGTAGATTTACATTGTATTCTCATTATGTAGGCAGCTTACTATTTAGTCTGCTGCTTCCTACAAATAAATGGGCTATTATAAAATGCATCAAATAGAAATATAGAAACCTACAAAATAAGTTTTACTCTGTACAATACAGTGTTTTTAATCTTTCATCTTTACTAGTCCATCAAACTGTAGAGCTCTGGAAGTGTGTTCCGGTGACTCTGGAATTCTTCAATAGCTTAGTATTGCGTACCATTTCAAAAGTCGCAAAAAGTAATCCCAACATTTTTTCCCACACTAGTAAAAAGATTTACTCACTCGAAGGGTCCTGTGATAAAATCTCTTCAAGTGAGAATGGAGTGGGCTTGCCAGGGTTGGAATGCCCTGAAAGTTTGTTTGTATTCATAAACTCCACTTCAAACCCGTCCGCCAAGAACACAGTGGATATGGAGGTGGAACGCCCTGAAAACTGTTGGGGGTGAAGAGTAAATGCTCTCTACACCGAGAAAAAAAATTAACCTTTGTGAGGAAAAAAAGTTAGTAAGATCATTTGCACTTACTCTTTTTTCTTCATCCAACTTGCACATATTTCCAAATGTGACTGGAACGCTACTGAGAATTAAAAAAGTCTTAAATCTGTAGCCAAGTTAGGTACCAGTCCTTGGTACAGATTTACATCTTTTTCTGAAAATAATGCCCACTGTGTATTTTGTTTTTGGTCCAAAATAAAAAGAAAGCATTGCTCCAGATTAAGCCTACCCTGTGAAGTCCTCACTCTTTTAGGGTATCAGGGTGGTGCAGGGCTGCCCATCCAATCTGAAGTACATCAGAAATGCTGGACCTTTCAAGGATTCCCATTGTTTACATTTATTTAACACCACAAGCTCCAGTCTTACCCAGACTAATCCACACTAATACAGATAACCCCCTGTTTTTCTAATGTATTCATTTTTTTTGTAACCCCATTCTCACTTTTTTCTAATTTCTCTTTTTCAGTGCCTACAGTCAGTGTTCATATTCCTGAGTCTCTCGTCAAAATGCTATTTTAGGTGTATCAATTCAGTTGCCGTCCGTCTGTCCTTCTGAAGGTGCGGCATCCAGAATCAGGCAAAATACTGAAGAGTCTTGCACAGTTCCACACAATACTCCGGATGAGGCCCCGGAGCTTGACACAACAAACTAGATGGAACCTCCCAATATGTAAACACCATTAGGACTCCACAAATGGATGCAATATTCCAGAGGAGGGCCATAAGCCTGGCACTTCACTTCAGATAAAGTGGAAACAACATTCGAGGAGAGTACGCCGGGAATGGACACTGTACTCCAGTTGAATCCCACCAAGATGCACAATCCATCAGACTAGATCTCTTTCGGGGATGTGTATCCTGGTGTTAGCGCCCATTTCACAGAATAACACAACACGTGCTTGCTCTGCAGCCTGGTTACATTAATTTGGTCAGTGTGAGAGCTTCAGATGTCATATCTGCACAATATCCCGGCCTTTGTCCTTCCTCATATGAATCCTCTTCTAGATTGACCAACCTCAGATTTAAAAACAAATTATGCAAAATGTAATAGGAGGATTAAAAAAAAAAAAAAAAAAGAAAAGAAACAGCCACAATAGAAAGGTGATCTTTTCTTTCAAAGGTAGTAAATCCAAGGATAAGAGGAGCAACATTAGGAATGATGGTGGGTCACACAGCGGGAGGGTTGCAGTCTGAGAATCAGGGGACCTGCAGTTAGTGGACTTTTACCGCAATATGCAAATGAAATGCTGAACCAAAGTGTAAATGGACTTTCCCGAAACCATGTCAACTGAATCCCCAAGCCTCTCCTTGCTAGGTCTCTGCATGGGAAATGCTGTTCCTGCTCCATTTGCAAAGTTCATGGTCCAAAGCAAGTGCGGAGGACAACATGGGCGAAACACGTTTCGGCATCCAATCATCAGTACGGCCTTCAAGCACCCAGCTTATCCCAAGGAACGCTCACCGGTCTCCGGGTCCACATCCACATCGGTCTCTGAAAGTTACAAGAACATCAGTTCAGTTCACCTGCCAGACTAGGAAAGGGGTATGCATTATTTTATTTCTGATCATCTACATGCAATTCAATCCTTCCACTCATGGATACATAGATAGCCATGACAGAAAAAAAACTACACCCATCAAGTTTTGAAATTTCCCTACGTGTTCCAACACCTGGAGACAACTGATCTACTTTCCTGTGCTTTAACCCCTTAGGTTCATCCCCTCTTTGTGCCTCCTAAATACATCAGAGGGAATATTTCTGGTCCACAATTAATAACAAGTAATCTCTAATCTTAATCCTATTGGCTACTTAAAGTGCAATACCAGCTCATATGATAACCCAACTCAATTGCACAAATTTGAATCAACCTTTGAAGGACGAAAGACCGCGTCACCTTACAGTGAATTAAATCTGTGACCCGCAGATCTCTTTATTAATTAATGCTGATGTGTTCTATGTATACACACATCTCCTCCACACTTCAATCATTCTACTGAGGAACCTTGCCTTATTGGTCACTTTTCAAGTTGAAAAAGCCGTCTATCACACTGAACGGAGGACCCAGCAGCCCGATTGTTACAAATAGTTCTATATAGCATGTTGCTGTGTCAATAATTCATGGACAGTGAACACTGAGAAAAGAGCAAAGAAGTGTGAAAATCTATGTTCCAATCTTCTGTGTAGGTATTTCATTTGTTTTGGCTGTTTTATGTTGCAACGGCTTATAAGGACCGCACCAGACTGCCAAACACTGCCCTACAAGAAAAACGTGATGCTTCACAACAGGCCAGAATTTCTGATGTGTTGGGTCGAGTTCATTTGAATTTCAGACTTTTCCCCTGGACATCATTCCTCAACAGGGGTATAGTTGTAAAACGAAAACAGATGTTGGAGTTTTTCCAAAATCTTCAAACAGAAAACCAATGCCGCTGCAGAAGAAGTGTGGTCTCGGTTTACCCTGTAGATTTGTCCCTGACTTGTGTTTCACTAGATCACCAGGTAGTTTGTACCTTGGATTGGGGGGATGATTATTCATTGGGAACATGAGGCAATTAGGTGATTTCATTAATAGGGAAAGAGATGGCTGCGGTCCACAATACAATCAGAATGATTTGGTCTAGGAGGCACAGACACTGCAGAGGCTTGCGCAAGAACTAGCAATATTTATAATTTAACCAAGGTTTTTTACTTGGATTTGGTGGGCAGGATGACCATTCCAAAAGTAAAACTAACTACAAAGTTAAAACTAAAACCCGCACATGTTTGTGGAGAAGTGTGGCTCAATGGTTAGAGCGGCAGACCCTGATGCAGAGGTCTGGCCTGGGACCAGGGTTCAATTCCCACCTCGGCAGGTCTTGGGCTCAATTTCCTCGGACCTGATAATTCTCGCCTCTGTGCCTTTTCTGATCATGGGTCCCACTCTGCAACTCTGCGCAATAGCTTGCTTAATCTCCACAACGGCCCCAACAGCGCTGGGATGCCTGGCTGCACCTGGGGGGTGCCCAGGAGTGGACAATTCACAGGGAAGCCAGGAAGGGTTCCTAAGCGGTATACGGACAGCGCCGGGACACCTCCAGTGGCGGTAACTGTGCGCTTTACAAATGCCGGCATTTCATTTCATTACCGTCAAGTATGACATGGGTTCTGATAAAACGACCTCTGCCAAGGTGAAGTGTCCAGCGGCGGCTCCTCCGCATTGGCGGAGGAGCGTTGCCTCACTGATTCGGAGACAGCAGCTGAAAAATAAAACTATATTTTACTATTATTTTATTTTTAAGCTGCTGGCTCTGAGCGAGGGCCAGGGCCAGGCCATGTGAAGGGGAGGAGGAGCGTTGCACACTTCTAAATGGGCATGTCTGTTTGACCTGCCAAACACACATGCGCATGTAGGTTTCTCTAACCTGGATGTATTTTAAAGCTGGATTAGAGAAAAGCACAGACTCCCTGTGCCTGAGCGGAGCATAAAAACAGCCCACTCAAGCCAATTACCATGCTGCCCTCATAGTACGAGAGCAGCATCTGGATTGGATGGGGAGACTGTTGTCCCAGGGACTGTCGGGAGCAGCAGCAGAGCGGAGGAGCACTAAAGCGCCAAGCGGCAGCAGGAACAGGTAGGTTTTTTTTATTTTTTAAATTCAACCCTCTACTCCCCATCCAATGCTCCTGTTGCCCCGCCACTCCATAGGGGCAGAAACCGAAACTGCTAGTGTCACTGCATCGTTCTTAGGCGTACAGAGTGCAGATTCCCCTTCATCACCACTAGTTTTTCCTTGTCCGCGATAATGCTGTGAGAAACCATGGCGTAGTACCACTTTTTTGTACACTACATACAGCGGAATGCTTTGTATTCTACCAGCCATGCCAGTTCATCGAGGGCCATAAGCATTCGCTCTGAGATTGTAGTGTTAACGTGGTTGATTTTAAAAGATATGGGGTTTGCGTGTTTAAAGGAGGCTACAGTTACTGTACTTTCTATGGTTTATGTAAATCAAACAAAGAAAAATCAAGGCTTCAAAATATTACTGAAATTTCCTCTTAGATGTAAAATAAAAATACCCACAAATGGTAAGTGGCCTTTGAGTCTGAGTCACATATGGAAATTTGAATGAAAGCATTCTTCATTCATTTAATTATGCAGTTTTCTACGAGCTTCCAGGGAGCTTTCACTGACAACCTTAGGCGACCTAAATGGAGGGAGGATTCTCAGGGCAAAATCGTGGTCAAATGCATAAAACCTACTAGAGGGGCCACCACTGGAAACATTTCACCGATTACGGAGTGTGCCAATCTTATTAATGTGCTCCTCGTAAAATTTCCACCTAGTACTGCAGACGCTGCTCCATCACTGTCACACCAGGCTTTCCCTCCTACAGCCATGATCCTAAGCTCAAAGAAATCTCTGAACCTCGCTCCGAGATTAGCTCATGAAAATCCTGGCAATGAAGTTAGCAATAGAATTTAAGCTGGCTCTAAAACGTTATAAGCAAGCTGTCTGGGCAGAGGAGCCCAGACGAGCAGATCAGTTTCGGCGACACTTTGATATGAAACAAAAAGCATTGAAATGCAATAGGTCTCGCCTTTGATTAAGTTAAAGCCAATTGCTTTGCTAATGGCATTGTATAGCAACGAGAAATGGCTTTAACTTAATCAAAGGCGAGACCTATTTCATTTTCAATGCTGGTTTCTTATCTTGTGTCAAAAGTCCTGCACAGTGGTGCGACTGCGATCATATACAAAGATGCAACTAATAAGCAAGTTCTGAATTCATAGGGAGGTCATGTTCCCAGAAGAGATGGCTCTTCAGCACCAGCATGCAGACAGGTGACCAGGATCTGGACCTTATGTCTAGTAGACAGCTGGTCCAATAGGGGGTTAGCCTAGGTATGCAGCACAACAGTATAGAATGCAACATGCTGTCAAAGAGAGGGAAGCAATAGGTAAAGGGAACTATTAATAATTTTTTTAATAATGCTTTTCCTGCTGTTACAAGTGAAATTTTATTTATCAATATTCCGCGAATTAAGCTCTTTGCAGCCTCTTCACTGTGATGAAGTTGTATTAAACGTTTACAATCCTATGTATAAGCCCTTGACACGTTACCTGTGTTAGACAGAGACGTCAACAAACACAAACTACAGTAAGAACATCACACCAACTCTATTTTTCACATAAACAGTAAGAGGAAAATGCCATAAGTGCTCAGATATTCATATATAAGTGCACGAGTTGTGTAGTAAAAGCCTTTGCTGCATACTGTACGTACCAGGTAAAGGGCAGTACACACTAGGGTGTTGGGGTAACTGTGGCCTCCTTACCCCGAGCGAGCACTACACCACTTTGCAATAAGTCATGGTTTTTAGCCACCCATTCAATATCATTCATCTGAGATATATTAAGACCTTGACCTTAATGAGGACATAAGACACCTTATCTGATAATGTACCTGCTGTAGTACCGGCATGCATCTAGCTGCCATGGTTTCAGATTTTCCATGTGTGTCAGTTTTATAATTTCTGTGTAACTAGGAGTTACACTTCAACAACTATAAGTGGTGTTTTCTCATGAGAAAAATCAAGCAATGAAGACACGAGAAAAAGAAGGTTATTGACAAGCCGTGTAAGAGGAATGTTCAATCAACAGGAAGCGCTCCCTCCGGGGGACAGCCGGAGACCTTGGGAGGGTGTTTTGATGAGAAAAATTCTTTTTCAGTTGGTTTTTCTGCTCGAGGAAGGGAGAGCAAAAAGTGCATTTAACACGAGAATGTGCATACACAGAGAATGGTCCCTATCAACCGCTGCCGAGGCACAGTTTACGAAAAAAGATCCAGTGAACATGCTTTTTTTATTAACCAAACACGATCTGTAATTAAGTTACTTGCAAAGTCCCCTTCCAGAAAAAAAGTTAATCCTTTAATCATTCAATTTTCACCATCCCTCCGGAGGCAGACATTTTGTTACCTGCAGAGCCTGAAATGAAAAGCTGAAAACAGCCACGAGGTCCCCTGCCCATACTCTACTACTAATACACGCACGGCCCTATCACCTGTGCGCATCTGCACATCTTGTCCCAAGGGCTGCATGTGCCATGGCTGGGCAGAGTGTGGGGCGCCACCGTGCCACGGGCCTAGTCACCCCCTATCTCTCTGCGCTCGAGGTCAGTCACAACTAACTGCAGCTGAGAGGGAGAGAGTGTGGGGACCAGGGGGAGGGGGCGAGGGGAGTCAGGAGGAGGTGGGGAGGGTGGGAGTGAAGCAGAGGAGAGGGAGCAAGAGGAAGGAAAGGGTGGAAAAAGGCAGGGAAAGAGCATGACAACCTAGGGAGGGAAGGGGGCAGGTGGGTGAGAGAGAAGCTCATACAGGGGAAAGAAAGGCGACAGAGGCGGGAAGGACGGGTGTAAGACAGGTGGGCAGATTTAAAAGGGATGACGAAGAGGCGGTCCCGAAAGTGAAAGAGCGAGGATCTCCTGTCTTTATGGGGCCATGTGTTTAAACACATGACCCCATAAAGATAAGAAACCTTTTACGCCAGAAGGAAAGCAGGAGAGCTCGTCTAAGTGGGCCGTCCAAAAAAGCCAAAGGGAGGCAATATACAAAGCTCTTTTCCAATGGCTGGCCACCGTCTATCATAAACGGTGACGCCAGCCAATGGAAAAGAGGGCGGGGCTTACGGCCCTTTACTGAAAGTCCTCAAAAACATTAAATCTCGCTGAGCGATCGGAGGATGTGCGCAGCAACGCTAGCTGAGACCTAAAAATCTCGCCGAGCGAGCTACGCATGTGCGCAACAACGCTAGCCGAGACCTAAAAAACAACTTGAGGAAATTTTGGGCTCTGGTAAACAGACTAGTGAATGGTTCTGGAAGAGCTGGCAGTGCAAACACCTCTGAACTAGACTGGCCATCTCCTCTCTAGGCACTTCATGTCCAGTTATTCCGACAGCCAGAAATGCTATGTCACCCAGCAAGGGAGTGAGCCTTGCCCCACAAGCACAGACGAGGTTACCATCTCCGCCACTTTTCGGGCTCCCGAAAGCTCCACACTTCCATTACAGACTCACCACCTCTGACCAGCCAGCTACAACCAGTTCTGGCCAAGGCAAGATCAGATGGGTCCCTGGGCCAAACTGCCCCCTTAGGCTCTCTTTAAGCAGGATATTTCTCTTTGGGCGCGCAAACTCACTCCGCTTTTGAAACACTTCCTAAAGGAGCTCAGTAATACTGAATTCCTGGCGTGGGGCCATTATTCAACCTATCTTTAAAGGTGGTTCCAAATCAGACCCCAGCATTTACAGACTGATAGTGCTCCTGGACAACAACGCAAACTTCTTTGCGAATCTATTTTTTGAAGGCCTGCAACAATGGGTGAAGTCGAGGGGGCTTATTCCAAAGAATCAAGCCAGGTTTATCAAAAAAATTGGCACCCTGACAAATCTGTTATCTATATCCTTGCTATTGGAAAAGGCGATAACATTGCAAACCTTTTTGCACTTCTGCTTTGTCGATTTCAGGGCAGTATTCGACTGTGTTCCAGGCCGGCCCTTTGGATGAAGTAAAAGAATTTGGGCATTCCACCAAAACTCCTGGAGGCCATCTTTCAATTGCACACTATCACAGGGTTCACATCAAATTGGGTGATGTTCCCTGCATATCTGGGAAAATTGCAAACTAGCGGGGGTAAAACAGTGGTATGTTGCCCCCCCCCCCTGCTTTTCAACTTGTTCTTGTCTGACTTGTCCAGTGCTCTTGACATTACCAACATTAATTTCCCCAAAGATAGGAGCAAACACAGCGTTGTTTAGTTACACAAGAGTTGGGTTCCAGCACCTGCAATATGTGCTGCGCTCCTATTCCATCGCCAACTGCCAGGAGGTCAACCTAAGGAAGACCAAAACCGTCACACTGGGCAGGAAAATCAACAAGCATTTGCAATGCAATAGGTCTCGCATTAGGAAAGTTTGAGCTATTGGTAGTGTAAATGACAAATTTTTTATTTAGTTTTTGTTTTTGAAAATAGCGAAATTAATAGCTTTGCATTTACAATGCCAATAGTTATAACTTTCGCAAATGTGACACCTATAGCATTTGTAATGCAATATGTGTTGTATTTACGTGACTTACATGTATTGATATTACAAATAATGCCTTTTAATTTCTTTAAGTACTTAAATAAAAGTTATTTTAAGAGGGTGAGAGGGTAAGGGTGGCTGAGTGAGGGTGAGAGGGTGAGAGGGTTGTGAGGGTGAGAGGGTTGTGAGGATGAGGGGGTGTGAGGGTGTAGGTGGGTGAGTGAGGGTGTGTGAGGGTAAAAGGGTTGTGGGGTGAGGGTGAGGGGGTGTGAGGATGAGGGGTGTGAGGATGAGGAGGTGTGTGGGGGGTATAGGGGTGTGAGCTTGAGGGGGTAGGAGCGTGAGGGGGTAGGAGCGTGAGGGGGTATGAGCGTGAGGGGGGTGAGCATGAGGGTGTGAGCGTGAGGAGGGTGAGCATGAGGAGGGGAGCGTGAGGAGGGGAGCGTGAGGAGGGGAGTGTGAGGAGGGGAGCGTGAGGGGGGAGCGTGAGGGGGGGAGCGTGAGGAGGGGAGCGTGAGGGGGGAGCGTGAGGAGGGGAGCGTGAGGAGGGGAGCGTGAGGGGGTGTGAGCGTGAGGGGGGGGGGAACAGTCGCCTGATGCAGAAAGTTGGACCGTAACTGAAACAAGCAGGAGAGAGGAGGAGGCAGCTACAGCCCAGGGAGTGAGCGTTCGCATAAAGAGCAGCTCTTTACAAAACATTTATTAAAGCCATTAAAGTGAAAGCGCGGCATGGGTCGCTTTACAAAAAAAACTTTGTTAAAGTAAATTTGGTTAGCCACATGTAAACAAAGGCGCACGGACGCCATAAAACTAAAAGCTGAGCTAAAAAATATGATAACTGGGCTTGTGTGTGCACACCCGTGTCCCATTTATTGATGTTAGACGTTGTGTGCACAGTGCTGTGCACACCTGTGCCCTGCTTATTGATGTCAGAAGCTGTGTGCACGGTGCTGTGCACACATGTGTCGTGGTCATTGACGTCAGGAGCTGTGTACTCCGAGTTGTGCACACTCGTGGTCCAGTTATTTATGTCGGGAGCAGAGTGCAGAGTGCTGTGACAACTTGTGTCGCTGAGTGTACAGTGCTGTGCACACCTGTGCCTCTGTTATTGATGTCAGGAGCTCAGTGCACCGTGTTGTGCACATCGACGTCGTTTATGGATTTTCCCCTCACACAGTACTAAAACTCAACACCAATAGAAGTGCTTACGACCAACTCCCTTCACTCTTCCACGCACTCTAGAAATAGTTCTTATCACCGGAACGTCTGGAAGGCGCATTGGGTCCGTGCCAAGAGGCAGGACCGCACTGTAGGCGTACGACAGCACAGCTTTCAAGACTGTGTTAGCAGTGTGGCAGACATTGCGCATCCTTACCGCCTCTTGTGAGCTGTGCACACTTGCTTTCCTCGGTGGCAGGCTGGTGACCTTGCTGGTCTGTGCGGTCGCTTGGCGCCCTCTGCTGTCAATCTGCGTGCATAGCGACAGCCATGCTACTCTAGAACACTCCCCTACCGCGCTGGTGCTTACCAGCCTTCCAGCATGCGCCGCTTCACTCTGATTAAACATTAACATGTGTGACGAGAATAATTCACCTGTGCGTTCATGCTCTAGGAAGGTCACCGTTTTTTAAAAATAGTAATGGAGTTTATCTACACATTACGGGAAAGGAAACGAGACGGCGGCGTGCATCAAGTGGTGTATGCATAGCTTCACACGATTGTACTAGTGAGCACATATTTACAAAGGTATTCCACATATTTACATTTTTTGGCACAGAGAGGTTGCAGATTTGCCCACTTTCCTGGGACACCTGGTTCCAAAGTCTGCTGCTCAGCTGCCAGACACCATCTGTTTCTTAGAATAGTTAAAGTAAATTTGGTTAGCCACATGTAAACAAATGCGCATGGACGCCATGAAACTAAAAGCACAGCTTAAAAAAACGCAGGACAACCTGGTGCTTCAAAGACAAAGGACAAGGGTCTTCTGTGTACGTTTGCTTTTCTCCCGCGCTCGGTGGAAATAGCAGCACTCCATGAAGAACAAGCGCCTTACGGTCCTTCACGCCGTGCGTCCCATTCTTTGCGCCACGCCTCGACATTCCCATTGCTATGACTGACCGAGGGCTTTCCATGCGCCCAGGTGAAACCAGCAACAAAGCAAAAATATTATGGGCGCCGCCGCGCTGCCCGCGGCGACCCGGAAGCTCTTGGCCGGCCGGCCAATCCGCTCGCGGCCGACCGGAATTCCCGCCTCTTGGGGTCCGCGAGCTGCCGCCGCATGGAGCGCCCTGCCGTCCGGAGTAGCCCGGGTCCCCAGGAGGGGGCCGGGGAGAAGGAGGAGTGTTGCGCCTGTTGCGGGGCTCCTCTGACCTGAGGGAGCCCCGATTTCGATGAGGAGACGCGCCGCGCCGTGAGGAGCCCCGCCGGAAGAGCGCAGTCGGTGAGTGGGGCCCAGGGCTGATGTGAAGTGCGTGCGTGCCTGTGTGTATGCCTGGAGGGGAGGGGGGAGGGAGTGGGGGAATGTATGCGCGCGTGTGTGCGTGAGGGAATGTGTGTGCGCATGCGTGACTGTGTGTGATTGAGAGAGAATGCGAGGTAGGGGATAGTGTGCCTGTATGTGTGCCTGCATGTGTGCCGTATGCCTGCGTGTGCATGCGCGCGCCTGTGTGTGCGTGCGTGCATGCATGCAGAGGGGTGGGGGCTGCCTGTGTCTGTGTGTGAGCAAGGGCTTCGCACGGCGCATGCGCAGCTACCAGACGCTCGCTCCCGAGGTGAAATCTGACCTCGTCAAAGCGCGCGTCTGGTAGCTGTCCACATTCCTAAATACAGGCGACAAAAGGTCTGAAGCGATCATTGAGAGTAGGTCTGCTCGACCTAAAAACGGGGCGGCAGGAACTTTAACGATAATATGATCACGAAGGAATAGGCATCATTAAGGGACCATCTCTCAGGGAAGCCAGGAAGGGTTTCGCAGCGGTCGAAGCGCCTTGGGACCCTCCGGGTAAGTAGTGCGGTATATAAATGCCTATACATACATATACATACATACAAATAGCTAGGGGTCACCACTGACGCACGAGCTTCCAGGATGTGCAGATAAGGGAACTGAGGTACAGGAGCACAAAAGTGCCCATGTGACAGAGCTGGGATTCCATGCAAAAAACATAGCTATACATATTTACAGCATCCGTTAAATACAAGGCCTTGTAAGGATCCATTTATATACCTGCTCCCCATGTTGATTAGTGAGGAGCGGCCCGCATTGATTATATGTTATCTTCTGTAAAGAAAACACGACCAAAGCATTGTTGAGTAATAGCGTCCCTCCCCGATGAGATGAAGTCGTCTTAAACCCCTGCTCCTTCAGCAGGTTAATACCTGCCATTTCTTTGTCATTGGGAGATTTATTTAGGTACATAAGATTTGTTTAGGGGCATAACTTCGGCAGGGGGGGGGGGGGGGTGGAGTGTTTGGAGTGTTACACCCCCACCCGAAATACATGTATTTTCTGGTAAATAGTTGGGTGCAAGTGCTTTCAGTCGGGTATGATGATATCGGTCAGATTTCACCAGCGGTTCTGACATACACTCAGACAAACAAGCATTCACACTCTCTCCCTCTGTTTTGAAAGTCTCAATACATGTTTGTTAGTTTACCTCTACAGATCTGCATTACCCTCCCTTTCCACTGCCCCGTAGGTCCCTCTCATGCGCCCTGCTTGTCGTATAGTATATTTTAACATTATGTGCCTGCTGGATTGTTGGGAAACCGGAAGCTCACTCTATTGACGCAGCTACGCCGCGGTTTAGGGAGAGGGAGTCAACTGTTGAACATTCGAGTTTTCATCCAACTTGTAGAAGCCACTTGTTATTAGAACACCTCCAGGCACTCTTGGCTTTTAAATCAGAGGCACTTTGCATCCCGAGAGTTTTTAGTCAATGTTTGCAGTGTTAAAATGAGCCTTCTTGTCCAAGAGGCAACATGCTGCAGGCAGGAAATCCAGGACTGGCTGAAGATGTCACACCTGACACAGGGCCTCTTAGCACATGATCAGCTCACACAACACCACCAGCAACTGGAATAGTGTAGGTTACATTTTGTCATGTGGTGCCGGAAGGATGATAAGAACCCATGTGCTAACACTTATTGCAACAATAATTAATTTAGTGAAGTGTCGGTCTTTGGGTTTCCACTTATCCTGGGGGTGTACACAGGCTTTCTATTGCAAATGTTTGGATAATGTAAGGCCAATCTTCCTGTTACCCCAGCCTGTGTTTATGTCCTCAGAAATGGTTTGTATTGTTCGCATTTGTCAGCTTTCGACAAACCACTGTTTTATGTAGAATCTAAGCCACACTGGGTGCTTGGGCGGCAAAGACTCTTGTGACCACAGAGTTAGCAGATGTGCAGCGTTCATTCTGGGACTGAGAGTGCTGATGAAAAGTGCAGCACTTACTGAGAGCACCACGAGGCACAGAATGTAAGCGTGTCAGGTCTATCAAACTGGACTGACCTGGAGGCTGCAGTGATGCTGGAATAATGTTTAGAGTGGGGGCGCGGTCATCAATGTTGCATGACTGAAATAAAAGGGACTGTGAAAAATGCAAAGGTAGCACAAAAATAAACAAGTTTAGCAAATGAGCTATACTCCTTCAACAGGAAACTGGTACGTGTGTGATTTGTAGCCAGTATGATATGTATATTAGGGTACACTACCACAAATATACTACTAAAGTGTGTTGAGGGAGCGCACTGTCATACACAGATAGCATTCGAAATGGACACATTTTTAATGTGTGTAAATTGTTCAAGACTACACGTTCACAATTGCTTTATAAACTTTCTTCCTTCTTCAAATTTGCTTTAAGGCACCATTTTCCCACGCTTTTAAAAAACTTTTCTAGGGGGATAACCCCCGGGCTCCTTTTATGTTGGTCCGGGTCATTCACTTACGACGTAACACTAATCCCAAACTTTACGCCTCATCACTTTGTGTCATCAGCTGCCACTGTGTGTGTGTAAATATATATTCACTGAAAAAAGTAATGTTATAATTAGATTAATTTGTCAGTGACAACATTAACATTTTGATCTAAGAACAAAACACAGAAATTCACAAGTTATAAGTAGAAGAGCTAACTAGAACTTGCATCCCTCCATGCACATATCACATCATCAATGACATGGTCTATGACATCACTGATGACATCTCAAATGAAATCATTGATGACATCACTCGTGGCATCATCCAATGAGTGTGTTAGTTTGTTGTATAGTTTACACTGTGGCAGGTAAGTACCATTTTACTTTTCTACCTAATTTTGTCCAGCTAATGTCTCTAAGTGTTCACAAAACGCATATGCTTCTAGTACATCAAAGTTGTGTATAGGTAGTGAACACGTTATAAATGTTTGCACTGAAGAGTAACCGTGTGTTCAGGTGACAGTTGACACCTTGTGCTCAGCATGTTCCACACACGTTTTGTTACTGCAGAAATCTTTTCCCGCAGGGCAAAGATTCTTTATACTACATACTAAGTATTGTAAGCAGCCTTGAGTCATTAGACAATTTCTACTTAAGATAAAAGACTGTGTGCACCTGGTACTAAGCCATGTAAATGTGCTTGTTTTGCTTCAGAAGATGGGTCATCTGTAAAGTATTAACCCCAGTATGAAGGCTGCAGGTAGCATGATATTTAGCACCTTCAAACCTTGGTTATTTCAAGTGAATAGCCACTCTTTGGACAAGTTTTGCTTTGAGTGTACACTGTGATTAGTAGATATTTTTTAGTGCTCTGTGGTGGAATTCTCATGAGAGTTTCAGTGTCTTCAAATAGTGTGGTACAGAGTAAGCTCTCTCCATCGAGTAAACAGTGTTAACAGTACCCACTCTCCTACTCATATCGACTTCATATCTCAATGTAGGTTCAGTAACTGTCACAAAAGAACTTTGGATGATGTCATAAGTGATGTCATTTGAGAAGTCATCATAGGTATCACAAATGATGCCACAGAACAGGTCATGAGTGGTGTTATGTGTGATATCGCAAGTAGTGCATGACAGGGGGACAAGTTACAGTTGGCTCTACTAACTATAGCTGGTGAATTTCTGCGTTTTTCTTCGTCCAAAACGTTAATGTTGTTACTGACAAATTCACCCAACTATAACATTACGTTAACCTTTTATTTTTTCAGTGAACTTCTATGTAACTATAACTTTACTTTAACCTTAGTTCTTTTGAGAGGTTTGAGGTTTTTTTAAACGTAAATGAATAATTACCATGTGTACATACAACCCCAGGCAGGGGTTGGATGCAGGGTCTGTTGTGGCCAACCCCCTTAAAGGTAACCAATCCCACTCTGCGCAGGGCCTTCAGTCGTGCACTATGGTGGGCTCCCGAGACTTGTGGAGGCTTGGGGAGGGGGGGGGGACTAGCACAGTGCCATCCATGCCGAGCTGTAAAATGACAAATGCCTTTTACCACTCCAGGCACAGTATTACAGCTTTGAATTGGTAAAATACCACCCAGGCCAACCTGAAATGAATAAAAGCAACCCCTGCCAGTATTTCACTCTCATTAGAGCTCTTCAGAGAGGTATAGCTTTTTCCAGACACAAGGGAGCACTCAGTAAAAATCAAAACAGTATCCTTTCAGGCATAGAGTGACACATAACTTATGCAAAAAAGAAGCAGAGAACTCTGGGTGGTTTTACAGTTCGGCATTTATGGCATTGTGCTATTCCTATGCTTAAAAACTTTGCTGTAGAACTGGCAAAAGACTTTGTCGTCTTCTATCTTGGTGTGGGTGGCACCGTGCTAATCCTGTGCTAAAGACTACGATAGAAAAGAAGACATTTGAGGTGAGCAAATTTAGTGGGTCGCTGATTTTGAATATACTCTATAAAGGAGTTGCTTTCCACCTAAACTTGAGAAGTAACCAGAGTTCTCTGCTTCTTTTTGCAAATATATATTCATTGAAAGAAAAAGAAAAAAAGGTTACAGGGACGTTATAATTAGGCTCAGATTTCACTCGTACAAAACTAGTAAAATTCAGCAGATATAGTCACCTGAGATACCTATAATATATGCTCCCACAAAGCTCTGCTTATGACCTCACATATTAAATGACTCATGACATGGTCAGTGACATCACTGATGACATTTCAAATGGTCTCATTGATGAGATCATCAAGTGAGTGTGTTTTTAAGAGTTTATGTATGTTAAACATATATACCAACCTACTACAAAAGTTAAATTAGTATACTAGGTGCACTACTACGGAGTGATCCTACTTATAACATATAGTATGTGAGTGGTTGTGTTACTGTATGTATCCCTGTCTGTATGGGTGTGTCAGAGGCTGTATGGGTATATAAGTGGGCTATGCAAACCTTGGTCACTTCCTTTACTGATTTCATGACCAAACTGGATTTAAGGATAAATTGCATCAAGACCTTCAGTATGAATTGCGGTCATGGTGCATCTAGAAAGAAAAGGAGAATTTTAGTCTCCTCAAACCCTGTTGATAATACCTTAACCTTTCCGTATCTAGGCGTGTTATTCAATCATACTGGCCGATGGAATAATGCAATTAAAACACAAAGGTTATTGTTCAGTAAATCAATTATGGCATTGAAAATTTTCAGTAAACGAATGGGTAGAAAATCAATTGGGGAGATGCTTAGAGTTTATAAAGCGACCTGTGTAGCTATTGTCACTTATGGCGCTGGATTGTGGGGATATGCCAATGTAAGAACACTACAGGTGATGGAAAACTCCTTTATGAAGTATCTTTTAACTGTTCCAGAGAGTGTATCTACACATGTTTTCCACACTGAACTTGGAGAACCATACTTAGAAGATATAATAAAGGTTGCTCCAGTTCTGTTATGGCATAGGGCCTGGACCACCGAAGAATGCAAATTAAATCGCTCCATCTTGATTGATGTGATGAAGCTAGAAAATGGTGGCAGATTTGGTTGGTTAAGTTACATAAGGAATTTTCTCATTGCCTTAGTTCTGGAAAATCTTTTCTCTGAACCCCTATCTATGTGTGACATTTCTAGAAAAGAACTCAAAGAAAAGTGTATGAGCTATCTAGAAAAATGTAGAATAACCAAATAGATGTTGAAACAAACAGTGGTCGCTCTTCAGTTGACAATAATTACAATAAAAATATAACCATATTTAAAACTTCATATGAGCGATCAAGAGAGATTCTTCCTAAAGCGTTTTAGATTAAATTTAATATTCAGGTTACTTAGCTTCCCCAATATGAATGATTGGACAAAAATGTTACCAAAATGTGATGAAATTTCAGATCAATCGGATATTCATGTCCTCTTCTTTTGCAAATTTTACTCGATTCCGAGATGAAGATGGATTGTCCCATTGATAAAGACTATGGGAATGAATCAATGTTGTCCTGCCTTTTTGGCTATTCAAAGATTGGACAATATTTTAACAATTGTATCTATTTTGATGTTTTTTAGAAGTGTTTTTAGATCAAGAAAGTTTATTATATCCTGATTGGTGATGAAGTATCTGTATTTTATGATGAGACCTTGTAAAATGTAATTTTACTGTACTTTTATGGTTGCTCTGTTTTTATAACAACCGAATAAAGATTTTTGATGATGAAGTGGGCATGTGAGTAGCTGTGTGGGTGCGTGAGATGCTTTGTGAGTGGATGTATTGGTGAGTGAATGGATGTGTCAATGGCTGTATGGGTAAGTGAGTGACAGTGTGAGTAGCTCTATAGGTGGGTAACTGGTTGTGTAGTGACTGTATGAGTGAGTGACTGGGTGTTAAAGTGGCTGTATGGGTGACTGAGTGGCTGTTTAGTTAAGTGAGTTGGTGTGTGGGTGGCTGTATTGGAGAGTAAATGTCTGAATAGTTATATGGGTGAGTGAGCAGATGTGAAGAGTACTCTATCGATATGTGAATGGGTATGTAAGTAGTTGTGGGTGAGTGCTTGTATAGGTGAGTGAGTGGCTGTCTTGAGGGGCTTTATGGGTGAGTGAGTGTGTGTGTGTGAGTGACTAGGTGAATAAGTGGATGTGTAAATAGCAGTATGGCTGAATGTGTGGCAGTGTGAGTCGCTGTATGGGTGTGTGGCTGGTTGTAGGAGTAGCTGTATGGATGAGTGAATGGTTGTGTGAGAGTCTGTATGAGGGAGTGGGTGTGTGAGTGGCTCTATGGAGGAGTGAGTGGGTGTGTAAGTACTGGAAGCGGTCTGTGAATGGGTATGCAAGTTGGTTGGATCTGTGAATGAGCATATGAGAGGTTGTATGGGGTGTGAGTGATTGTATGAGTGGATCTGTGGATGAGGTAATCTGTGATGTCATTGGAGATATCATCAGTGATGTCACTGACAATGTGATAAGTGACATCATTTGTGAGGTCATAAGCAGTGCCTTGCGGTGGCGTAAGTTATAGTTAGCCCGGATAACTAACTGCTGAATTTCACTGGTTTGTATGAGTGAAATCTGAGCCCAACTATAACGTCCCTGTAACCTTTTTAGTTTTTTCAGTGAATTTCTAAGGTTTTTCAAATTCTATTTCCCAACTATAACATCCCTGTTAACTATAACATCCCTGTAACCTTTGTTTTTTTTAAGTGAATTTTTATGTTTTTTGAACTAGTAGTCGTGTTTGCAGAGTGGTGGAGAAAGAGGTCGGGCCTCTGACCAGCTCTCAGGAATCCTGCTGTGTCAGACTTGCCGGAGGTAACTTGAGGGCTTATTGTCCCCCAAGGACCCTCAGCATTCAAAGGGACTTCAACCCCAACCAGCAGAGTGCCAAGAGGTGCGCTGCAGAGTGGTGGAGAAAAGGGGCGTGGCATCTGAAGCCCTCTCAGCAATCCCGCTGTTTGGAACTTACTGGAGGTAATGGGCTTATTGTCCCCCAAGAGGATTTCATCCCCCAAAAAGTTGTGCGCCAGGAGGCACATTTATAGAGGGGTGGTTAACCCCTTCCACGCTCATGACGAGCTGGGCTCGTCACGGCGTAGCCTCCTCGCACGCTGATGACGAGCCCAGCTCGTCACGTAAAGTGCGGTTTTAAAAAACTCAGCACAGGAGCGGAATTGCGCTAGCGCGCCTGCGGTTAAGGAGGTTGGCCTCCAGCCACTTGCCAGTCGTTTGTTTATTTATCATTTATAAGGCCCCCTTCCCTGGGCCGTTTTTGGACCTGGGGACCTTATCCTCTGGGGCCCGGCCTTTTTAAAAAAAACTAATTATGAGAGGGGGCCAGACATACCTTCTGGGCTGATTTTTCAACCCCGGGAGACCCCATTCCCCGGGGCCTGGGCTCTATTGTGGATGCCCTAGTACCACCCAGGGCACCCTTTCACATGTGTAGGGGACCACAAGGGGAGCCTGAAGGCCCCACAGTCCCTACCAGCTCCTCGCCTCCTGCTGGAGCCGGCATTGCATTTATACATAGGGAGGTGCTACACATGCAGCTCCCGCTATGTAAATGAAATTTTGCTCCGCTTCCAGCAAGTGTGGGCAATTTTTATGCTCTCGCTTGCTATAAGCGGAGCACTGTTTGCCATGGCTTGGTGGGAGCAATGTCCCAGGGGTCGGCATCCCGGGACATAGCAGGAGCTGGCCCTGGGGGGTGGCTGTCCCTAGGGCCATCTATGGCTCCAGGAGGGGGGCCATACAGCCCCCCTCCTTTGTTGTCTGTAGGGCCTGCCCCAGGGAGGTGGGGATCCCCGGGCCAAGAACAACCAACCTCATTTAAAAGAAAGGAACTTGTCCCCAGGGAGGTGGTGGGTTCCTGAGGTCCTCACACAAAGTTTTTTGGGCCAAGGGAGGTGTTAGTCCCCAGGGCCTGGGGGGGTCCAAGAGCCCCCCCCCCCATTTATCATTAATCAAGCCTCGGCGAGGTGGTGGTGTCCCTGTGGCATAATAAGCCCCAGGAGGGGTAGCCGTTGCACATCCCCTCCTTTATTTCGAAAATGCCCCTGGGACCTTGCCCCCCCAGTCCGATAATCAGCAAAGCGCTGGAGCTCACATTTCATTTTTTTATTTTAGGCAGGATCCAGGAGATCTAGCCCCAAAAAAGTATTTTTGGCCCCGAGGGATTGCTGTGGAACTGCCGCACCCCATCAGTCATAAGTGGTCAGGGTATTTCTACCCTGCCCTCTTATCTTTTTTTTTTAATTCTTCATATTTTTTCTAGGACTTGGCTCAAGCGGAGTCCCAAGATGGCTGCAAACATTTCTGGTTTGAAGTGTTGACAGCTAATCAGGTCTCACACAAGATCAGGGGGGGGGGGGTAGTTGATCCTCCGCATCCCTCTATAGACAAATTTTGATGTTCTTTAATATTTTTAAAAAGTACTGAAAGGATTTACACCAAATCACAAATAGGATGCTTACTGGACCTACAGCTACCCTTCTGCCAAATTTGGTGTAGTTCCTTTCAGCAGTACGGCTGTAGCCCTGTCTAAAGTTCCAATGGAAGCGAACATGGGGAAAACGCATTTTTTTACCCCTTTTTTCTTGGGCCCCCACTTGACAGATCACCCTGAAACTTTTAAGTCAGCAGCGACATTGAGTTTCAAGCTACTTTTTAAAATTTCACGAGGATTCGTCAAACGACGCCAAAGTTATTGGCTAATGAAAAAACACTATTCCAATGGAAACTAGCCACATGCTAGTTTTACCGCAACCCTTTTCTATCATTGCAACTTTGGGCTTTTTGGCACTATTTCTACTAAAAAATGTTTTTACAAATCATATCTCCAATTCCCCTTATTGGATTATTGTCGTTTTGTTAATTAAATGTTAATTAAATGTTGTTCTTTATTGCTAATTTGTTTTGGAATAGTTATTGTTTTGCATTTCTACTTTATTATGGCTTTAGCGCCACATAAATACCTCATGCATTGCCTCTGTTAAGCCTGTCTGCTTTGTGCCATAGCTACCAGGGTGTTGAGTGCAGTTTTATTTAGCAATTTTAGTGGTTCTCCTTGACAAGGATTGTGATTATTACTTGAGGTTCGTACTTTCCCCACTCAACCCATAACCCACTTTTTGATATCCCTCAAATATCTTTGGAACATTATTTTGAACTTGTAGTCCAGTAGGCAGCTAAATGCCATATTCCCCGATCTTATTTTCTCATGGGGATCTCAGATCTGACAACAGACATGCCCCAGAATCCAACATTTTAAAAACATGCTACTTCCTTGTCCGCTGTAAGTGCTTCAGCCAAACGGAGCACAGAGTACTGGCGAGTGACTGGTAAGGGCTTGTTCAAAGTGCGAAAGCCGATGCACAATGGACCACGTTGTTTTTCTGGATGGTGACCGCAATCCGCTAAATCTAAGGGCTGGCAACTGCTGCATGAAACACACTGCCTACAGGTTTTGCACGTCCTCCATGTCTGCCTGGGCATGGTGCCTAATCTGTTCTACAATGGCGTATTGGTCTTCAGTCAAAGGTTATGCACAAGCTTCCACGCCTCAAAGGGCACCATGCTCAGGCTTACAGTACATCTGCGCACTGGGCTAGCTGCCAACGCGGGTGTTCATTAGTAGATTCTGAAGTTGTGGAAATAGCAACGTTCTGTTTGCAGTGGTTGAACTTGGGTTCCTCTCCAAACTTTACCCTGTTCTTTCCCCACTAATGATTCCCATTGCTGCTCTTTTCCTAGTAGCTAAACCAAGTTATTTGTGTGTCCCTAATAGTATCCCTGAAACTAAGCCTAACCTGTAAAAAAGTTATGCCATCTTTTTTGTTTTGTTTTAGGAATGCGTTGTAGGGATTTCTCCAATATGGTATTATGTGTCATGCCATTCGTAGTCAGGACATTCTCCCAACAAGGCTCACAATCTTGTTGGACAGTAAAATGGTGCATATTGGCACTCGGGCAATATACATTAATACTGCCATCTTCAGTTTAAAACATTCAACTATAATTTAAAGAGGATCTTCTTAAGAACAGGGACATTTATCTAAAAAAAGTTTTTAACAAGTTACTGGCATATGAAGCACATTAAAGCATGCCATCCAACACATGGCACCCAAGTGTAGACGTTGTACCAGAGTACAAGTGGACTTGGTGGCACAGGCCCCGAAACCCACTGCAAATTATCGAGCAAAAGGCACTTATCCGGGGCATGCTTCTAAAGGAAATGGCAGCTACCAGCTGGTCCAAACACAGAGGGTCCCGGCCCCCTCCAAGGTTTCCATGGAAGCAAATACAGATTGGCTAGCAGACAATGCACCCCACACAAAGCAGACTTTTTCGAGTTGTTGCACATCAAGTAATAAAATGAGTTCCTGTTGTCAAACACAACAGACAAATGATGATTAAGGAGTGTTGCAGGGTGCTGGCTGCTAATCTTGCTGATTCTTATCCTGTGAATAATATTTGTTACTACTGACATAGCAGACCTCCACTGGGGAGATGGCTGTCTGCTGCAGAGATTTTCTGTACCTATTGGTAAAGTTCCGGATTACCACATAGTCTAAGTAGACTCCGGCCTATGCGTCCCACACCTTTTGGCAGCCCCGTGACAACTGATCAAAAAATTATTCATTTTATTTGGAAAGAAAATTACAATCAAACTTTCTTAAATAGCGTTTCAAAAAGATAATCATTAATGAATCAACTAAAAACAAAAATCAAAAACTTTACATTAAAGAGTCTATAGAGAAAAAACTGTATTAATGTAATGTACCCATTAACAACTTAAAGTACATATTCCAGAGATATGAGATTTATATAACAGTTTGTCTCTTTGAAGCTCATCTTCTGGCAGCTAGCTGTCAGATTGTAAAAACATCCGGTGCATTGGGTATTAGGAGATAATTTGGAGAGGGGGGGGTCCGAAAATGTGATAGCCTTGGGGTCTCGACAGGGATTAATCCGGTACTGTATTGGTATACTCTGAACTAAGCCGGAGAATGTTGGGGCTCAGCTAGTGGGTCAAGGAGGCCCACGGTGGGCCAGGCCCCGAGAGGTAAGGCGTTCACCTACACCTGGCCCAAGACAAGTGGTGTGCCTTTGAGCATTATGCATGCAGGTAACTCTCTGCATTGCAGTGCAAACCTTGTGAATGGCGTCAGAAATGGAGATATCAGTGAAGCAGCGGCCACAGAGCACAATTTGTTATTTGCTGAGCTGTATAATACATGGCTGGTACCGTGGGTCCGGTCCACAGGTAGACATATGACAAGACAGGAAGGACTATTGGAATTATGTGATTCTGCAGCTCCAGCGTTTTCCGCATAATTATGGCTTTGCTGCTTTTGCCACATAATCCATCTGCTGCAGAATATGCACATAAAAAAAAGCTTCAGCTCAAACAGTTCAAATGTTACTTAAATTGCAGTGACATGTATTGCTGCACAGTAGAAGGCACTTTACAAAGATCGACTGGTCACTTTTTAGTTGCTTATTGCTTTACTTGGGTATTCCACTGGGAACTATGTGGCGAAATCTTTTTCCAGAGCGTGCCGCATTACGTAGCACAACTTGCCTATTCTTACCGAATAATTTAGTCAACCCTGCCGTATACATTGGTCCTCCACTGCCACATAATTCCAGTGGCCCAGCAACAAGACTGTCAAAGACAGACTAGGCGGGACGACGCGGGAAGCATCTCGTGACACTGCAGTTGGCTTTTTGCACCTTACAAGGTGAAGAATTCAAGGGAAAAACCAAGGCAGCGGTGCCCAAAGCCCTGTTCCAGCGGTGCTATTAAAAACTGTCACGCGAGTACCAAGGCTGCACCTCAGCGCTCTTCAATCCACTGCCAGACACTGCTGCTCCTTCATCTTTACTCTTGCTGGTTCCTGCTTTCTCCTTGTGTGCCCATTTTTATCTTTCGCCTTCCTTCCCGTTTGTGTGTTTTTCTTTCTTTTGCTCACAGTATATCTCGGGTGAGGGAAAATGAGTGCCGATGGCACCCACCAACCACCGCTGGTTCAAATTAAGCACCGATTTCTAGATTGTACAATAACCAGCCATAATCTAAGACTGCCTCCTTCTGCCTTTTACTCAGATTTCCACATATTCACTTCTCTTCATTCTTGATCTCTTTGTAATACATGGGATTCTGCAATGCCTGTATAATAACCCGTCTCTAATTTCTTCACAATATGCAGCTCGTGAAGCACCCAGCCGCTTTCATAAAGAAATGACACAGCTGCACAACTGTAATAATTTATTACAGTTGAGTTCAGACGTTCCATCGCCTGCTGCCAGAGCCAGCAGGCAGGGAAAAGGCCAGGCATGTCACGGAGCATAATTAAAGCAGCTGTTTAAAGAACGATAAACAAAACATGTCTTTGCTTTCTTCTTTCTGGTGACTAGCAGAAAGGAGATATTTATGGCTGCGCGTTTTTTGTACTCCTTAGGTTATTACAGAAAAGTTAGAATATTTCTGCTGGTTTCTAAACATTACGAGCTATTGCACTTTTTAATAAAATTGGTTTGTATTAAACGGATTCTACCATCTTTTTGCAACAAATATCTAACAGCTTTTGATGTGCTTAATTTTGCACTAGAGATTCTATTTGTACTATTCATGTTTGCAAATATGCTCTGTCTTTCATACGAAAGAGGTATGCTATGTGTAGGAACCCTAGACACAGATTAACCAGGTTTGGAAAAGCACCCAGTCGAGCCACTGGGGGCCAAGGGTAGAGTCCGTGAACAGAGAGTAAGTCCAGCCTTCACCAAGGAAACTTGTAAAAAGACCCTAAACGATAAGCGCTAGTGCCTTAATTCAAATGTCACCGGCTAAGCAATCATCTTGAGTTGTTGCATACAAAACTGCATGCTGCTTAGTGCCTGGGAATAGGGGGGGCAAAGGTGTGCCAAACTGCTGCACAAGTCGTTACAAGTGCACACAGCCAATGATGATCACTGCTGCACGTTCCATGTATACTTTTCTGAGGTAAGGCATCGCTTGCTAAGCATCCGTTTGTCCAGGTAGAGGCTGCCTTCCATTTCTAAAGTCCTTGGACCTGGCTACCATTTTGTATACAAAGCTCAGCTTCTTGAAGGGCAGTATGCCAAGGAACCTACTCTAGCGGAGGTGGGGTAATGAGGAGGTTTGGAGAGTTTCCTAGTAGTATACGTATTCTTCGAAGATGGTAAGCATACTCTCTCACATATTCTCTGTGAAAGAACCTTACAAGCTTTCCTGTTTAATCACATGCAACCTAGGGCTCTAACGAGCCAAGCCCGCTTCAGATCATAGGATGGCCGACTGGTTACATTTTCTGCTTAGCTTGAAATTCCTGTGTGTCCTATTTTTCAACCTGTAGCTCTTTTATGTATTTATTGGTATTTTAGTTATTATAAGTTTTTAAGCATATAGTATTTTTTTGCAGAAATCCCTACGTCTTTGCTTAGAGTCCACTAGCCACCTATGCTTTCTGACTGGTTCAGTAAAACCAGCTACCTCGAGTGGGTTTACGCTAGGTACATAGTCACTAGTTTGGGTGGGAGTTTTGGGTCTGCACGGAGGGTGGCTCCTCTATCAGAATTTGTGGAGTCCCAGGCAAGTATATTTTGCTGTTTGAGCAATCTCTTCCCTTCTCTAGAAATAGCTTTCTAGGCCATGTATTGCATATATTTATTGTATAGGTGCTGGACAGTGTCTGCCTTGAATGGTCTTAACGTAACACCAGCCTTAGGTGGATGAATAGGATAAGAGTATCGGTGTCCAAATTATAACGAAAGCCACCTGTACTCTGGGTTTATTAAGTACGGCTTGAAAGTGGAACTTTCTGCAAGACTTATTCCTCGAATCACATTTTTTTTTGCTTCACCCAGAAGAGTATATATTTCCGTCACTCCCTGCCATTGGGTGTTAGGTCTATTAATCCACCTTCGGGGAAATGCTCCCATTTGAATGCATGAGGTAGTATTTTACATCTACACAAAGCCAAGCAATCGCCACACTGTTTGCCCCATCCAAGTCTTCACCATTTACGCTCTAAACAGAACAGTTCTCTGTTTTTTTTTTTGCCTTTTCTCCCCAGTATTGGCCAAGCCAGTAGGAGTAGATCTGGCTTAAATGCGCTAAAAAGCAATTTTGCAAGCAGCACATGGAAACAGCATTTGCAAAAGACTGATTACAGAACTATTGGCTGTGCAAATACTTGTTCCTTGGAAGTCAACCATTCAATCATTATAACCTGGCCTGTATGCTGTGCTTTGCAGCAGAATACAAATTAGCACCACAAATGTGCCTTAATATGCAGTAAAGACTGCCAACTCAGCTTAGGTGCGACACACATTGATTAGTCTATAAGGGTAAACAACCTTTACAACGCAACTTTTACCACGCAGTGCCTTTACGACGCAACTTTTACAACGCAAACCATTACAACGCATTGTGTTGGAGGGCGCTCTAAGATAGGGAATAGGTTTAATGTACTATCCAACACCTTCAATACTATCCACGGGGACTGGAGTTTGAATAGTAAATTAAACTATTCACTATCCAGCGCCCCAAAGCACTATGCGTTGTAAAGGCATGCGTTGTAAAAACCGCGTTGTAAAGGCATGCGTGGTAAAAGCATGTGTTGTAACGTCATACATCCGTCTATAAGGACAATAAAAATCCTAAAAACATACTGCAGCAACTGCATTGCAGATATGTAGCATTAGGTCTGCTGCTTTGCAAGTTTGTAAAAAAATTGAGTGCCTTTCCTGCCCTGACTGCTAACCAGAACTTAGAAACTGAGTGGCACTGCATACCCTAGTTACATTAGAGCCCTATAGTTTTTGGGCAGCCTCTAAAAGGCCTATTCACAAAGGCCTTTTGGAGTAAATAAAGTGTTACTCCTTTACGAACTCTTACATCAAAACATCTAAAATGGGATTCATATCTGAACATTCATGTACAATTATTACAAATAGAAAGGATCATGACCTCTTTGCACTATTACTAGTAGGAAGTTGGGCGTTTCAGGACCATTCACAAAGGCATGTAATAGTACCTTAAAAAGTACCCCGGTAGTGCTACTTCTTGTACTCGGGAATGCTTTTGTGAATTGGCCCCTAGATCTTGCACAGTAATGACAAGATGGCACTCATCAATGCTTGACTGGAGCAACTAAATGGTCACCGACACAACTAAAGCTTCCACCTGGATTCAATATGAATGTTAAATCTATACATTTGCAGCACTGGGCTTTGAATGAGAATTGGAAAAGAAAAGGAAAGACATCTAGAGATAGAGGATTTGCATGCATGGCTAACATTCTTTAGCTAACAAACATCAACCTCCATTAGTTAATGTTTTTAGGTAGAACACCATCAGAAATAATCATGGAAATTGTACGTATGTAGTCCAGGGAAAGGCTGATATCTTACCCATGCTGGACACACTTTGAGATGAAGATAGTGCCCGCTGTCTTGGAGTTGTACTGGTGCCGGGTTGTGATGCAGAGTCCGAGGCGTGTGACCCCATTCTGTTCAGAAACCGATAGTCCTCCGACAGTCTGTCAGGCGGATTTTCCAAGTATTGGAACGGGTCAGACACATGACCATTGGTGAAAACTGTTCTGGAAGGCATGTTAACACAGTTTGTGTAGATCTCAGAGGAGATCTCCCCTGGCTTCAACCCAGGTGATTTTGTCCTTGGATCGGTGTGTGAATCCGCAGTAGAGTCCATGTTTTCCTGGGGAAGCTGCTGTGACACCGTTTTGATTCCTGGTGCATCAACAGAAGCCCACCGTCCCGGCAGGTCTTGGGAAGCGTCTGCCCCGACATCTGCGAGAAAGAACACACAGTTATTGGCTACAACCTAGACATGTTAATTCTAACTGCACTTTCCAGATTCTCCATGAGAAATAAGGCTTCAAACCAAGTAAGAGGGTATCTATGTTGATTTATAAAGCACAACCGTGGCCCCAAGACACTAGACTGCATAACAATAAATAGTTATCAGGGGACCGTAATCAATACAATAAACAAAGTGTTACACATACTGAGTAATATAAAAATACAATAGAGCAAGGAAGGGAATGTCATAAATCAGGGAGATGCAACAGCCATGAACTGATATATCTCAAAAGCAAGCCTAAGAAAAACTCAGGTTGTAACAAATGAAGCTTTCACTTTATGTCTAAGATTACACAACTTAGTCCTACTCGGAACAGTCGTGGCCGGCATGATTCGCGGGAGGGGCTCGGGGTGCGCACAGGGGGGTGGGGTTGGGGGGAGGGGGGGGGGGGGGAGAAGATTAAAAAAAAAAAACGAAACGAACAGGAAGCAGGCAGCCTGCCTCCCCTCCCCAAGCCAATCACAACGCTGCAATGGCAGCATTGTGATTGGTGGGTACAGCACCCAGCCAGGCGCCTATGGGGAAGCCATTTTCTCTATGTAGGCTGCATGCAGCAGCCTACATGGAGAAAACGCAGAGTGTGCATGACTGGTTTGGTCAGCCCCAGAGGGCCGACCAAACATAAAGGGCCCACAGCATTGGCAAGCCACTACTCCCCAACCCACCCACTCCCAACCAGGCATACCCTCCCGGCCACCCCCAACCAGGCATACTCTGACTTCTGCTTTCTTGCAGTGTGAAGAAGCAGAAACATAAATGGTATTTAAAATACCATTTTATGTTTCTGCTTCTCGCAATGCAAGAAAGACGTGGGGCGACGCTCCTCCACCCTAATGGAGGAGCCGCCCCTGATTCAGAGACCAGGATTAAAAACCATTCCCTCGGGTTCCACAGTTTTCAAAATGCCTGCTAGATTACTGATGTGGGGGTGGTTCTGATAGCGAGATGCAAAGAAGGCTGACCCCAGGGGTATGGCACTGTTGGGGGCCAAGCCCAGATTTTAATGCAGCGTTTATTATCAGCATATTTTGTTAACGTGGTAAAGGTGTGGTTAGACACTTAAAAAAATGACTTTCTAGATCCTTCCCTCTTCTATCCCTCCACTATTCTTTTCAATTCAAATAACAGACTAACATGTCCACCGCTCAAAATAATTTCATATTTGTGTAGACTAATTCACCACTAAATCTTTTTTGGCTCCAAAGTAGGGTGCTACTTGCCTAAAAGTGCTTCAACACCTCATCGGGATAGCAAGCACTATATAAATGCAACCCTTTGCCCTCTTCTATCCCTCCACTACCCTTCTCAATTCAACTAACAGACTAATATATCCACCGCTCAAATTAATTTCATATTTCACTATATTAATTCACCACTAATCCTTTATGGGTTCCGGAGTAGCGTGCTACTCGCCGAAAAAGCACTTCAACACCTCATATGTGTTAGTAGGTGCTATATAAATGCATTTACAATACAATACAATACTAGCCCTCCCATCTCAGTAGGTCATTAGATGCTACATTACTAAGATCTCACCTAAACTTACTAACATTCCATGAAATTCTGCGAGACACCACAACCGGCCGAGAAGCTCAGAAACCTGAAACATCCCAGATGAATTATACACAGACATGTCAATATTCCAGAGTAGACCAGACCTCATTCAATGAAGCCTTTTCTGGTTCCTAAGCCACCCTCTTCTGAAGGTACCTTTCACTGCAATAAAGAGATGACATCCTCTACTGTGAGTTAATGGATCTTTTGGTGGCATATAGCCACATTTTATGAGGTTTGAACGACCCAGAACCATCAGAGATTCTAAGATGGAAAATGCCTTGACCTCAGTACACCAGGCATCATGTGCGAGAGCCTTTCCTCATTGATACTGCCAAGTTTCTTTCTTGTGAGGATTTGATTTTGCATTGCAATTGTTTTCTCATCTAATGACAACACTAAGTACACACACGAATCTCAGGGACCTAGAAACATCGAGTGTCCAATGTCGACATCCGTACAGGGATAGCTAGACAGCCAAGCTGTGAACAGCAGGTCCAATGCCGTGATGGCACTCTTGAATCAGACGCTGCAGGCTCCAGACTATGATAAGTGTTGTGATCATACAAATCCATACCACAAACCAGTTTATTTCCATCTCCTTGACACCTCTCTCTGCTTCCTCCAAGGCTTCCTCATTCTTTAGTTTTAAACAGTTATACGCTTACTAAAACAAATTTGTAAGTGCACCGTATCACACTGATGGGGAGGAAACACACATACAATTTTGACTTATGAGATATCTGGCTGGCAAAGACTAATCTACTGGAGTTTTCTTTAGGTTGTGGTATCTTGGAATTTTTGGGGATTCAGTGGAACTACAACATGTGTTCACTGTAGTAATTGACACTACACAATGAGTAGGTTCAAGTGGGTTTATTCAAGAGAAGAACAGCTTAACAACCACAGGAGGAAAAGGATGTCTTCTTCATCAGTCTAGCAGTAACAGTGACATTCAAGAGAAAACATTCTAACATCCTAACACTCTACTGAGTGACATGGGGAAGGTTCCAGATGACATAGGATAATGGAATACCACACACCTCCCCCCTTTTAAAAAAAAAACAAAACAACAAAAAAAAAAATAAGAAAAGTAAAACCTAAACAGAAGCAAGATAATGCAAAACAAATTCAAGTTCTAATATAATCTTTAAACTTTGAAGGAGCACACTTCACGCGCTCACTACGTCTTAATGAAATATCTTCACACTCTACATTAGATTGGTTGTCTACAGTAACACCTGGAACAGGTCGAACATCATTGGTCGCAGAATCAAGATTATTAGCAATAACTTTTCCTAAATTGTCGTAGACCTCATGCATACCAGAGAAACCGTCTGAAATATGGTCTGAGACAAGTTTTTTAGGAAGAATAGTTTTCTGAGAAGAAGTAGCAGAGGGTTTGCATAAGGAGACCCTTCTCAAATTCCATATTTTCCCCCCTTCGACTCTAACAGCTTTGCTGAAAATTTCAATTACTTTGATAGGATCAGACCATCTAGAGACATTCTTGTGAAACAAACCACCCATTTTTACACGAACTCGATCACCAACCTTTACACTGCAAGTATTATACTTCTTTTTGGTAGAATGTTGGGCCATACTATCCTGGTATTTCCCAATTTTATTCCTCAATACCTTAAAGTCTACCTCGTAGGGAGTATCGCTTTTTAACCACCAGGGTAAAAGGCGAGAACCTGGCTTCCTCCCTCGCAACAACTCAAAAGGAGATAGGCCAGTGACTGAATTAGGAGACAACCGATAAGTTAATAAAGTTGCTTGAAGCGCTTTCTTCCACTTCAAACCACTTTTAATGGCCAATTGGCAAGATTCTTTGATGACTCTGTTGAACCTCTCAACTTGGCCGTTGGCCTGCGGAAAATAATTGGAGGTCCTTTTGTGAATGATGCCACAATTTCTGAGAAAACACTCAAATTCATTGCTAATGAACTGAGGACCATTGTCTGAAATAAGTTCCTCAGGCAAATCTTCTCTAGCAAATATCTCATCAAGAAAATCAATTACATGCTCTGAGGAAATTTTCTCAACAATTTTTAATTCAGGCCACTTAGAGAAATAGTCAATTAAGACCAATGCAAACATTTCTCTACCGGATTGATAGCTGAAAGGACCAATAATATCAATTGCTAACCTTCGCCAAGGACCATTTGCATACTCAATGGGAGTAGTGTCAACAGACAAGCTCTTCACAGATTTATCACTCAACAAACAAGGAGAACAGTTCCTGACCCAACTATCTACCATGGCATCAATACCAGGCCACCAGTAGTGTTCCCTGATCCTTCTTTTGGTGGTGGACATCCCCATGTGCCCCTCGTGTGCCAACTTGCAAATACTTTCTCTCAAACTTGTGGGGGGTATGATTTTATCTGATCTGAGAATGATGTCTTGACTTAACATTAAATCATCCTTAACTTTAAAAAATGATCCCAACTCACCAGAAAGCTTCCTTTCTTCAGGCCAACCTCTAATCAAAAACTGCTTAACTTGGTTCAAAACAACGTCATTCTCCATAGCTTCTGACCAATCCTTTTCAGAAAAAATCACAGGACTTTCTTGATCTGAAATTATATTGACATCTGCAAACGAGTACGCAACATCACAATCTAAGCTGTCACCTACTTCTACACTGGCGGGAAAACGTGACATACAATCCGCGTGAACATTTAAACGGCCAGGAACATATACGACCTCACAACGGTATTCCTGTAATTTGGCAGCTAACCTCGCTAAACGAGCAGTAAGAACTCTTCCACCACCAGCAGCTAACATGGTGATCAGAGGCTTATGATCAGTTCTCAAAGAGAATTTTGTCCCCCATAAAAATTGTCTGAAATGCTGAGAGGCCCAAGTACAAGCAAGTAATTCTCTCTCAATAGTTGAATAATTATTCTCAGCATCACGTAGGGCTCGAGAAGCATAGGAGACAACAAATTCGCCAGATTTATCCTTTTGCATTGGTACAGCCCCAAGACCTACATTGCTTGCATCAACGTAAACGATACATTCTTTACCCACTGAGTAAGGTTTCAGAAATGGGGCCTCAACAATCTTGTGTTTCAAAATTTCAAAGGAATTTTCTTGTTCTTTGCCCCAGACAAATTTTGCATTTTTTTTTAAAAGAATCCTCAAGGGGTGCACAATATCAGAGTAATTTTTAACAAATTTACCATAGAATTCAGTCAATCCTAAGAATGAGAGTAACTGTTCCTTTGAATTGGGAGAGGGTGCATTGACAATATTTTTCACATGATTAACTTTGGGTTTAATTCCATAACTTGATATTTCATGTCCAAGGTACTCAACCTTGTCTTGTCTGAATTTGCATTTGTTATATTTCAGAGTAAGACCCTTGGAACGAACTTTCTCCAAAACACAAGATAAATTCTCATCATGTTCAGTATGATCTTTCCCAAAAATCAAAATATCGTCCTGGAAAGCTATGGCCTCCTTGCAGTCTGTTAATAATTCTTTCATAAGGCGCTGAAAAACAGAGGCTGCGCTTGCTAACCCGAAAGGCATGCGTAAGTACTGAAACATGCCTTCTGGGGTGACAAAGGCAGTCAATTTCCTTGAGTCTTCATCTAATTCTACTTGGTGGTAGGCACTAGCCAAGTCAATTGAGGAAAAAACTGTAGCACCTGATAATGCGGAAATTAACTCGTGGATATTTGGCAAGGGATGTTTATCAATCCATATTTCTTTATTAAGGCTGCGCAAATCCGCACATAGGCGAAGTTCGCCTGAACTCTTAAGTGAAATCACAATGGGCGAAACCCAAGGAGAAGATTCAATTGGTTCTATTATATTTCTCTTCACCAAATCATCTAGAATTTCTTTTAATTTGGGTCTATAGGCTAAAGGGACATTCCTTACTCTATGCCTGACAGGAACAGCATTGTCGTTTAAGACGATTTTGTGCTTGAAACCAATATATTTCCCTAATTTGTCATTGAAAATTTCAGGAAAATTCATGAGTACTCTCTTAGTGAAATCAGTATTGCTAGAAGTATTCAATGTTAAATTAACTAACGAGTCAGTAATGTGCCTTTCAAGCCGGGGTTCATCAACATAAACTGGAGGGACAGAATTTGGATCTAATTTGATTCCTAAGGCACGTTGATGAGGCCAACAAAGGATAGAAACACCTTTGGTAGCAACGTAAACTTTTGCACTGATATCCCAGTTCTTAAAAGATATTTTAGCCCAAAAGAAACCCTCTAATGCAATCTTTCGTCCCGTGTACCCACCAGGATATATGTCTGGACTTAAGAGTTCCCTTTTATGCCACAATTGTTCGAAAATATTTTTACCAATAATGGTGTACCATGCACAGGAATCAACAAATATTTCAATAGGTTTGTCGTCCATAAAAACTGTACAAGAAGGAAAATTATTTTGAATACATTCATCAACAGAAAGTATGCAATTTAAACTATTAAGAACCTCTTCTTCCTCTGGAGAAATATAATTAATTCTCTGACTAGATCTGCACACATTGCCAAAATGTCCTTTCCTTTTACATTTGATACAAATCTTATCCCAGGCAGGACAACCTTTATAGTTGCCGACATGGTTGGCACTACCACACCTGTAACAAAATATTGTACTTTTTTTAGTAAAGCTCTTATTATCGTTAGGATTCCTTGCATATTTTTTCCTAAAGGAAGGTTTAGTATTGAGAGTGTTTGAAGTAGGATGACCAGTATGGGTTTTAACAATAGCTACTTCAACCTCAGGAACATTAGTTTTCAGGTTTTTACCTCTAATTTCGGATACAAATATTTCAGAATGTTCAATGCCTTTAGCTATGTTCACTACTGCAGCAAGAGTAGTTTCTGTACCCAACCAAAGTCTTTCTTGAATCTTTTTGCTTTTTGTTTTCATCATTATTTGATCCCTGAGAACTTGTTCATAAGATATAGTTTCAAAGGAACAAGTACAAGCAAGAGAACGTAGTGCTGCAACGTAATCCTCAATTGTTTCATCTTGTTTCTGTTCGCGAGAGTAGAACTTGAACCTTTCCATAACAGTATTAATCCTTCTACCAAAACGAATTTTCATTTGTTTAGAAGCTTTGTTGAAAACATCCATATCACCTGCATCGTCCAAAGGTGGTAAATTATCAAATTCTTTTATACCTGCACCACCAAGACAATGTCTTAGAAGAGCAAGCTTTCTTTTTGCTGAACAATCTTCTTTTTCTAAGACATCCACGTAGGCAATAAACATGGGAAACCAAAGATCCCATTCTATTGGAGGATCGCCAGCGACTTGAAGAAAGTGGGGTGGTGCTGCAATGTTTGACATCCTGTAAATAAAGCTTAATATTAACACATAAAATAGTACAGTGTAAATAACAAAATAAATGAATATCTCTATGTTATTATTATTATTATTATTATTAGTATTTATTTTTATAAAGCGCGATAGTCACCCGGGGGTATCCCAGCGCTAAAGAACCATGAATTCACCAGGTCGAAGGGGGGAACTGAAGCAGAAAAGAGGGGAGGGGGAGTACAGATTTAGGGAAAAAGATGGGTTTTTAACAGTTTCCTGAAGCGCAGGTATTGAGGTTCAAGACGTAGATTACGGGGAAGTGAGTTCCAAAGGCGGGAGGCTTGTACTGAGAAACGTCTTCCTCCTGCTCGGGTTTTCCTGAATCTAGGGATGTTGGAGAAGTTTTCTGCATTGGAGCGGAGGGACCTAGAGTTCCTATAGGGAGTGATAATGTTACTGAGAACAGGAGGGCCTTGATTCTGCAGCGTTTTGTGAACAAGACATAGGGCTTTGAATTTGACTCTCTCCCTTATGGGGAGCCAATGGAGGAGTTTAAGAGCGGGCTTGGCAGATGATCTGGCCGGGGTGTTAGTGATGATCCGGGCGGCCGTGTTCTGAATTATCTGTAGTTTGGTGAGGGTCGCTTCGGGGGCACCCAGGTAAATCACATTGCTATAGTCCAGTCTCGATATAATGAGACCTTGGACTAAAAGTTTTTGGGATTTAGGGGGGAGAAGGGGCAGAACTTTCCTCAGAGATTTTAAGAGGCCGAAGCAGGTCCCTGCCACCTTCTTTGCTTGTGAGGTGAAGGAGAGATCGGAATCGATCCACACACCCAAACTTTTCACCTCTTTTTTAGGATCAGGGGGTGGACCCAAACAAGCTGGCCAGCTGTCCAGGGGAAGTGAGGCTCCTTCCGGGCCTAGTATAAGGACCTCGGTTTTTGTCCCGTTGAGTTTTAGGGCTGATCTGTTCATCCAATGATGGACCTGCGTAAGGCAGTTGAACAGATCAGCTTTCTGTTGCTTGGGATGGGACAGAGACACCACTAGTTGAGTGTCGTCGGCGTAGCTGACGACGCTCACTCCGAAAGGGATGATAACCTCCTCCAATGTGGACATATAGATATTAAATAAAGTGGGACTCAGGGAGGAGCCCTGAGGCACACCACATTGGAGGGGCATTTCGGAGGAGCGGGCGTTCTTTTCCCAGATCTGGTAGGACCGTTGGGCCAGGAAGGATGAAAGCCAGGATAGGGCTGTACCTTTCACTCCCACCCCAGCCAGTCTTTTGATAAGAAGTTGGTGGTCAACTGTATCGAACGCTGCACTAAGGTCGAGGAGGATCACTGCCACTGATCCACCCCCATCCAATAGTGCTCTTGCCTCCTCTACAGCAGCCAGAAGGGCGATATCCGTGCCCTGTCCAGGTCGGAAACCTGTCTGGGAGCTTTTTAATTTATTATTGGCCTCTAGGAACTGAGAAAGTCTCCTATTGACCAATTTTTCTACGACCTTGCTCACTCCCGGCAGTAGGGAGATAGGTCGGTAATTAGTCAGATTCTCGGGGTCCAGCGTAGGTTTCTTCAGCAGGGCTTTTACCACCGCCTTCTTCCAGCTTGAGGGTACGGTTCCTTGTTGGAGTGAGGTGTTAATCAAGTGGGTAAGGGAAGGGATGATAGTGGGGGCTACCTCTTTAAGGATACGGAGGGGAGCAGGGTCGCTAGGGGAGCCGCTCTTCATAGAGTTGAACACATTACTCACCTCGTCTACCGTGACCTGGCCCCACGTGGACAGGCAGGTGGTGGTGTGTGGACAAGTGATATTTTCCTCAGGGCTGGAGGGGGGGATAGATTCCAGAATTAGTCTAATTTTGTCGTGGAAGAAATTGGCTAGTTTCTGGCATTTCTCCAGATCGGATTTAGGATCGGCCGTGGGTCCCGTTCCTTGTCCTTGGGGTTTAGACAGCTCTTTAAGGATTGCGTATGCTTCCTTACTGGAGCAGCCTGCTTTCTCTATTCTCTCCTGAAAAAACATGCTTTTGGTTTTATGAATAGCAGTTTTATAATTCAGGAGAGAAATAGAGTAGAGGTTCTTGTTGGTTGCTGTTTTGTCGCGCCTCCAGGAGCGTTCGGTTTTTTTACACTCTTGACGTAGAGTTTTAAGCTCAGGAGTGTACCATAAAGCTGGTGGTATTCTTTTAGGTTGTTTCCGAGTGGTAGTTATCGGAAGCAATGTATCCAGAGAGGAAGTGATCCAGTCGCTGAATTGACTGTCAGCTATATTGGGATCAGATGAGAGCGCAGGGGTGGACTCTGCAAGAGAGGTGGCCCAAATCTCCGGGGATAGTTTGCGCCATTGTCGGTCGGTGACTTGGATTTTTGGGATCGAATGAGTGGAAGTGGGGATTTCCCAAGAAAAGGGTACCAAAAAGTGGTCAGTCCAGGGTAAGGTCACCGGTGGGTCAGTGGTCATAGTTGCTATGTTGGTGAGGATCGGGTCCAATAGATGGCCTTTATCATGAGTGGGCTCTTTATTCACTAGACGGATGTCTAGAGATGTTAAGTCGCTCCTAATGTCCGATGCTGCTCGATCCGTGGGGTCCAAGAAATGGACATTCAGGTCACCTAGTATGAGGAAATTGGGGGCAGAGGAAGCTAGTTGTGAACTGGATTCAACAACAGCATTGATGAAATTACCCGGGGCCCCTGGTGGGCGGTAGATAAGAAGCCCTGCCAGGGTAAGGGCTGGGGCGACTTGGATGGAGAATTGACCGCTCTCGCAGTCCTCAATACCAGCGTTGGTCATACGGCAGGTAAATTGTTCCCTGTGGATTATGGCTATCCCGCCTCCTCTCCCTCTAGGTCTATTAAGTGCTTGACAGATATACCCGGTGGGAAGGGCCGTGACAACATCCGAGTCGGTATTGTCAGAAAGCCATGTTTCTGTTATGAACAAAAGGTCAAGCTCCTGGTTCTGAATTAGGAGGTTCATTTCGGTGGCATGTTTGGGGAGGGAACGGCAATTAAGAAGTCCTAGTTTCAGGGCAGTGATGGGTGGTTTCAAGGTGGAGGTCAGATTGCATTGTGAACAGGTCGAGAATGTCTTACCTGCAATAAGCGAGTGGTGGCAGGCTAGGGTATTCTTAGGTCGTAGGTTTGTTTTTTCCTTTGAAAAAGGTGTGCAAATCACCGTGGTAAATTTGCAAGAATCTTAATAAATGTACATAAGGTAAAATTGCAGCAGAGCGTTTGGTATTTAGAAATGTTAAAATAGAATTAATTTGCTTTAAACCGATGTTTAATTGCTTCCAAACAGCGTTTGATTGCTTCAAACCGATATTTGACTGTGAAGGTTACTAGAAACACGAAGAAAATGCTTCATACTACATTAAGATGGCCGCCTTGAGCGTGAATAGGTGCGCGATGACGTGCACGATGTTATTATCCCAGAATGCAGTGCGCGATGACGTGCGTGATGTTGTTATCCCAGGATGCAAAGCGGGACTAGAAACGGACTCGTTGAAGCTCGAGAGGAATCTCGAGGTGAGTTCTTGAAATGTTTTGTTTCAAAGTATTGTCACTTAAAACGTAAACAGGAACAGTACATCAAAATAAACAGAGAAAAGTGCACAAAACACGCTCGTAGAAAACCGCTCGATGAATGCGGTGAGAAAGGGTAACTGCTTGGTGAATGCGCTCGAGACAGGGAAACCGCTCGATGGATGCGGTAGAAAGCTGAACACAAACGAATGCGCAAAGAGACAAAAACCAATGAGGTGACTCACGGACTCGATTAAGATGAGCTGCACCAAAAGTCCATTCCCTCAGCACACAAGCAGATCGAAAGTCCTTTCCAGTAGGCAAAATCCAATTTTGCATAAAACAGGAATGCAGATAGACAAGTGAACGCTGTCTTCCAAACTCCACTGCTCCCAACGTCGCCAATAATTGTGTAGTAATTGACACTACACAATGAGTAGGTTCAAGTGGGTTTATTCAAGAGAAGAACAGCTTAACAACCACAGGAGGAAAAGGATGTCTTCTTCATCAGTCTAGCAGTAACAGTGACATTCAAGAGAAAACATTCTAACATCCTAACACTCTACTGAGTGACATGGGGAAGGTTCCAGATGACATAGGATAATGGAACACCACATTCACCTTGTAAAATAGGTATATCTCCAAGAAATTATGGCATTACAGAAAATTCACTTAAGATAAAAATGGTAAACAGAAAAAAAATGTTTGGTTGCAACAACAACAAAAAACACATTTAAAAACATAAATTTTTAGGATGTTATATTTTGTTATGTCTATTTGTTTCATGCTTATCACTCGCGAGGGTACCCAGGAGACTCACAGATGCCTGTTCTTGTGTAAGGGGGGTCAGTGAAGTTCCTTGAAGTGTGGGTGATGTGAATGAGCCGTGGTAGGTTTACGATGAATCTTGCCACAGCGTTTTGGATGGTTGGAAGCCTGTTGAGAAGCTGCTTGGTGATACTGGCATAGAGTGTTTTGCCGTAATCAAGTCTGCTGGTTATCAGGGCCTGTGCAACAGTTTTCCTAGTGTGCTTTGGTAGACACTTGAAAAATGTTCGCAACATCCTCAGGATGTGGGAGCAGGAATAAGTCACCACATTTATTTGGGTTGTCATGTTGAGCTCGTGATTCCTATGTGTCTGACATGGGTGGTGGGGATAGGTGTGGAGCTGAGGTCTGCCGGCCACCAGGTAGTGTACAAAGCAGAGGTTTTTCTTCTGAAGATCTCCACTTCAGTTTTATCTGAGCTGAGCTTGAGGACGCCGGATCTTATCCAGGCGGCTACCGTCGTCATGCAGGTGGCGAAGTTGTTTTTTTTCATGGGAAACTTGCCCGACAAAGAGTATCCGTTGGGTACTGTCTGCAAAGGAAAATATGTTGATGTTGTGTGATCTGATGAGGTCTGCCAGTGAGGTCAAGTAGATGTTGAATAAGGTCGTACTGAGAGATGATCCCAGGTGGACTCTGCAGATGAGGTTATTGTCTTCTGATGTATAGGGTGGCATGACGACTTTCTGGGCCCTTCCTGTGAGGAAGGAACAGATTCATTTGAAGGTGGTCCTTGAATGCCTGTTTTGTGTAATCTTTTGATCAAGATAAAGTGAGAGACTGTATTGAAGTCAGCTGAGAAGTCAAGGAGTATGATGGCAGCTATTTCTCCTCAGTGGAGGATAATCCTGATGTCTGCTGTTGTGATGAGGGCAGTCTCGGTGCTGGACTGAACCTAAACCTGATTATGTGGCGTCTTGTAGTTGGTGTGCGTCGAAATAGTGGGCGAGTTGCTGGTTAATGGCTTTCTCCATGAGCTTGGCTGGGTTTGGCAGAAGGGAGATAGGTGAACTGCATTGATCATCCTGTGTTTCCAAGCATCTGGGAATGTTGTGGTTATGATAGAGATGTTCAAGATGCAGGTGAGTACTTCGCTGTTTGGGGAGGTACCCATGTTGTAAATGTGGCGGGGGCAGGAGTCCGTCGATGCCCCAGAGTTGATGGTCCTCTTGATCTTGGCTTGTTTCTTCCACTGTGATTGCTTCCCAGGTAGTCATGGAGTGTTCGTGATTTCTTTGGGGGAGGCTGGAGGTGAGAGTGAAGGGGAATGTCGGGGGTCAAAATTTTTGTATGAAGAGGAGTTAAAACCAGAAACATTCACATAAAGGATTTAAAGATTGTAATAGGAGATTGGGCAAGAAATAATATAACAGATAATTAAGGGTGATGGTGTAAGGTAGATACGGTTCAGGGTTACAGTAAGTGTTATGCTCAGGGTCACAGTTAAGGTAAGAGTAACATCACCGTGTTCTGTTTAGAGACACTGCCAAGTTTATATTATAAAAGGGTGGAGAAAGGATTTTTTTGTATAAATAAATGGTGGATCACCATACTGAAATGATTGGTTGCTGCACAAGGAAGAACAACTGTAGGCTTGCTGGTAAGTCACTGAGTTATTCCACAGGTAGACAGGTGGACATAACAGAAGTCCAGAATGTATAATGGTAGACCCCACATGGCCATATGTTGGGTTTCGGTCCAAGGTTGATCTTTCATAGCGCTATGGAAGATCCTACATAATGCTACTGTGGGGCTCAGCTGAGGCCCAAGAATGTACTACATGATACATATGGAACACGCAAAAAGACACAAGTCCAGTTCGAGTTTCAACACACACAAAAATAACCATACACAGGGTGTAACACTCCTCCATTCTTCCACTAGACAACACATGCCTCACTTGCAACTGCCCCTACAATAAGATAGAACTCAGAAGAACAAGAATAGAATAAGACCAAGAAGGCAAATGTCTTTAATTATATATACACACACCTTAAAAAAGGTACAAACTTACAGCATTAAAAACAAACAAATAAGAGGAAATCATCATGAGTGACATACTACAGTAGCCACAGTTATCAAACCCACTCTATACAACTGAACCAACATGCTGCTAAGCACACACTATTCCCATCTCTAATTGACTGAACAAATGTGCAAGCACAGTTGTGATCATGTAGATTGGAATCAGCATGCCCTGAGCTGCACACAGTTGTCATTTCTAAGAAACTGGAAAATGTGATACACGTCCAGGGTATCATGTGCATGGAACTGAGAAAAACAAAAAAAGCATGAATTGATTTTCTGCCAGTGGTAATTAGCCTGGGGAATGCTCCAGTGTATGTTTTTGATTGCTGCCACTGCAGTCTAGAATCAACACTACACAGAAAAGCCTTGGACAGGGTGCGGCAGGTATCTCAGGACATGGGCAAGAAGAGGACATCGGAGGAACAAATCGGGATGGGGCGCTGCCTGAGCCCGAGGTGGCTTGTGATGATAATTCAGCACACTCCATGAAGAAGATACAACTGCTTCTCTGAACAGGAAGAGGCAAAGGAGAATTTGTGGACGCTAGAAAAAAGCTGTAGGAATTTTGGACTGATCAACCATCTTACCGTTGTCGATGCCTCCAACCCTCTCGGATCTACATTCAACACTCGAGCTGCTTGTCCCATAGATGGGCACATTGTTGGAGGAAGTATCAAAGGGGTCAAGGAGAGATCAGTCCAGTCCAATTAAGGAGGCAGGATCAAGGGAAGCTGATGTCTCCCATGGAAAAGGCAGAGCCAGGCGAGTGAAACATCTTGTGCTCAAGGGTGCTGGATGTGGAGCAAACGGGACTTTGAGCTGTAGCTTCCCGTCTTCCCCTGGTGAAGATGATGGTCAGTCTGTTGAAACTCGAGGTTTTTAAGAGCAAAGTCAGGACAGGCCCACCTTTAGAGAAGTAGGAAACCTATATTACACATTTGTAGAAAAGAACTAGAAGACTCTGCATAAAAAGAGGAACGCTAATATCGACAGACAACAAAAAAGAGATAGAGTCTAAAGACAATGTTGTGTGGCTGTTTCTATAAAAGTATAACAATTTCATCAAAAAGTGATAATTACAATAGACAGTAAGTGCGTGAGAAGGATGTTAGCATGATCAGCTGGGGAAAAGATGGATACGAACCCATGCCGCAAGGGGAAAAACGCTTGAGTCCTCGAGAAAAAGAAACAGGAGAAGAGGGAGAAGAAACTTCACCTCAATGTCCCAGCAGAGTGAATAGAAAAATGGTCAAGGCCATCTCTGGAGAGTAAAGTAAGTCCACATCTTAAGCCCCTCTACACTGACTTTTCAAATCATGCTAGATATACAAAAATAGGGTATCTGGTCCCTATTCAGTTTTCCCATTGTATAATCAGAAGTCCAAAGAATTTGGGACAGGCTTTACTGCCCCTCTACCAATCATACCCATCTCGGCTCGGGAGAACGGGATTGAATTAACACAGAATGATGGGCACCGGAAAGATAGTACAAGACCATCTACAAACGATAAAACTTTGGGTCAGACTCCAACTGGTCTTCTGTAGACATGTGAAGTATGGAACTAATTTAAAAAAAAACAAGAAAAGATGCAGCAAAAGAGGTGTTAAGGTGCTGATCTCTACAGACTGAAAGGTCAAGAAGATACATCTCAGAAATGTTCCACTTTCTCAACTTGATCAGAACAACACTGCAACTTTAGCAACAAAGATCGATGGAGATTGGTACCCAAAGGCGTTGTTGAATCAAAGAGTGCTTCAGCAATCTACAAGGCAAAACTGGTGTTAGATAATCATTGCCGAGGCGTGAGCTACCCTGAGATAACCAGCATTGTTTTTAAGCAAATTCGTACTCTCTGCATACCCGAAACAAAGATGCACCAATAGAAAGGACCAAAGCCTGAAATTAACAACTCTCAATAGGAGTCATCCTCATATGTAGTCTAACTCTGGATCAGTAGCAAGTTATTACCATGACATAAAATACAGATATTAAGGTATTGGTCTCTTTGATATCAGATGTTAAAGAAGAGTGTGAAGAGCAACCACATCAGAAGTCAACTATTGCTTGGGCCAAAGAAAAGTGGTCGTTGCCGACACAATGGAGGACCTCATCCGCCACATCCTTCTAGATCTCCACTGGATTAATCATACGCAGCAAATGCCAAAAAAACGTCTTGGAGATCAAAGCATAGTGGCTTGGCTTGAGGAACAAAATTGAGACTTTCCAGTGGGATCCATGCTGTAGAAGAAAGGATGGAAATTCTGGAACAGCATTGTCAGCACTTAATACCAGGAATATTCATGTAAAATGCTCCAGAATCAGATAGACAAACTAGAAAACTGTTTCAGAAACCTCAATTTTGCATTTTGTGGAGGTTTCTGAGGGGAGATTGATTAATAGTGGAATTAAAGAGTTTTGAGCAATCTTATGAAAGAATGGTTTCCCGAAGGCCTTTCAGGATAGAGGAAATTGGCAGTTACTAGGTTGGAACTAATCTAGTTCCAAAAACCAAAGTAAGAATGCCACCTTTAAAATGTCTTTCTTTTTTTAGGGCTACTGAATATCTTGACGGTGGCTGAGAACCTAGCTAAGAGGTTTAGCTATTCCCACCCAAAATGAGCATATGAAAATTAAAAATATTAACTTTAGGAATAAAACGATGAAAGATAGGCAAGTGTGAAAAGTATAGCCACTCCCTGGAACAGAGACCAAGAAAGGGCAGGAAAACAACATGATGAGGAGATACATTATAAAAATTAAGGGAAATATTTAGCCATCTATGTTTTTTACAATTGATTTTAATATGCGAATAGGTCATAGCAGAGCTGGCAGGCGAAGTGCATAGCCCAGTGATTAATTTGAGCCTGTGGTTTACGGTGCTCGGCACCAGCAGTTAATTGCCGGAACCTGCACTTACGACAGCTGCCGAATGGAGGCGCTGTTTGTGTAATTTAAAGATGAGCGGAAAAGCATTTGTTTGCTAATTCAATATACATTCAAAACAACTAATACCTGCCACCCAAGCCATTCTTAAAACTTTGGCAGCCTTGAACAGTCTGAAATGTCACACTTGTAGCACTATGATGGTTAGTAATTGTGTAGTACAGTGGCAATGTGTGGTGCAAACTGCGCTGCCCGCTTGTCAAGGGCCCCAGCACTCATTTCTTTTTTACAAATTAAGCACTGGCATAGCCCAAACACTAAACCCACATCTTCTATTAGATAACCCCTACGAACGCTTTATGAGGTGCAATGGGGTTGATGGTCACACTTATCTGCTAATCTGAGAGTCAAAAAGTTCAAAAATGGGTGGGAAGGGGTGTGAGATCATGAAATTTGAAGTTTGGTTGGAAGATGGTGGGAGGTGATGGATTAAGGGACCATAAAGAAGGTGGCAAGGTAATTCTGTAAGTATAGATTACGTAACTAAGTAAAAAATTAAAATAGTGACTAGGAAAATTATTATCTATTGATATGGAATGGATTGGCACTAAGGAGGTCTTTGTGCCCTTTTTGAGAAAACTAAAACTGGTGTAATCATGATGTAAGAATCTCAGTTTGTGTCTCGGGTATCCCCAATGTATAAAGACTTGTCCATGGGTACAGAAGTGCTTCATTCTAATGTTCCTTTTATTTTTAGCTATGTCAACCAACTAACAGGCACAAACTACTACTACTGACAAAAACAACTTACTACTACCTCTTTTAAATCCATTACCATCATTCTATCCTTACTCTAAACTCTATTAAGCACGCAAGAAATCAAGAACACAAGCCTAACACATAAAATGCACACAAAAATCATTTAACTAATCTGATAACTATTAACCTTTGATCCTGGGTTTCAGAATAGTGCGCTACTCGCCACAGAGCGCTTCAACGCTTCGTTAGGGCTTGTAAGCACTATATAAATACAATGTACAATTAAAATAACTCTCCAATAGCCAATGAGCAGAATCCACTCAAACAGGTTATGCTGGAGCTGGCAAAATGCTTCCCACGACAAGTTTAATGGGATGATACTATATTTTCACACTCACACTTCAAACTATTTCAAACTACTGCAAACTAGATACGGATTGGTCGATGTCTGAAAAGGATCTCATCAGTGGGGAACTGTTTGTACTTTTTATTTATTTATAAATAAAATGCATAATAGCCAGGATGGATGGTTATATCTTGACTTCAGATGTGTCAACCTGTATGGATATGGGTCTCTAATAATCCCCTGCATTATTGGATACATCATGTATTTTATTGTTTGTAAAATAGGGAGCTTGACCTCACCGAATCAATATTACATCTCTTTTTGAGAGCAGAAATGTCATGGTTAGTAGACGCCAAGCATCTAGTGAATATTTTCAGCTCAGGAAGAGACCTCATTGCGGCGAATCGTGTAGGAAAGTTTTAAAAGCTATTGTGGAAGTATTTTGATTTCATTTGCAGATGTAATATAAAAAAAAGGAAAGGTCAGAATATATTACTTATGTTACTCGTTTTGTAAATATTATCTATTTTTTGCTCTGCTCCAAATAAAAAATGTAAAACTAAAAGTCTCCCCTCAGCAACAACCCAATACTCAGGTAACACTAGCAGGTTCATTATAAATTTAGAGGCGCCTTCTCACCCAGGCTAGAGGTGAACCACGAGTAAACTTTGCAGGCAGGGAAAGGGGTAGGGCATGTCGTTTGTGCTGTGCCCTTTTCGTTTGGCTCCTGCCCATAAGAAGGGGGCGGGGGAGAGGAGGGGTAGCAAGATAATGGCTGTAAGACATACTTGTTGGCAGGCACACCCCACTATCTCTTCGGCTGAATAGACTCAAACCGGTTGTATAGTAAGGAGCTGTCACCACCTGGCCAGGAAGACACGGGTGGGGCTTGCAGCTGGAGCACAGCTTAGTTCTTTTATTTGCAAATAAAGTTCGTATTTTTTTTAAGCTCGTCACCAAATGAAATAACTTCTGCAGCAAAGTCTCCTTGATGAAAGGACACGGCCAGGTAAAGCATGTGCTGCTTCAATCCAGTCCCTTTAAGTTACATTACATTATATATATATATATATATATATATATATACATACATACATACATATACTGTCCCATTAGCAGCTAAACAACAAATTACCACCTCTTTACTTGCTGGGATATGGGCTATCCTTGTGCTTTCTTCCACGCAGAGCTGGATTGTCACAGCTGTCTGCTTTAATGTGCCTATTATCCGTCTTTGAGACTGCCAAGCTCAGAGAAGTAATAGGAAGTACGTGATCAGGTGGGGGTCTCAAATTACCTGCGAGCCTCCCTCAAACTCTCATGGTTTGATCCTATTCTAGTACCTGTAACCAGTGCTTGAAATGGAAAACTAGAAGTGCAGGTAACTAGAGTGCCTGCTTGTTTCTGAGGAGTGCAGGTACTCTCCCATTAAAAGTATTGCATTTCTCTTGAGACGTGCCTGTACTCTCCCCCTCAAAATAAAAAAGTACCAGTCAGTACCGGCCCATTTAAAGCACTGCCTGTAATGTTGATTCTTCTCGATAAACATATGGACAGTTGGTTACAAGTCCCATCCCCAGAGTAAAAAACACAAAACAACCCTCATCGCGAGAACTCGTGCACTGTAGCCTTGTTACTGCAACTTTTGACACTCTATATGGACTAGCCACGATGACTTCATCTACACCAGATGGTCACCATGGTTACAGGGGAGTTTGCTTCCTGCAAAGCTACTGTTCGGTTTAGAGGTATAATAAATGCCCCTAATATCACCTGGGACATACCAGGTAGTTCGTGGGGATTTCTGTCACACACTCTTGTGATCCTGCACTTCGGTACACTAGATGTAAACAGAAACTCCAACTCCCAGAATGCACCAAGATAAAAATGTCTGATGCTTTCAGTGCGTCGTCACTATATGGTTGTGAAGCGATCCCCATTTGGGCTCCGATGTGGTTGGTGCAATAAACGCGCTCATAACAAGTATATTGCGGTCTTGCGAAAGTTTACTTAAGTTATGGAGTCTCCTCCCGCTGCCCGCCCCGGCCTCCCTCTCTCCCGGCAGAGCCTTACCGTAGCTGCGGCTCCGCGCCTTCCGCTCGCAGCGGCCGAAGGGGAAGCGCTCGAAGGCCCGGCGGAAGAGGCACTGCCGCCCGCGGCTCGGGGTCCGCTCCGCCGCCATGGTGTCGAGGCGAGAGGCGGCCGCTGGGGGCGGAGGCAGGGGACGGCTTTCTGTCCTCCGACGGAAAAAGAAACAAGCCGCTGAGCACCTGCCACACCTCGGCGCCACCCCGCCTGAGCGACAGGGCCTTCATGGCAGCTGTGAGAGAAAACCGCGCACCTGCGCTACCGGGGAGAAAGCTGCAGGGCGAGCACTTTCCACGCGTGATACTCTCTGCTTTCCTCGCGTAATACTCTCTGCTTTCCTCGCTTGTTTGTAGTCAACGATATCCTGCAAGTTTGAGGGCTGCATGCTAATAGGACTAGGAGCACAGGCTTTAAGTGGGTCGGGTCTCTCGGGGTCTCACAACTGACTTGGAAACGGCCTTTACATTTGTTGCACTTTACACAGGAAACGCTGATTGATGTCTCAAAATGGCTATCTGAAAAAGGATTACAAAACCAGTAAGGTGACCATTTCAGTGAGTACCTCACTGAAATGAAAATTGCCTTAACCGTTTCACTTCATTTACTTCTCTGAGAGTATTTTCTTTTCTCAAGATGCTGTTTTTATGTAGTTTTTTTTAACGCATTTTATTAATTTTGTAGGTGAGCGACAAATTAACAGGGAGAGCTAAACCAAAGTCAAGGGTCTAGCTCGGATCTTTGAGCCCATGCACAAGCTGAGCTCTGAAAATATTTGCCATGTATATCATACAATGAGCATCACGTAAAATATAATAAAGTCTCTACAAAATTCTAAAAAGTTTAGTTCTTTAACACGTGGAAGCTTTGACATTAATAAGGCATATTATACCACTGAGAAGTACTTATTTAAACGTGATATTTGTGTAGTGCTCCTATTCTGACCTCAAATATTTGAAAGTGTTGTCGTACACTATAAGAAAAAAAAAGTTTTGGTGAAACAAAATATTTGCCTAAGATCACAAAATTTACACGGGGAAGGAGTGATTTATTCAGGTTTTCTGGTTTCACTTCATACAAATCAGCCAGTAAATGGATATCTCTTATTCTTTACTTATGTTAAGGCCAGGGCCTTAAGTGGGCCGGGTCTCAAGGGGTCTGAGCACCGGCAGTTTTTTTCAGGGGACCTCGAAACGGGTCTCTGTCGGGCTCTGTTTTGAGCCCTGGTACAGGCGGTCCGTTTTTTCCGGACTGCAGTGACAGCAGTTTGCTGTCACTGCAGTCTGGAAAAAAGTGCCAGGGCGCAAAACAGCCCGATAAAGACCCGTTTGGAGACAGTAAGCACATGGTTGTGCGCTGCCCACACTGCTCACGTCTTCTCACTAGTGGAGAAGTTACACCATGATGTCATGTCAGGTGAGCGTTGTGGGGGAAGGGAAATCCTTTAAAGAGTCATTTTCTTTCTGGATTTCCCTTCTCTTTCTGAAACGCAAGAGCAGCAACATTGTGGTAGGGTCACCAATACTTAAATTGGAAACTTTTTAAATATTATATGTAACAAGCCATAGTTACAGCTTATTTATCCTATGCAACTAATAACCATTGACAAACCCAATAGCCTGACTTATTGTAGGTATGATGTCACTTGTATCACATATCTGGATGCAATGACAGGAACCGCAAAATACAAGGCGGGTGTCACACTATGCTAAGCAAAGATTTTTGGAGTAAGTGTTTTACAGCCACGCCCCTAAGTACACTGGCCACGCCCCTTTGACAGACCCCCCAGTTTTTTCATCCCACTTAAAGCCCTGGTTAAGGCTTTGTTTTTACCTCCGTGCATTTTTCTGTAGTTTTTAAATGTAGCGCAAACTCGACCCGAGGGCGGCGCGCATTACATGAGCGGCCATTACAAGACAGGGAAGGTCATATGCATTGTTTATAGGCATGTGGAGATTAAGTGATTTTGCCCAGAACCACAGAATGTTGTGCCAACGCTGAGGCTCACCTGGTCCCCCAGTTCCACAGGTGGCAGTTCTGACAGTAACTCCACATCCTTGGTAGAGGGAGGGAGGCAGAAGCCACATGAAAGCTCAGCTCTTTACGGGCTCGAGGTTCCAACTGTACCTCAAGCTGAGCCAGAGCCCGGCTTCAGGCTCAAACCTGGCTCGAGCTTTCAGTGGCTCGCTCACCTCTACTTGTGGGTACCGTGAACTGTACGAGCTCAGGTTGTGTTTGGTCCTTCATAACCGACCAGTATTAAGAGCTCTAGAGATTTCACAGTGCCTGGCACTGTGTCATCAAGTTGTTCATAATACATGTTCATCCAATCCACGTCCCCTCTGCAGAACCCACACACATGTAATGTATAAATGTATGTAATGTATAGGCATTTATATAGCGCACTACTTACCCGGAGGGTCCCAAGGCGCTTCGACCGCTGCGAAACCCTTCCTGGCTTCCCTGAGAGATGGTCCCTTAATGGGTATCTCCAGGGTGAGACCAGGCATCCCCGGCGGTCTGGTGGGGCCGTTAGTGAAGATGAGGCAAGCTAATGCCCAGAGTTGCCGAGTGTGATCGCTGATCAGAGTGGGCACCGAGGCGAGAGAATTATCGAGTCCGCTGACCCTGGTCCAGAAACCTGCCGCGCCGGGATTCGAACCCTGGTCCCGGGCCGTCCTCTGCTCTCGGGTCTGCCGCCTCTGGCAATTGCACTTGCCACTTGTAATTGTGAGTATATGTGAAAGAGTGCAAAATATGTATAAAGTTGCTGAAGTATTGCCAGGGCAAAACTAAAAGAAAGCTAAGTGCTTAGAGGTGAATGTGTGTGGGGGATGGTGAAGAGAAGCAAATGCAAGAAGTAGGCACAGCAGGACAGCGCGAAAAGTGGGTGCTAAAGAGGAACGAGATGAGGTGTGAAATAGGCAGATGGAAGAATTCAGAAATATGTAGAGAGAAATAGGGTGCAAGTGTTTCACAGAGAAGTTGCAAATGCAAAGTGGTGTGAATAGCCACACAAGTGTTTTTATTTTTTTTAAAGTGTAAATGTTTTACTACAAGAATATGTCAGCCACATGTTTGCTCTCCCGTAAAGAGTTACGACTCCATGGAAAATCCCTAAATGCATTATCAACAGTGAACCTCCATCTGCATCCACATAGGCATAAATACTCTGGAATTGGTTTGTCCTAATGCATACTTTAGTTGTCCCTCTAGTAGAGTTAGCTTGCCTATATTCAACTGCTATTGCCTACGCAACCAGCAGACACCAAGGATGGAGAAGTTACAAAACCACATGAACTTCACCAGAGTGTCAGGACCCCACAAGTCTCGCCTGTTACTTGTGGAGCTATCTCGCAGGGATGACGTGAGCAACCTCCTCCGTCCCCCTCCCTACCTGATCCAAAGCAGAACGTCCAGACCTAGGCAAGGATGGGACCAGGGGAAGCTGTCATGAAGCAGGGTAGGGATGTCATCAGTGAAGTCCGGGTGGAAGTCCTATCAGTCAGAGGACTTTTTCTGTGTGTCGCCAGCTATATAGGGACAAGCAAGCGGTTAGTGAGTCTACAGCCCCTCTGCCTAGGTCATACACACAACAACCATACAATAGAACCAGAGTGTAAACAAGAACTGCAGTCACCTGGATTGTAGACATGTCCTCCTGAAAGAAGACCTTCCCGGAATAGTATAGGATAACCAAGTAGCTTCAGCTTTAGTGGCTCCCCAAGGAGGAAAGGTCGGTGCCAGTACTTTCACTGATAATGATGCTTTCAAAAACAGCAGTTCAGAACATGACCACGCTTCCCTGTGCGAGTCGTGGTGAGGGAGAAAAAGGCGCTCCTGCACTGTGGAAAGTAACAAATCGCGTCCATGCTATCCCAGTGCGTGACGCAGTAGTAGGGGGCAAGGTGCTCCTGCATCTGGGAACAAACAAAGCCGCGTTTACGCTATCCAAGCGTGACGTGGTAGTAGGGGGCAAGGTGCTCCTGCACATGGAAACAAACAAAGCCGCGTCTACGCTATCCAAGCGTGACGCGGTAGTAGGGGGCAAGGTGCTCCTGCACCTGGAACCAAACAAAGCCGCGTCCACGCTATACAAGCGTGATGCGGTAGGGGGCAAGGTGCTCCTGCACCTGGAAACAAACAAAGCCGCGTCCACGCTATCCAAGCGTGACGCAGTAGATTGAAGGTCAGCGAGGCACTCCTGCAGTGGGAATAGGGCGACCCATAAGGGTCCAGAAGAGGCTGGAACTCAAGGGTCCTTGGAAGCACAGCAGCGCCATTAACCAACAGTACCAGAAGCAACGACTGGTCTATGCGCCATGGCTATAAGCGGTCCACCTGGAAGTGCTTCTCGAGTTCTGGTGCACTTCCTGTGCTGAAGGCTAGACTGCTGACTTGTCTAGCGGCGCGCTGCTCACAGGAAAACCGGAACCCACCGCAAGCACTCTGTCGTCCCAGGCAGAACCATGACAGTACCCCCAACCAAGAAGAAACCCCCACCTAAACGGGAGTAGCAGGGCGGGGTTTGCACGGGTTCCGTGTGTGGAAGGCACAAACCAGCAGGGGTGCATGACGCACATGGGACAGGGGTTCCCAGGACCGCTCCTCCGGTCCATACCCTTTCCAGTCCACTAAATAATAAAGTCACTCCCTGGTTCTACGGGAATCAAGGATGGCCCTCACCTCATATTCCTCGTGGTCGTCCCTGAGGATGGGGGGCGGAGGACCAGTAACACGTGTCTCAGGATGGGCAGGACGAGGAGGGAAACATGGAACACTGGGTGAATTTTCATGTGTTGTGGTAGTGTGAGTCTCATAGCTACCCGGCTGATGATTTTCTCAATGGGAAAGGGACCAACGTATCTCGGAAGCAGCTTTTTGGGTCCATGAACATTGAGATTCTTTATTGACACCCATACCTCGTTCCCGTTTTTGTATTCTGGTTCTTGTAGCCTGTGAGCATCAGCGTGGTGTTTGTAGTTTTCTTTGAAGTTTGCAAGCTTGAACCGGGCCTTTTGCCACAAGTCATGCAAAAGGGCGTGGTACTCTTGTACTGTGGGTATATGGCAGAATAATGGCTTTTCCCATGGCTCTGATCGGGGATTTCGTCCTTGCAGACAAAAAAAGGGTGACATGCCGATGGACGTATGTTTGCTGTTGTTGTATGCATACTCTACCATCCAGAGTACCTCCGACCATTCTTGTTCTATAGACAACAGCAAACAACGGAAGTATTGTTCCAGGGTTTGGTTTGTTCGTTCTGCTTGCCCATCGGTCTGTGGGTGGTAAGCTGTTGATAGACGAGTTTCCATGCCCATGTTTCTGCATGTCTCACCCCAAAACCTGGATACGAATTGGGGAACCCCTGTCCGTGATGAGAACTGAAGGCACCCCATGCAAACGGATCACGTTGTGTGCGAAGATCAGGGCTAATTCGGGTGCTGATGGTAGTTTTTTCAAGGGAACGAAGTGTGCCAATTTTGTCAAGTGTTCTACAATAGTAAGGATGGCGGTAAAGGCGGTTTTAGTTTTGGGTAGCTCAACTACGAAGTCCATGGATACCGTATGCCAGGGGTAAGGGGGTACAGGGATTGGGTTCAAAAGTCCTACCAATGGACTGGAATGGATCTTTCCTTGTGCACAGACAGTACAACGAGCTATGTAGGACTGGACTGCATTGTCCATGGAAGGTCACCAGAAGTGTCTGCGTAAGAGGTCCAGGGTTTTGTGGACCCCTGGATGGATGGTAGGTGATGTTGGTGGCATAGGTACAAGGCTTGTTGTTGATGGTCCTCCAGGGAGAGGTAGTACTAGTCTCCTTTGAACAGAAACCTATCCCGTGCTGTGGCCCCTTCTGTGTCCCCGAGCCACTCCTCTGTTTCCTTTTGCTTCAGGTCTTCCTGCAACTGGTCGAAGAAGGAAGAGGAAAGGACAACCCCTTGAAAGCAATGTTCAGGAAGGATCAGCATGGGTTCGGCTTTGGATATGCTTTCTTCGGTGTCATCCAGTCTGGACAGGGCGTCTGCCTTGGCGTTTTCCTTCCCAGGGCGATGAGTGATCCGGAACTGGTATTCGTTGAAAAACAGGGTCCATCTTAATTGTCTGGAAGTGAGGGCTCTGGCAGAACGGAGGAATTGCAGGTTTCTGTGGTCGGTGTATATGGTCACTGGGTGTCGGGCGTCCTTGAGGTAATGACGCCATTCCTCAAAAGCAGCTTTGATGGCAAGTAATTCCCGGTCTGATACAGTGTAATTGCGTTCCGCTGGTAGCAATTTGCAGGAGAAAAAGGCCACAGGATGTAACAGGCCTGTTTCGGTGTTGCGTTGTGATAGCACCCCTCCCAGGGCGTTTAGTGATGGGTCTGATTCCACTATGAAGGGTTGTTCGGGATTAGGGTGCCGTAGAAGAGGAGCGCTAGAAAACCTTCTCTTTAGTTCCCAAAACGCCTCCTCCGCTTCTGGGTTCCAGGAGAACTTCACCCCTTAGCGCAGTAAGCTGGTGATGAGCGTAACAATGTTAGAGAAACCGGTGATGAAACGCCTATAATAATTGGCGAACCCCAGGAACCTCTGGACCTGTTTGACGGAACAGGGCGATGGCCATTATAGGACAGCCTCGACTTTTCTGGTGTCCATTCTGATCCCATCAGGGGTGAGTATGTGTCCTAGGAACTCGACCATGGTGGTGTGAAAAACACTCTTCTCCAGCTTCACATAGAGGCTGTGAAGCTGAAGTTGTTGCAACACAGAACAGACATGATTTATGTGTTCTGGAATGGTATTGGAGAAGATCAAGATGTCGTCGATATAAACAACACAAAAGCGGTCGAGGTACTCTCTCAAGACTTCGTCGATGAAGTACTGGAACACTGCCGGAGTGTTGCAGAATCCGAAGGGCATGACTAGGTACTCTTATAGACTGTATTTCGTGCGGAATGCAGTCTTCCATTCATCGCCCTCTCGGACTCTGACGAGATGGTAGGCTCCTCGTAGGTCCAGTTTGGTATATATGGCAGCGTCTTTTACTTGATCCAAGAGGTTGGAAATGAGCGGCAAAGGGTACCGGTTCTTGATCGTTATGGTGTTTATGACTCTGAAGTCGATGCACGTCCTTAAGTACCCCTCTTTCTTTGACACAAAAAAGAGAGAAGAAGAGACAGGTGATTTGGAGTGGCGTATGAAACCATTTTGTAGGAACTCATCCAGATAGATACGTAAGTGGTGGTTTTCCTTCTCCGTGAGTGAGTACACACGGCTACAAGGAAGAGTTGATCCAGGAGTGAGGTCTATCCTGCAATCGAAGGGGCGATGTGATGGCAAAGTGTTAGCCCCCTTCTTGTCAAATACCGAGGCCAGGTCTGCATATGCTTCTGGTATGTCCTCCAGAGTGACCGTCCCCATCCCCATCAAGGGTACTGAACGGACTTGTATGGTATCGCCCCCTGATGTGACTTCTTGTGGATAGCAGGTAGTGATGCAATGGTCGGAGTCAAGGGTCACGATCCGGGTCTTCCAATCGATGTGGGGGTTGTGGGTCACCAACCAAGGAAGCCCCAGAATAAGCTTGAACTGAGGAGCGTCAATCACGGCAAAGGTGATAGGTTCTGTATGCTTGTTCACGCACGTCATTTGCAGAACTTCCGTCTGGTACCGTATCAGCCCAGAGGTTAGGTCGGTGCCGTCCACCACTTTCACGCTTTCTGGTTTGTTCTTGGTTATAGTCAGGATGCCCGGTCCCTCCATGTAACAGGTATCAATGAAGTTTCCGGTGGCACCAGAGTCGATGAGGGATGTGACCGTCCATGTCTGTCCTGTCAATGACTGTAATGTAACTGTGATTCCCATATGTCTGATGTTAGTAAGGGATTCCATGAGAGGGGCCCGCATGGAGGAAGAACCCAGTAGACCGACCCCTTTGTCTACTGTGTTTTGTCGTTTCCTGCTTCTTCTCTGCGGGTTACGAAAGGGCGTAGGGTTTGTTGGTTCTGGTCTTAGCGGGTTTCACAGGACATTCCTTGACAAAATGCCCACTCTTGCCGCAGTACAGGCATAGGTTTTGTTTCCTCTGTTTTTCTCTTTCTTCCCGGGTTAGGGGACCTTGGCCGCCACTGATTTACATTGGTTCGGGTGCTTCGAGGGTCTACCCTGGTTCACTCCTGGTTTTCTCTCGGAACGACATGAATCGGGGTTCGGTGCCCCTGGCTTTTTCATTTTTTCTGCTCCTGCAGCCTGGTCAATGAAGGAGCCAATGTCATCTGGAGGTTCTGACTGTTGCGAGAGAAGATCCTTGATGTCGTCTCGTAACCCTCTATAGAACACAGACACCTGTTTGGACTCTGGCCATCTGGCTTCAATAACCAGTCTGTTGAAGGTGGTAATAAAATGCAGCAGGTCGGAGGAGCCTTGTTTCAGGTTCAAGATCTCATTGTCTGCGGCTTGTACGGAGGTGATAGAGTTATATTTAGACCAACGTGACAGACCCCACAGGGTACCCATCACATTCATTGTATCATTGGCAGAAATAACCTTACGGAGCAATTATTTCAAATTCGAAAATGACTTCTTTGTCCAGATCAAAGGCACAGCCATGGGCTGTCCTTATGCGCCGGAAATGGCAGTGCTCTATATGGCACAATATGAAGAAAGATTCATATATAATAACAACCCATTTTCAGACAAAATAATTCAGTGGGTGAGGTATATTGACGACGTCTGGCTCCAGTGGCAGGGGAGCCAGCCTGAGTTAGACCTCTTCCACGGATGGCTGAACTACAGGCACAATGACATCAAATTTACATTGGAATCCAGTAGATGCAAAATGACTTTTCTTGACGTCACAGTAAGAGTTAGCGAAGAAACACTGACAACTACATTACATAAAAAAGCAACAGACAGAAACACCATTCTGCATTACACAAGCTCACACCCACAGTGCTTAAAAGACAATTTGCCCTTCGGGCAATTACTGAGAATAAGACGCAATTGCACCAATGTGACAGACTTTGAGTCACATGCAACGTCTTTTTGCAATGAGATGGCAAAACGTGGCTATCCAAAAAAGCTTTTGAAACACTCAAAAAAACAGGCCCGGTTCACCCCGAGAGAAAACCTCTTACAAGCAAAAGAAAAAGGCAAACTTGAGAAATTGGTCTGTGTGACGACATATGGTCGTCACACAAATCAATTCAAACGCATCATTCTAAGAAATTGGCATCTATTGGAAACATTAGAACATCCCTTACAAAAACCAATTTTTGCTATGCGAAAAAATACAAGCATAGGCCAACAACTAATACGGGCCGATAGCTATATTCCCAAGCCAAAGAGCGACCACATAGCACAGTGGAATCTGAAACCTATATGTGGGCATCACAAATGTGGCAACTGCGTGTCGTGTTCAACGACACTTGAAGGTAATCTTTTCGACCATAATGGGATCAAATGGAAACACAACGCTTTCACAAATTGTAAGACCAAAAATGTGGTCTATGCTGTGGTTTGTCCGTGCAATGGAGTATACATTGGGAAGACTTGCCAGCCAATTAACGCAAGAATCACGCAACATCGGTCTAGAATAAAGAAAAAAGTTTCATCTGCGCCGATGGTTGAACACTTTCTGGATCATAACCATGGCGAAAATGACTTTAAGTGGACAGTCTTGTTTTGGGTCGACCCCAAACATCAAACTAATGTTGAGGTTGTCTTATTACGAAAAGAGGCATACCTCATCATGATATTCGACAGCGTGAATAAAGGCCTTAACTGCATGAGTGAAATCAATAGAATATGAGGGTCACAAGCACGGTAATTACTGTAGAAACTACAGCTTCCAGAATGCATTGCAGCACTACACAATGCCCGTGATGAACTGATTGGCCCAATACACATCATGTGATAGGAAACTGAAGTAGGATTACAAGCACACCAAGAAGGGTTCTGCAGCCTCCATGAACTCGTGGTAGTGACACTGACATATGCTCAGACCCGCGCTCCTTTACGGTAAGAATCAAAAGCCCTGCTCGCGGTTATTCTCTTCACTAAGGTCAGACCTTGAAAGTGACCCGTTATTCCTCTGACTTGTTTCAGAAATTAATTGCTTGGAAAACATACCGTCTCATTGATGTGCCCTTTAAAAGTAAGTTTCCTCACTAGCATTGAATATTCCATGCCCGTTTTTCGTTTCACAAAACACTGACGTGTGGCCTCCAATTTTTTCACACAGATGTAAAACAATTTGGGACCCAAGGCCCACAAAGACAACATTAACGCCACGAAAATCATTTTGTGGTAGGTAACATAAACATCTCTGAGTCGGCCTGCACTAACAAACATTAATTAACCATTTCCACTCATTGCAACTTTACTCCATTGCAGAGTGACTTCCACAGCTTAGATGACGCTTTAAAGGTCAACGCGCTCCCTGTTTTTTCAAATAAAAAAGGTATGCTGTACTGGCTTTATGCCATTATTTATGAAATTCGAATAGATTGAGGATTGTCTCTTTTTTTTAAAAAAAAACTCTTTCCAACCTTTTCTTTCCAAACAGTCTCCAAGGATTCGATTTATCATGCCCTGATGAGAGTCCTGCAATTCAGACAGTGGGACTCGAAACGCGTAGGCATTTATCCATCTAAAGACATTTAATGTCAGATGCAGCTGATGGCTACACGTCAGCTTTTGTCCTGTATCAAAAAAACAATTTGAGACTCCAACAGGATCTAGGGCAGCAGCCTAAAAAAAACTCCCTCTGTTCGCCCTATATAAACTATACGCATGATTGAAAAAATTCTTTTTGTTCACTGTTTTGGTAATTTTTTCTACATGTATATTTGTGATTTAGAAACACAATTTTTTGTATAATTATATGTTCATGTTTTTTCACTGTACAGAATATTAATTTGTTGTATAGTATGTTGAAAAATGTATGGCAATACGTGAAGTTGACGACGTTTTTGCTCTGCCTTTAAAATGTTTCTGAGATATGACTAAAAAGAAAAATGACACAAAAATAATTGTTGGGATTTACTAATAAATTATGTTTATCCTTTTTCAAAAATCGGTTGCTTAAATTCATGTTAGAGGTCTAGCTAAAACCCCCTTGTTTGAGAAAATTGTACGAACGTGTGGCGGGCGAACATTCGCCGGAGGGTTTCCTTAAAGACGGGAAGGCGATAAAGCATAGGGTCATCGTTTTCGACCAAGGCTGTGGACCACTGGGCCGCATCTCCTCCGAGGTAGGACAAGATAAAGCAATCTTAGAGGCGTCGTCGGGGAAGGCAGAAGCACGTGCCATGAAGTGCAGCTGGCATTGATTCAGGAAAATGCTGTATTTGGTGCTGTCACCATAGAAGCGTTCTGGGGTGCTAGCTGGACTGGGTGTGGAGTAATCACCTGTATGGGTGGGTTCTGGCGGTGTGGGTCGGAACTGGCCCCCCGTAGGTAAATGTAGGAGGGCGTAAGACACCTCCATGTGTGGGTCTGCTGGCAGGGTCTGGACCCCAAGCCCCTGTTTGCCCCGCAGCTACCTGTCCCTGCAGTGTCGTAATGTCCTGTCGCAGACTCAAGTTACCCGCCTGTATGCAGGTCAACATGGCTGTGATGTCCTGTAGAGTGATATCGGGGTTGCTCATGACGTCCAGGCGAGATATTCAACGTGGGCTTCTAGTTCTGTCAGGACCCCACAAGTCTCACCTGTTACTTGTGGAGCTATCTCGCAGGGACAACGTGAGCAACCTCCTCCGTTCCTCTCCCTACCTGATCCAATGCAGAACGTCCAGACCTAGGCAAGGATGGGATCAGGGGAAGCTGTCATGAAGCAGGGCAGGGATGTCGTCAGTGAAGACCGGGTGGAAGTCCTATCAGTCAGAGAACTTTTTCTGGGTGTCGCCAGCTATAAAGGGACAAGCAAGCGGTTAGTGAGTCTACAGCCCCTCTGCCTAGGTCATACACATAACAACCATACAATAGAACCAGAGTGTAAACAAGAACTGCAGTCACCTGGATTGTAGACGTGTCCTCCTGAAAGAAGACCTTCACGGAATAGTATAGGATAACCAGGTAGCTTCGGCTTTACTGGCTCCCCAAGGAGGAAAGATCGGTGCCAGTACTTTCACTGATAATGATGCTTTCAAAAACAGCAGTTCAGAACATGACCACGCTTCCCTGTGCATTCTGTGGTGAGGGAGAAAAAGGCGCTCCTGCGCTGTGGAAAGTAACAAATTGCGTCCACGCTATCCCAGTGCGTGACGCGGTAGTAGGGGGCAAGGTGCTCCTGCACCTGGAAACAAACAAAGCCACGTTCACGCTATCCAAGCATGACGTGCTAGTAGGGGGCAAGGTGCTCCTCCACCTGGAAACAAACAAAGCTGCGTCCACGCTATCCAAGCGGGACGCAGTAGGGGGCAAGGTGCTCCTGCACCTGGAAACAAACAAAGCCGCGTCCACGCTATCCAAGCGTGACGCGGTAGGGGGCAAGGTGCTCCTGCACCTGGAAACAAACAAAGCCGCGTCCACGCTATCGAAGCGTGACGCGGTAGGGGGCAAGGTGCTCCTGCACCTGGAAACAAACAAAGCCGCGTCCACGCTATCGAAGCGTGACGTGCTAGTAGGGGGCAAGGTGCTCCTCCACCTGGAAACAAACAAAGCTGCGTCCACGCTATCCAAGCGGGACGCAGTAGGGGGCAAGGTGCTCCTGCACCTGGAAACAAACAAAGCCGCGTCCACGCTATCCAAGCGTGACGCGGTAGGGGGCAAGGTGCTCCTGCACCTGGAAACAAACAAAGCCGCGTCCACGCTATCGAAGCGTGACGCGGTAGGGGGCAAGGTGCTCCTGCACCTGGAAACAAACAAAGCCGCGTCCACGCTATCGAAGCGTGACGCGGTAGGGGGCAAGGTGCTCCTGTACCTGGAAACAAACAAAGCTGCATACACTCCATCCAAGCATGATGCGGTAGGGGGCAAGGTGCTCCTGCACCTGGAAACAAGCAAAGTCGCGTCCACGCTATCCCAGCGTGACGCGGTAGATTGAAGGTCAGCGAGGCACTCCAGCAAGGGGAATATGGTGATCCATAAGGGTACGGAGGTCGCTGGAACTCATGGGTCCTCGGAAGCAGCAGGAGCGCCAGTAATCAACACACAGTACTAGAAGCAACGATGGGTCTATACGCCGCGCTGCTCACGGGAAAACCGGAATCCACCGCAAGCACTCCGTGGTCCCAGGCAGAACCATGACACAGAGATGCCCAACCTACCACTGTCTGTATTTCGACAGACAATGACAAGGGAAAATTAATTATTTATTTAATTTTCCCTCGTCATCCTCCGTCAAAATCCCCCCACGGGATCCCACCCCTCTTACCTGCATGGACCGCAGCTGGTCATATGCAGCATAATTTACCTTTTCCTGCAAAATCTGCCATTGCCACATATTTTAAATAACCCTGTCACATACTTTGGCCCTTCTTACCATATTTAAGTGTCCTGATTATAATGATTCCTTAGTTTTTTTTCCTAAGCTGCTCATAATTGTTTCTAATCTTGTCCCTTCTCTAGCTAGGAGATTCAATACATTTGTCATTCTTTTTAAAAAGAAACATTTTCTTGTAATACTCCTGAGTAGGGGTGGGCGGCCAGCTACGCTCCGTGCACGGAGTGTGCGTAGTGCCGCCTACTCCGCATTTTGCGGAGCGGGCGCAGCCAGGCGGCACTACGCACGCTCCGCAGACGGAGCGTAGCTGGCCGCCACCCGCCTCCCTCCCGCCCTCCCTAAATACTTTAAATTAAAGGAATCAAATAATTTAAAATGCACTTACCTTGCCCGCCGTTGCCCACCGCGTCCCCGGGGCTCAAGATCTTCCGTCTTCTTTATTAATGCGCATGCGCGGGCGGCCGCGCATGCGCATTTTCTCGTGAGAAATGCGCATGCGCGGCCGCCCGCGCATGCGCATTAGTAAAGAAGACGGAAGACGGAAGATAGCGAGCCCCGGGGACGCGGCGGGCAAAGGTAAGTGCGTTTTAAATTATTTGTCTCCTTTAATTTAAAGTATTTAGGGTGGGCGGGAGGGAGGCGGGTGGCGGGGCTGGCGGCCAGTGGTGTTTGCGGAGTGGGGCTACGCGGAGTGCGGAGGTGGGCGTAGTTTCTCGCCCACTTCGCGTAGCTCCGCGAAGCCCCACTCTGCCAACTCCGCCCAGGGTTACTCCTGAGTCTACTGACCCATCTTATGACACCCCCTTTTTCCAGAGCAACATTAGTCTAAAAATTGACAAAAATATCTCATGTTCTTACACCACAGTGTAGTTCAATGTTTCTAAAAACATCTAGCTTAATTTATAAAAGACTAGGGGCGAGATGTAGGTTATCCAGATTTACAGATTCTAAAATATCGAGTTTTACCGATTCGGATTTTTAGAATCGGTAAATAGGATGTAGGTATTCATTCAGTAAATATTACTGAATCGGTAAGATTCGGTAAATACCAAATCCGTATTTACCAATTCGGTAATTCCCATTCATTCCTATGGGCCTGGAGGCCCATAGGAATGAATGGGAATTACCGAATCAGTAAATACTGATTCAGTAAAAGGGGGAACACATTGAAGGGTGGCAGGGTGTCACTTTGACACCCTGTTGCACCCCTGAATTGTGTATGGGTGCACATGTGGCACACATACATGCCCAAAGGGCATGTATGTCTGCCACATTGCACTGTAATATTTTGCAAAAAATTGCTTCTTTTGGGGTTTTCTTGTAGTTGGTGGTAAATTACGAATCCTAAAATGGGAAAAGCACTCATTTGAGTGCTCCCTATATTAAGAATTTGGTAATTTACCGATTCCTTAAATTACTGATTCGCTAAATTACTGAATCCTTAAATTAGGCCCCTACATCCCAGATGCCTAATACCAGTCAGTAACGGCCGAAATTTGGTAATTTCGGCCGTTACCGACCGGTATTAGGCTTCCTACATCTGGCCCTATGTGCCGGGGCCCAAGGTTTTGCTCACAAGCTTGTTGCCTGTGCTATCAAAGTTTGGGGTGCAGAATACCAAGGGTGCATAGTCTTGACCACACCTCGCGTCTCTTTAATTCACTATCAGACTCTGGCTGTCCCTTTATCTCCCTCTTTAAGGTACTTTTTCATGCTTGCTTTCTCCCTTGATCACATTTTATCCATTATTCTCTTCCTCCTTCTTTCCTCATGTGTGTTTTGTCTCTTGATCAAAGTCTGCTAGGGAAAAAAAAACAGGTCTCAAAAAATGAGGACCAGTGGGACCTGCCTGCAACCACTGGCTCAAATTAAGCACTACATACTTATTCCTTGTTCCCCGCTTTTCCACATAGCGAATTTAATTGTTATACATCTCTGCTGATCACTTGAGGGGAGCGTATCTCTCTCTGGTATGATACTGTAGACCGTTCCTGGCCTTTTAATACTTAATATTTTGGCCTTCTGTGCCCACTCATTGTAGCAGCCTCCAGAAATGTTCTGATAGACTAACCTACATTTTAGGCCCAAAGGTTACAGTTTTTTTCAGCCATAAATTCACATAGACAATAACCTGTTTCCGGGTATGTATTTATTTAAAAAAATAAAAAAGATACAGAAATGATACCCATGTCATGTATCTTAACAAGCCAATAGTTGTGCACATTGCCAGCACACAGAGATAACAAGCATTTACAATGCAATGGTCTCGGCATTATTAAAGGTAGAGCTATTGGCATTGCTCATGACATTATTATAATTTTTTTTAAATCTGAAATAAATGTCATTGTCCTTTACAATGCCAATAGGTTAATCGCTCGCAAATGCATGACCTATTGCATTTACACCCACACAGAGCCACACACACAAAGCCACACACACACACATACAGAGCCACCCACAGAGCCCCACACACACACACACACAGAGCCCCCCCACACACAGAGCCACACACACACACAGAGCCACACACACCCAGAGCCACACACACCCAGAGCCACATATACACCCAGAGCCACATATACACCCAGAGCCACATATACACCCAGAGCCACATATACACCCAGAGCCACATATACACCCAGAGCCACATATACACCCAGAGCCACATATACACCCAGAGCCACATATACACCCAGAGCCACATACACACATAGGAGAGCAAGCACAGCGAGGGGGCAGGGAAGCAAGCACAGCCAGGGAAGCAAGCACAGCCAGGGAAGCAAGCACCGCCAGGGGAGCAAGCACAGCCAGGGGGCAGGGGAGCAAGCACAGCCAGGGGGCAGGGGAGCAAGCACAGCCAGGGGGCAGGGGAGCAAGCACAGCCAGGGGGCAGGGAAGCCAGCACAGCCAGGGGGCAGGGAAGCAAGCACTTCGAGGGGGCAGGGAAGCAAGCACAGCGAGGGGGCAGGGAATCGGAGGTCGGAGGGGGAGAGTTGGGAAAGTTTATGTGAATATTTCTGTGAATTACCTAAAACTTGTAACTTTAAGTTCTTCTATTTGTCCTCCACTCTCTCTGCACCCCAACACTACTGCACCCCGCTTTACTCATTTTACAGGATTAGGGGAGACTCCTAGATAACACCGCACATATTCAACGCCGCCGAGCCCAGGCCCGGAAAGAAGGTGAGCTCCGCTTAACTGTCAAAACACTTCAGGCTGGCGGGAAAGACCTAATCAGAACCCCATGTGGAGGCGAGGCCTGGCCACCAGGGCCGGCTCTAGGCTCATGGTGGCCCTGGGCAAGGAGCATAGGAAGGGGGCCCGGAAGAGGGGGTCCGGGCGGGGCGGAGCGCGCAGGCCAGTAAAGAGGAGAGGGGGTCAGGGTGTTTAGAAGTGGAACAGAGCCGGAGGCCGCCAAATCCCTGCCAGGGGCCACCACGCAAATATGTATCCATCCTCAGAGGATTAATATATTAAGGATATATATTGGCGTGGTGGCCCCTGGGGTTTGGTGGCCCTGTGCAGGTGCACAGCTTGCACATGCCTAGAGCCGGCCCTGCGGCCACATCCTCAGTCATTTCATTCTGACAGCGGGACATGTGGTACAAACCGAACATTCATTTTTATGTTAATCTTGAAAGAAGGTAAGGATTGCATTGCCCTGGACACTCATGCACGCACACCCACAGGCACACACACTCACGCAAAAATGCTTTAACATACACAGGCAAACACACACACAGAGGCAAACACACACCTCTGTGGCACGCACCCACACAGATGCGCAAACATACATGGGCACACACAGGCAAGCACACACATACACACAGGCACACACACATACACACAGGCACACACACATACACAGATGCGCACACACAGGCACGCGCACACACACAGACATACATTCACATACAAAGGCAACCACACACAGGCATGTACACATACACAGATGCACACACACACCCAGGCACGCTCACACAGACACACAAGCGCGCACACACACACACATTCATGTTTCCGTCTGCGAGGCTGGGAGAAAGAGTTAATTCCAAACTCCCTGAGTGTTCACATCTAAGACAAGAACAGAATTTTCTTAAACAAAACTGCCCAATCAGAGGCTCCGGCAGGAAGTAGTGTCAGAGCTCCAAGGGGCTGAAAACAGCATTTCAGACCAGCAGAAAAGACAAAACTCGAACTACACCTTGAAAGAGAGGCCCATCAGGGTTTGTTTTATTCTGACTACCGCAAAAGGGACGCAAACATAACATTCCTTTCCAGTTACTAATGACAGCAGTCCCTACTATTTTAGATTCCTTCCAAACCCCCTCATGCTCTGCAGGTGACACTACAGCGCTGCCTGAATGAGAAGAGCATTGCACTTCAGCGGAAATATCTGAATTAGACCCACATCTGGGGGTGCCAGCAGAGCTTTACATGGAATGAAACAACTGTGCAGATGCAATTAGGGGCGTGGCTTAAAAATATGCACGCATAGGTGCCCCCCCCGCTGGTATTTTGCTGCTTCTGTCATTGCCTCCAGATATACAATACAAAAGTAATATTACTCCTACAACAAGCTCTTAAATGAAAGCTTCTCCCTGGAACCTCTGACAAGGACTGCCGGACTTCGCATCTCACCAGGGCGAGGGACGGGTGCAAGGACTGCTCGACTCCGCATCTCACCAGGGCGAGGGACGGGTGCAAGGACTGCCGGACTCCGCATCTCACCAGGGCTAGGGACGGGTGCAAGGACTGCCGGACTCACAATAAAGAGGCTTTTGTTCTTTGGCTTAATGCCAGTGATACAAATTTAAAGTTCACAGTGAACTACAGTCAATCCCAGGTTGATTTCCTGGATATTAAGATTGATGGTACCAGCGAACAACTAAAGGTGAGCTTGTTCAGGAAAGACACGGCTAATAATACGATTTTACAATTTGGTAGTTATCATCCGAACTGCCAAAGGGAATCCCATTCCCTTTGGTGAGTTCCTACGTATTTGCCGTAACTGTACGGACATGACTGCCTTCCATGAACATGGAGATGCACTAAAAGAGAGGCTACTCAAGAGGGGCTATCCGCACAGGCTTGTGCGACACTCCTATAAGAGAGCGAAGTATTATGACAGGGAAGCGTTGTTACAGGGGTCTAAACGTGCTAAACAGGATCGTATAACATGTGTGATTAACCATTCGACCCTCAACCTTAAAATCAGGAATGTCATAAATAAAAATTGGAAGATCTTGAATTTTGATGATAATGCTCCAGCTATACCGTTACCTCTGTTGGCTTATAGGCGTAACAAGAACCTCAAAGTCATGCTGGTTCATACACGTCAAGAAAAGAGACCACTGTATGATGGCCAACGATCTATTACAGGTCTACCAATGATATTGGGTAATCACAGGTGTGGCTCATGCCACGCTTGTGATGCAGCTATAACATCTGATGTCATCTCCTACAATGAAAAAGAAATTAAATTACGTCATCTATCCAATTGTCGAAGTAGCAATGTCATATACATTCTGTTCTGCTTGTGTGGACTGGCTTACATAGGAGAAACTGGTCGTGAATTTCGCCTACGATTTAGTGAACACAAGTCTGCCATCAGAACAAAGAAGTTGATGGCACCTATGGTACAACACTGCTTAAATATGAACCACAGTGAACAAGAATTAAAATGGTCGATTCTTGAGAAAGTACAACTAAAAATAGGACAACCAGTAGAAATTACACGTAAAAAACGTGAAACTTTCTGGATCTATTATCTTGATTGCGTTAAACGTGGTCTTAATGAGGAAATAAACTGGTATGTCACTAAATAACTGTGTTCTTATGTTCTTGAATCTAACTATATATGTAGTCTCTTTCTTGTTTAAGTCACATAACTGAAACATAATGTGACTTACCTAGTAAATCGGTTAAAGCAGGGAACTTGGCTTATTGTACACAAGACAGTATGTGTACACCCACATTAAGACTTTGAGCTTTATTTATTAATTATCACTTTTGTGCACGATTTGGGTGTAGGAACTGATATTACTGTATTTGCCTTTTTTATCAATATATTTTTCCTCCATCCTCTCTCCTTATATTTATAACGATGTGCTACCTGACATACAATTCATAGCGTGTATGACATCATCCTTTCAGCTTTCTCTTCCCTCATGGTAGGAGTTAAGTCTGTCTTTTATCATTAGTTTTCTTGTAGTAACACCAATGTGCCTCGATCTCTAGTCGGGATTTGTGTCTGATCGTGGTACCTTTTCCTAATTCAAGTACCCCCACGAATCATGACGGGACTATAGTCCGTCTTTGACTTTTAGCTCTACATCGTAGGCACGCCTGCATTTCCTAATTCAAGTACCCTCACTAATCATGGCGGGACTATAGTCCGTCTTTGATTTTTAGCTTTACATCGTAGGCACGCCTGCAATTCCGGTTATACGCTCACCATCGCGATATTTACAGTGTAGTCGAGTGTTTAAATACACGGATAATCACCCGGCTATCCATCTCTTGATCCGGCGAACTAGGAGAAGGACACGCCGGCACGTACCCACTTTCTGAGGCCAGGTGAGTGTCGGGATCTGAGTGCTAGTTAGTGCATGTTGGCCCGAGTGAGTTTAGTTGGTTGTTTACGCTTGGGGATTCTGGACCTGTTATTAGTAACATTCTCCAATCGACTTTTCCAATCGACTTTTTGAATATGTTTGGTGGGCTTCGAGCGTATGCTGACTTACGAACTGTATTGGGCTGACGTGGTTGAGGTGTCACGCTCCACACCTGAACAGCGTACTTAGGCGCTACTCCTGGTGGTCTTCGGTGGGTAATCGTGTCTTTGGGGCATCGAGACAGTAAGTCATTGGCAGCCTCGTCTCTTTGTATAGTTGTAGACGCTCATATGAACAGGTGTTTCGCTTTTGCCATACACATAAGGAAATCTATTTGACTCAATAATTCCCTTATGTACATAAGGACTTGGTTCCCAGCTCGAACATCAGTAAACCAACTATTCACGTATGTGATGTACCCATCCCTTTTCTAAGGACTTAGATCTGGATATTTATTTTGACAGGACACTGGGAGGTATCGGTAGGCGTCTACTCACGTACAATTGGAAAAGGAGCTGCATATAAAAGACATTATGGAAACACTAGGCAACTTATAAAGATGGGTATGAGAGATTAGATTTAGCCGAACGCGGAACATACCTCTGTAGTCCTAGTTATCCTCCAATTTTTTCTTTCATTCTAATTATTTTTTTTTTTTTAGCTGAAGAGAATGCAATGATTTTACAACATGAAGAGGTTTAACGTGACTTTTTGAATATTCTCCATAGGGGTAAGAGTCAATTTGAGATGTGCATGTCACTTATGACTACATTAACTTCAAAGAGATCACAGCTTTATTATTTGGTCCTTCTATCTACAGAATATCATACTGGAAGACGTACAAATTAGGAATCCTAAAACAAATACAGGATATTATTACAGAAACCTCCCCTGAGCCTCTAAAATTTAGTTCTTTCATGTAAGTATTTAAAAGTTAAACTTTCAAAGTAGAGCAAATTTAATTATTAGATTTACCGTAGATCTAACCAGTTGTATGAAATAGAAGACCCTAAAGCAGAGAGGTTAAGAGGACAGCACATTTTTCTCTATTTACTTTTGTTGTTTTCTTTTATAAACTTGTCTCATGTACTATGCACATGTGGATGTCTTTCTCTTAATTTTCTTCCAATAGTTGTTTTGCTGGTAGCACTATTTGGGATGTCCTCATGTTGTTCTCAACAATGTTATGCCGCAACATGGTAGTACTGTTTTTGGTGACAAATTTTTATATATATATTATAGGTCCCCTGGATACCTGGGTTGTTTTTACTGGAAGAGGTCCTGAAGAAGGTGGCCTTGAGCCGCCGAAACGCGCGTCGACCAAGTGCGGGGTCTCACATTTAACCTTGAGACCTGTATTCACGATTTAACTTCCTTGTTTCAGATGGTGTGGTGATGCATGTAGATAGGGTGAGAATGTTAAGAATGTTGTGAATGTGTGAGAATGTTGTGATGGATTGTTTATTACCAGGGGCACTAATGATTTGTGTGTAAATGTTAAAGAAATTAGTTCTGTATATAGCAATGTATTGTATGTATTTTACTATGCTTTCTTTTTTCACTTTTTTCTTTATTCTATTTAAAAAAAGTCTATGTATAAAAAAAAGTTTCTTTTTAAAAAAAATGGTAATTCTCTATATGTGTAAAATTAGTAAAGAGATTTCTATACATAAAAAGCAATGATAATTAAAAGAAAAAATGCAATAAAATCTATATTTTTGAAAGAATGAAAGAGATTATTGTGCCTTTGTCACCAATATCTCATTATTAATTAGAGACATATTTGCATCAGATTCGTGTGGCCTAGAAGGGAAATCTGCTCTCTTTATTGTGTTATTTCATTCCCCTCCTTTCCCTGGACTGATTAAGTCCTGAGGGGGTCCCATCATATTTTCTACTAGGACTGCCGGACTCCGCATCTCACCAGGGCGAGGGACATGTGCAAGGACTGCCGGACTCCGCTTCTCACCAGGGCGGGAGACGGGTGCAAGGACTGCCGGACTCCGCTTCTCACCAGGGCGGGAGACGGGTGCAAGGACTGCCGGTCTCCACTTTGCACCAGGGCGGAGGACGGGTGCAAGGACTGCCGGACTCCACTTTGCACCAGGGCGGGGGATGGGTGCAAGGACTGCCGGACTCCACTTTGCACCAGGGGGGGAGATGGGTGCAAGGACTGCAGAGGGGGCGGACCGGGGTTATCAGCAGATGTGCCGTTGCCTTCCCCCTTGCACCAGGGCGGGGGACGGGTGCAAGGACTGCCGGTCTCGCTTCTCACCAGGGCGGGGGACGGGTGCAAGGACTGCAGAGGGGGCGGACCGGGGTTATCAGCAGATGTGCCGTTGCCTTCCCCCTTGCACCAGGGTGGGGGACGGGGGCAAGGACTGCCGGTCTCGCTTCTCACCAGGGCGGGGGACGGGTGCAAGGACTGCAGAGGGGGCGGACCGGGGTTATCAGCAGATGTGCCATTGCCTTCCTCCTCTCGGAGGCTGAGCTGTGCTGGAGAGTTCCCTGAGACCTGCCCTTTTATATGGAAATAGGAGTCTAATCGGTTCCTTTTGGACAAAGGAGGGACTAGGGAAGGACAATATTTAACGGGGTCCAGTGTACAGGTCCAATCACTAGTAACACAAGAAAGGGTACAGAGTTCCCCGGGAAGAGTGAAAGAGAAAAATAAAGGGTGCGTGTACTGGAAGAAGGGGGGAATCCCCTTGTTGGAACTAAAACCCTCACACACCCAGATAACTAGGTGTCATGCTTCATCATATGGGTTCTGCTCCTCGTCAGACTGGCGCTGCAATGTCTGACGGGCTCCCGAAACCGGGGCTCTTTATCGGAGATCTTTTGTTCCGGACCATATGGTGCATGCGTGTGAGAGGGCGGGGAAGTGTAGTCGTGGCGTGAAAAGGTGATTGTTAAAAAAGGTGGGTCAGTCCACAATGTGATTTATTCGCGTGGTTGACTCCCTTGATTAAAAAGTGGGAGGGGAGATAAATGCTCTGGATTTATCCATGCATGTTAACTACTACCCTCTGGTCAGGTCGACATGTTTCTTGCCCAAATGGCAATTCCTCAGGACATCGGTAAATACTACTACACAAAAGAATGAAAAATTACAGTGTGGTATACAACCTTCTTTAGTAGGTTATACCGGAACGCAGGCCGATTGGTCCTGCTGGAGTATTGCGACCCCAGAGAATTCCCTAAGGTGCCCCGCAGACTGCTCCCGTGGGACCGGCTGTCAAGGTATGGTACCTCCGGCGGCGCACGGTCCTGGCCGTTGGAACCTACCCCCACGTCCAGCGTCCAAACAGGGCGCAGAGCAGCTGGGCAAGAAACTCTTCTTTCACTCTTCCCGGGGAACTCTGTACCCTTTCTTGTGTTTCTAATCGGTTCCTGCCAGCTCCTGGTCTAAAACAGTCCTAGTTGTGTAAGTTATCGCGCTAGGGTCAGGGTTCTAGGACAGGCGTGACAGAGTGTGCCGAAGAAAACATGCTGTGTCACCTATTAACCTGTGTGGAGCCCCGAGTCCTGTACCCGGGTCACTGTTAGTGATAGCAGTGGTGGCCTCCTCCTGGCAGTCAGTTAAACAAAGCCCAGAGGAAGATGGCAAAGCACGGCCTGGAACGAAGAAAAAGACCTACCTCTGCCCTTCTGTCATGTAACTCGCGCTAAACCCTTTACCTCAACTCCACGACCTCTATCGAATTCGGGGGGGTCCGACCAGCTAAGTAGAACAAGAAAAAAATGGCGGCCACAAACATCTGAAAATTTCGGATTCGGGGGCGTGTCTTTGGCGTTCTGAGTGACGGATGACGTCACAGTCGAAAGAACGCAAAAAAACACGCCCCCGAATCCGAAAGGGACGGGGCTTTATTGGAATGACGCCTGTCTCCTCCAATGGCTGGCCTCCGTTTAGGAAGCCAGCCAATGGAGGAGAGAGGAGGAGAGAGGGGGGTTCAAGCCCCGTACTCCAAATCAATAAATCTCCTCCCGGAGACTGCGCAAGCGCAGCCTTCGGTCCTCGACCTAAAAATGGGGCACTATTTTGTAATTAAATTTAAATACCTGCAAAGGTGATCATAGGAACCTCATAATGCCAATATCTTCAGGTGAGTATCTTAAATGACTGTATCTTTTTAGCGCGCTAAGTCTAAATCCATCCTTCCTTCCATCAATCTTGAAACAGGACTGAGAATCTCATTTGAGATTGCAGAACAGGGATACCACAATCTCGGCTTCAACCCGCAGAGCTACTTTCATTGTACAATAATTTTACTGGCTTGGACAGGTGCTCGTGATCTAGACAGCTATACTGGTTTATGTCTTGATGAATTTTGCCTTCAAACATCTGGTACAGCAGCAAGAGTGCCCTCAAACATACAATGAAATAACCAGGAATGGATATCCCTAATACATCATTAATTGCCACTCAAAATTCAATCTTATCAGGTCAAGTCAAAATAAACTTTATTCGGATGAAAGGCATTAAAAGCACACAAGAATAAGAAAACTTGAATACAATTGTACAGAGATCCTGTGCAATAACCATTTATCATATAACAATTGTATGATAAAAATTCAATTAAAATGTATAAGCAATATAAATCTGGAGTGGCTGTCCTCTATCTCTTCTTTCACCCCTTGCTTTCATGCTCCTTTCTATTTTCCTGTCCCACTTGACTGTTATGACAGGTAGGGAATGCATAGAATTATATAGATTAAAAGCGAGTGGACGAATCGTTGCAAAACCCTGTAACAGAATTGCTAATGTGTTGTATAGAAATTAATAAAACATGTTGAAATAAAAAATAAATAAATTGTTTGACACCTTCGACAAAGCAATGGAGTTAGGGTTAATTGCTCTCGACCAAGTGCATCGCTGGATCTCACATGAAGAATTTATGCCTCACACTGTTAATCAAATACATGTAAATAAAGTAAAGTAAGAAAAAAAAATCGTGACTGGTGCGGAAATGCATTCTAAAGCTTCAATATTGGAAAACAACAATTAAAATTCATATCTCCTCCTTAAATGGAATGTTGATTTTTTTAAATAAAATTAAAGAGTGCTCAACAAATTTCAAATGAACTTAAGGACTACAGATAAAATGTATACATCCTTATGCGGTCTCTCATTTGCCTTACAAAGCAAAGGCACCAAAAAGCAATGTCTTGGCTCTTGGTACAAATAACAGAACAATAAGAAATGGCTGGTACTGTACTTTGAGTCAAAATATTGTCACACACGCGCACACACACGCACACACACACACACACAAACACACACACAAAACCCCCACACACACAACCCCACAGTCACACAACCCCACACACTCACACACAACCCCACACACACAACCCCACACACAATCACAACCCCACACACACAACCCCACACACAACCATAACCACACACACAACCCCACACACACACAACCGGCACACACAACCACACACATAACCACACAACCCCACACACAACCACACACACACAACCCCACACACACACAACCCCACACGCACACAACCCCACACACACACACACACACAACCCCCCACACACAAACCCCTCCACTCACAACTCCCCACACAACAACCCCCACACACAGAAACCCCACACACACAACCCCCACACACGCAACCCCACACACACACAACCCCCCCCACACAAACCCCCCACTCACAATGCCCCCACACACAGAAACCCCCACACACAAACCCCCACACACAAGTCCCCCACACACAACCACACACATAACCACACAACCCCACACAACCACACACACAACCACACACACACACAACCCCACATACACAACCCCACACACACACACAACCACACACACACACAACCCCACATACACAACCCCACACACACACACACACAACCCCACACACCACACAACCCCACACACACACACAACCCCCCACACACAAACCCCTCCACTCACAACTCCCCACACACAAACCCCACACACAGAAACCCCACACACACGACCCCCACACACACAACCCCCCACACACACAACCCCCACACCAAAACCCCACTCACAACCCCCCACACACAGAAACCCCACACACAAACTCCCCCACACACAAGTCCCACACACAAACCCCACACACACAATCCCAAACACACAACCCCACCAATACAACCCCACCCATACAAACAACCCCACAAACACACAACCCCCCACACACACAACCCCACAAACTCACACCCACACACACACAACCCCATAACCACACACACAAACCCCATATACATACACAGCTCCACACACACAGCCCCCCACACACTCAACCCCCCCACACACATCACCCCACACACACAACCCCACACACACACACAACCCCACTCACACACACACCACCACACAACCCCACAACCACACACAAACACACAACCACACACACCCCCACACACACACAACTCTACACACACACAACCCCACACACCACACAACCCCACATGCACACACACAACCTCACACATACACAAACCCCCCACACACAACACATACAAACCCCCCAACACAAGCCCCCCCCCACACACACCCCCCACACACAAACCCCCCCCCACACACAAAACCCCCCCACACACAAAACCCCACTCACTCACACACACAACCCCACACACACACAACCCCACACTCACACACAACCCCCCACACACAACCCCCTAACACACAACCCACACACACACAAACCCACACACAAAACCCCCCATACACACAACCCCACACTCACACAACCCTACACACTCACACACAACCCCACACACACAACCCCCCCACACACACAACCACACACAACCACACACACAACCACACACACAACCCCACCACACACAACCCCCCACACACATACACATTCACTCAACCCCCACCCCCACAACCCCCCACACACAACCCACCCCCACACACACAACCCCCCACACAACCCCACACAACCACACACAAACACAAATCCACACGCACAACCACACCCCACAACCACACACAAACACACAACCAACCACACACACCACACAACCCCCCGCACACACAACCCCACACACACACCCCACACACCACATAACCCCACACACACAACCTTCCACACACACACAACCCCCACACACACAACCACACACACACACAACCACACACACACACAACCCCATACACACAACCCCCACATAGACACAACCCCCCACACACAAGCTCCCCCACACCCCCCACACACAAACCCCACACACACAACTCCACACACATAACCCCACACACACAACCCCACCTACACACACACACAACCTCAAATACACAACCCCAAACAAACACAACAACCCCACACAAACACACAACCCCACTTCACACCCATACACACACAACCCCATAACCACACACACAACCCCACACACACAGAACCCCCCCACACACAAACCCCCCACACACAACCCTACATACACACAACCACACACACAACTACACACAACCACACACACACAACCCCCCCCACACACAACCCCACACACCACACAACCACCCACACATACAACCCCCCACACACAACCCCATACACACAACACCCCCCACACACAACCCAACACACAACCCCACACACACACAACCCCACACAACCACTACCCCCACACAACCCCACACACAACCACAACCCCACACACAACACCACAGACACACACAACCACGCACACAAGCATATACAACCACAGAACCACATACACTTTTCTTTCCACGATACTCTCACAGACACTCTCTCACAGACAGTCTCTCATAGTCTCTCAGAGACACTCTCTCACAGACAGACTCTCACAGACCGACTCTCACAGACACTCTCACAAGCACACTCTCTCAGACACTCTCACACAGACTCTCAGACATTCTCTCGACACTCTCAGACTCTCACAGACACTCTCTCACATACAGACTCTCACAGACACTCTCTCACAGATACTCTCTAACAGACACACTCACAGACTCTCAGACACTTACCGACATTTTCAAGACACTCTCACACTCTCACAGAATCTCTCTCACAGACTCTCTCACAGACTTTCACTGACACTTTCTCACAGACTCTCACACACTCTCTCACAGACTCACTCACACACTCTCTCACAGACTCACTCTCTCATATTCTCTCACAGACTCTCACAGACACTCTCTCAAACTCTCACAGACTCACACTCTCACAGACTCTCTCAAAGATACTCTCTCATGGGCACTCTCTCACAGACACTATCAAAGATCCTCTCACAGACACTATCACAGACACTCTCACAGACACTCTCACAGACTCGCAGACACTCAACAAGCTCACACAGACACTCTATCACAGACTCTCACAGTCTCTCAGACTCTCACACTCCCTCACAGACACTCTCTCAGACTCTCAGACACTCTCAGACTCTCACAGACACTCTCTCACAGACACTAACAGACTCAGACACTCTCACAAACACTCTCTCACAGACACTCTCTCTCAGACTCTCAGACACTCTCAGACAGATACTCTCTCAGACACACTCTCACAGACTCTCACAGACCCACTTTCTCACAGACACTCTCTCACAGACTCTCACAGACATTCTCTAACTCTCACACTCTCACAAACTTTCACATACACTCTCTCACCAACTCTCTCACAGCCACTCTCACACAAACTCATTCACACTCTCTCACAGACATTCTCACACTCTCTAACAGACATTCTCTCACAGACACTATCTCACAGACACTCTTTCAAAGACACTCTGTCACAGACTCTCTCTCACAGATGCTCTCACAGACTCACAGACATTCTCTCACAGACGCTCTCTCACAGACTCTCACAGACTCTCTCACAGACACTCAAGCAAGACACTCACAGACTCTCAGATACTCTCTCACAGACTCTCACAGACACTCTCTCATCCTCTCTCAGACACTCTCAGACTCTCACACACTCTCTCTCACAGATTCTCACAGACTCTCACAGACACTCTCACAAACACTCTCTAACAGACTCTCACAGACACTCTCTCACAGTCTCACAGACACTTTCTCACAGACACTCTCCCACAGATACTCTCTCATAGACACTATCAAAGACTCTCTCACAGACACTCTCTCACAGACACTATCTCACACTCTCTCACATACACTGTCTCACACTCTCACAGACAGACTCACAGACACTCGCACAGATACTCTCTCACAGACACTCTCTCACAAGCACACTCTCAGACGCACTCTCACAAGCACACCCTCACAGACACACTATCTCAGACACTCTCTCACAGACACTCTCACAGACACTCACAGACACTCTCTCAGACTCACAGAAATTCTCTCAGACATTCTCTCACAGACTCTCACAGACATTCTCTCAACACTCTCACAGACTCTCACAGACACTCGAACAGACACTCTCACGCTCTCTAACAGACACACTCTCACCGACACTCACAGCCACTCTCTCACAGACAGACTCTCACAGACACTCTCTCACAGATACTATCTCAGACTCACAGACACTCTCAGACTCACAGACACTCTCTCAGACACTCTCACAGTCTCTCAGAGACCCCCTTGCTCGCAGACTCCCACAGACACTCTCATACTCTCACACTCTCTCACAGAATCTCTCAGATACTCTCAGACTCTCACATACACTCTGTCACACTCTCGCTCACAGACACTCTCTCACAGACACTCCCTCAGACACTCTCTGTCTCTGTCTCAAAGACACTCTCTCACAGATACTCTCTCACAGATACTCTATCAAAGACACTCTCTCACAGACACTCTCAGACACTCTCTAACAGACTCTCACATACACTCTCACAGACACTCTCTCACAGACACTCTCTCACAGACACTGTCTCACCGACACTCTCACAGACAGACTCTCACAGACAGACTCTCACAGACAGTCTCTCACACACTCTCTCACAGACACTCAGACACTCTCACAGACACTATCTCAGACTCACAGACACTCTCTCACAGACACTCACAGACATTCTCTCAACACTCTCACAGACTCTCAGACACTCTCACGACACTTTCTCACAGACACTCACACGGACTCTCTAACAGACACTCTCTCACAGACACTCACAGACACTCTCACAGACACTCTCTCACAGACAGACTCGCAAAGACACTCTCTCACAGACACTCTCTCACAGACACTCTCACAGACACTTTCTCACAGACTCTCTCAGACTCACATACACTATCTCAGACTCTCACAGACATTCTCTCGACACTCACAGACACTCTCTCACAGACACTTTCACACCCCAGACTCTCACACACTTTCACAAAGTTTCAGAGACACTCTCACAGACTCTTACAGACACTCTTACAGTCTATCACAGACATTCCCTGAAACTCCCTCATACTCTCACAGACACTCTCAACGACTATCACATACATTCTCTCACACTCTCACAGACACTGTCTCACAGACACTCTCACACCCAGACTCTCAGTCTCTCAGTCTGTGAGAGTGTCTGTGAGAGAGTGTTTGTGAGAGTCTGTGAGAGTGTCGAGAGAATGTCTGTCAGTGTCTGTGTGAGAGTGTCTGTAAGTCTGAGAGAGTGTCTGTGAGAGAGTGTCTGTGAGAGAGAATCCGTGAGAGTCTGTGAGAGAGTCTGTCTGTGAGAGAGTGTCTGTGAGAGTCTGTAAGAGAGTGTGTGAGAGAGTGTCATTGAGAGAGTGTCTGTGAGAGACTGTGAGAGAGTCTGAGTGACTGTGAGAGAGTATTTGTGGGAGAGTGCCTGTCAGAGAGTATCTGTGAGAGAGTGTCTGTGAGAGTCTGTCTGTGAGAGAGTGTGAGACAGTGTCTGTGAGACAGTGTCTGTGAGAATCTGTGAGACAGTGTCTGTGAGAGAGTGTCTGTGAGACAGTATCTGTGAGAGTGTCTGTGAGAGTGTGCGACTATCTGTGAGAGAGTCTGTGAGAGAGTGTCTGTGAGAGTGTCTATGAGAGTCTGTGAGAATGTCTGTGAGAGAGTCTGTGAGAGAGTGTCTGTGAGAGTCTCTGTGAGAGAGTGTATGAGAGAGAGTTTCTGCGAGAGTGTGAGAGTGTCTGTGAGTCTGTGAGAGTCAAGAGAATTTCTGTGAGTGTCTGTGAGACAGTGTCCGTGAGTCTGAGAGAGTGTCTGAGAGTCTGTGAGAGAGTCTGTGAGAGAGTGTCTGTGAGAGTGTGCGTCTGTGAGAGTGCGTCTGTGTGAGTGTGTCTGTGAGAGTGTGCTTATGAGAGAGTGTCAGTGAGAGAGTATTTGTGAGAGAGTGTCCGTGAGAGAGTGTCGGTGAGAGTGTGTGTGAGAGTGTCTGTGAGAGTGTGAGAGAGTATCTGTGAGAGTGTGAGAGAGTATCTGTGAGAGTCTCTGTGAGAGAGAGTCTGTGAGAGAGTATCTGTGAGAGAGTGTCTGTGAGACTGAGAGTGTCTGTGAGAGTGTCTGTGAGAGAGTGTCTGTGAGAGTCTGTGAGTGTGTCTGTGAGAGAGTCTGTGAGAGTCTGTGAAGGAGTGTCTGTGAGTGTTTGTGATAGAGTGTCTGTGAGAGTGTCTGTGAGAGAGTGTCTGTGAGAGAGTCTTTGAGAGTGTCTGTGAGAGTCTGTGAGAGTGTCTGTGAGAGTGTCTGTGAGAGTCTGTGAGAGTCTGTGAGAGTGTCAAGAGAATGTCTGTGAGTGTCTGTGAGTCTGAGAGAGTGTCTGTGAGAGTCTGAGAGTTTGTGAGAGTGTCTCTGAGAGAGTGTCTGTGAGAGAGTGTGTCTTTTGAGAGTGTGCTTGTGAGAGAGTGTCTGTGAGAGTGTGCTTGTGAGAGCGTGTCTGTGTGAGTCTGTGAGAGACTATGAGAGAGTCTGTGAGAGAGTGTCTGTTAGAGAGTATCTGTGTTAGAGTAGCAGTGAGAGAGTGTCTGTGAGAGTCTGTCTGTGAGAGAGTGTGAGACTGTGTCCGTGAGAGACGGTCTGTGAGAGATTGTCTGTGAGAGATTTTGAGAGTCTGTGGGAGAGTGTCTGTGAGAGTCTGTCTGTGAGAGTGTAAGACATAGTCTGTGAGAGACTATGAGAGAGTCTGTGAGAGAGTATCTGAGAGTGTCTGTGAGACTGTGAGAGAGTGTCTGTGTGAGTCTGTGAGAGAGTGTATGTGGGACAGTATCTGTGAGAGAGTGTCTGTGAGAGTCTGTGTGTGAGAGTGCCTGTGAGACAGTGTATGTGAGAGAGTGTCTGTGAGAGAGTGTCTGTGAGAGTGTCTGTAGGAGAGTGTGAGACAGTGTCTGTGAGAGAGGGTCTGTGAGAGTGTGAGTCTGTCTGTGAGAGTGTCTGTGAGACAGTGTCTGTGAGATAGTGTCTACGAGAGTGTCTGTGAGAGACTGTCTGTGAGAGAGTGTCTGTGAGAGTCTGTGAGAGTGTCTGAGAGTGTGAGGGAGTGTGAGGGAATATCTGTGAGGGGTTGTGAGAGAGTGTCTCTGAAACTTTGTGAGAGTCTGTGTGAGAGGGTCTGTGAGTGTCGAGAGAAGGTCTGTGAGAGTGCCTGTGAGAGAGTGTCTTTGAGAGAGTGTCTGTGAGAGAGTGTCTGTTAGAGAGTGTCTCTGAAAGAATATCTGTGAGAGTGTCTGTGATAGAGTATCTGTGAGAGTGTCTGCGAGAGTGTCTGTGAGAGTCTGTGAGAGTGTCTGAGAGAGAGTATCTGTGAGAGTGTCGAGAGAAATTCTGTGAGTGTCTGTGAGACAGTGTCTGTGAGTGAGAGAGTGTCTGTGAGAGTCTGTGAGAGTGTCTGAGAGTCTGTGAGAGTTTGATTGTGAGAGTGTGTCTGTGAGTGTGTCTGTGAGAGTCTCTGAGAGAGTGTGTGAGAGAGTGTCTGTGAGAGAGTGTCTGTGAGAGACTATGAGAGAGACTGTGAGAGAGTGTCTGAGAGAGAGTATTTGTGAGAGAGTGTCTGTGAGAGAGTGCCTGTGAGAGTCTGTGAGAGAGTGTCTGTGAGTGTCTGTGATAGAGTGTCTGAGAGTGTCTGTGAGAGAGTGTCTGTGAGAGTCTTTGAGAGTGTCTGTGAGAGTCGGTGAGATAGTGTCTGTGAGAGTGTCGAGAGAATGTGAGTGTCTGTGAGAGAGTGTCTGTGAGAGTCTGTGAGAGAGTGTCAGAGTCTGTGAGAGTGTCTGCGACAGAGTGTCATTGAGAGTGTGCTTGTGAGTGTGTTTGTGAGAGTGTGCTTGTGAGAGTGTGCTTGTGAGAGTGTCTGTGAGAGAGTATCTGTGAGAGAGTGTCTGTGAGAGTCTGTGAGAAAGTGTGAGAGAGTGTCTGTGAGTGTGTGAGAGAGTGTCTGTGCGAGACTATGAGAGAGTCTGTGAGAGTCTGTGAGAGTGTCTGAGAGTGTCTGTGAGAGAGTGTCTGTGAGAGAGTGCTTGTGAGAGTGTCTGTGAGAGAGTATTTGTGAGAGACTGTCTGTGAGACAGTGTCTGTGAGAGTGTGTTTGCGAGAGGGTGTCTGCAAGAGAGTGTCTGTGAGAGACTCTGTGAGAGAGTGTCTGAGAGTCTGTGAGAGACTCTGTGAGAGTCTGTCTGTGAGAGTGTCTGAGAGTGTCTATGAGAGAGTGTCTATGAGAGAGGGTCTGTGAGAGAGGGTCTGTGAGACTGTGAGAGTGTCTGTGAGAGTCTGTGAGAGAGTGTCTGCTGGACAGGCCTCGTGGCATGCCTGACCCCTCCCCGCATGGCGGGTCTCGGACTACTACCACCCCTGTTCCCCGGACAAGAACTACACCTGCAGCCCGCTGGGTCAACCCCCAGCTCTTCCCCGACGAAGCCCAGGCTCGTACCACAACATTCTCGGCTGGCCGGGTCCCTTCCCGAACCACCGTCCCCGGCCCAGCTGCCATCTTGGACCCTCCACGCGGGTCGACCTCAGCCTCAGGCCCAGCCAGGCCCCGACATCGAGGCACCACCATCCACCCAGGGGGTAACAAGACCACTTGGCGAGTCAATGGGAGAAGGAGTGTCGATGGCTCCCCTCCGCCTGGTTTCGATCCCCCCCAGCCTCCCTGGGCGCTGGCTCCACCCCCCTGCTGGGTGTCTGGACTCCCTCATCCCGGACCCCCCGACCTCCAAGTGCGAGGGTCCGGACATCAAAGGGCGCCAGACCTATAACTGGGGTAGCTCCAGAGCAGGAAGCCAGTTGTATCCTGGAGTCGAGAGACACCTAGACGAACTCATCCTTGGAGGCATGCTGGCGCTGCCGCGGCTCCTCTTCGTGAACCATCCTTGAAGGCCTGCTGGCGCTGTCGCTGCTCATCCTCTTCGTGAACCATCCTTGAAGGCCTGCTGGCGCTGCCGCTGCTCCTCTTCGTGAACCATCCTTGAAGGCCTGCTGGCGCTGCCGCTGCTCCTCTTCGTGAACCATCCTTGAAGGCCTGCTGGTGCTGCCGCGGCTCATCCTCTTCGTGAACCATCCTTGAAGGCCTGCTGGCGCTGCCGCTGCTCCTCTTCGTGAACCATCCTTGAAGGCCTGCTTGTGCTGCCGCGGCTCATCCTCTTTGTGAACCATCCTTGAAGGCCTGCTGGTGCTGCCGCGGCTCATCCTCTTTGTGAACCATCCTTGAAGGCCTGCTGGCGCTGCTGCGGCTCATCCTCTTCGTGAACCATCCTTGAAAGCCTGCTGGCGCTGCCGCGGCTTATCATCGTGAACTATCCTTGAAGGCCTGCTGGCGCTGCCGCGGCCCCTACTTGAGAACCCTCCAGCTCGAGGATTGAGAGCTATACGCCTGTACCGGACCGGTACCGAGACTGTCCTGCTACCCCTTTACCTCCAGAGACTAGAATTGAAGGAATCACTGTATCCTGATCCTACTGTATCATCCAGTATAACCTACTTAAGAATACCTATAAAAGTGTGCAGAACCTATCTTTGTGTGGCGTCTATCTGTGGGGAGGGTAGTTGCTCGTCCGTACGATCTAAGGAGAGGGCCTCGCCAGGAGGCCTCTCCCCCTTGCTCGGCCGACCCTCAGGGTCCACGTCTAACAGTGTCTGTGAGGCAGTATATGTAAGAGAGTATCTGTGAGAGAGTGTCTGTGAGAGTGCGAGAGTGTTGGACAGGCCTCGTGGCCGGGCCATCCCCTCCCCACATGGTGAGTCGCGAACCCCTGCTCCTCCTGTTCCCCGGACAAGAACCACCTCTGCAACCCGCCGGGGCAACCCCCGGCCCTTCCCCGACGAAACCCTGGCTCCTGAACACAACCGTATCGGCTGGCCCGGGTCCCTTCCAGAACCCCTGTCTCCGGCCCAGCCGCCATTTTGGACACTACACGACCAGGCCTCGTGGCCTCGGGTCGACCTCGGCCTCGGGCCCAGCCAGGCCCCGACATCGAGGCACCACCATCCACCCAGGGGGTGAAGAGACCACTTGGCAGGTCAATGGGAGAAGGAGTGTCGATGGCTCCCCTCCGCCAGGTGTCGATCGCCCCCAGCCTCCCTGGGCACTGGCTCCACCCCCCTGCTGGGTGTCTGGACTCCCTCATCCCAGACCTCCCGACCTCCAAGTGCGAGGGTCCGGACATCAAAGGGCACCAGACCTATAACTGGGCCAGCTCCAGAGCAGGAAGGCAGTTGTATCCTGGAGTCGAGAGACACCGAGACAAACTCATCCTTGGAGGCCTGCTGGCGCTGCCGCGGCTCCTCTTCGTGAACCACCTTTGAAGGCCTGCTGGCGCTGCCGCGGCTCATCCTCGTCGTGAATCATCTTCAAGGCCTGCTGGCGCTGCCGCGGCACTCCTCGTCGTGAACCATCTTCAAGGCCTGCTGGCGCTGCCGCGGCCCTCCTCGTCGTGTACCATCTTCAAGGCCTGCTGGCGCTGCCGCGGCCCTCCTCGTCGTGAACCATCTTCAAGGCCTGCTGGCGCTGCCGCGGCCCTCCTCGTCGTGAAACCATCTTCAAGGCCTGCTGGCGCTGCCGCGGCCCTCCTCGTCGTGAACCATCTACAAGGCCTGCTGGCGCTGCCGCGGCCCCTCCTTGCGAACCCTACCGCTCGAGGATTGTGAGCTCCACCTCTGCTGCTTCTGTACCGGACCGGTACTCAGACTGTCCCGCTACCCTTTTCCCCAAAGAGACTAGAATTGACGGGATCCTCGTATCCTGGTCCTGCTGTATCGCCCGTCACCTTGCCTAAAGATATATATAAAAGTGTGCAGAACTCATCTTTGTGTGGTATCTATCTGTGGGGGGGAAGTTACTTGTCTGTACGATTACCGGAGAGGGCCCTCACCGGAGGCCTCTCCCCCTGTACTCGGCCGATCCTCCGGGTCCCCGTCTAACATTGGTGGCCAGCGGCGCGATCCGAGCCATGGCATAATCGTACAGAGAATAACTCACCCCTCGACACACAGCCACCATGACGACAAAGGAGAGTGGAACAACAGAAAAATTTCAGATGGAAAAGCTGGAAGAGTACAGCCACAAAGAACTAAAGCAATTTTGCATAGAGCTGGGCATTGCTACCACGGGACTGAGCACGAAAGATGACCTCAAGCACGCCTTAGAATCTTGGGTGGAGACGGAAACATCCCCACCCTAAAATCAAAGCCTCGAGACCACCGAAACAAGTACCAACCCTGCAGACGAAAGAAGATCGGGCCTCTCGTCTGAAGAGGCCCGAGAACGGGAGAAAAGCCGGCTCCACGAATTGGAGTTGGCTCGACTCCGCTTAGATGGAGAACTCAAATTGGCAGAACAAAAAATAACCCTCGAACACTTACGGCTCAGGGAAGAACGAGAAGAGAAAAAGAGCCAGAGGGAGCTGGAAGAAAAAAGACTAGCATACGAGCATGAGCGCAACTTGAAGGAGCTAGAAATTCGACGGCAGAACAAAGACCTCGGCGTCTCCGGGCACCAGAGCCCCACTGCCCCTACGGACCCTAAGGTCCACATCCCCAAGGACGTCGTCAGGGAATACTACCGGAACGATGATATCCAGCAATGGTTTAAAGCCTACGAAGTAGCAATGACCTCCCACCGAATCCCACGGAGCGACTGGGGAGCCGGGTTATGGGGAAAATTCGTCAACGAAGGAAGAGACGCCCTGCTGCAACTCCCCGACCACCAGATGACATCCTACGACCACATGAAGGCCGCCCTCCTCACTCGCTATGGGCTCACGCCCGAGATGTACCAACAGAGATTTCGAGACTGCAAACGAATCCCTGGTACAACCTGGGTGGAGTACGTGAACTTTTTTAGCCGAGCCTTCGAGGGATGGATCAAGGGCAGCCAGGTCACCACCTACGAGCAATTATTCGACCTTATTGTATGGGAGCACCTCTCCAATAATTGCTTCGTCAAACTAAGACAGCACCTCCTTGATAGTAAGCTGACCGAACCTCGGAAACTCGCCATCGAAGCAGACCGATGGGAGAGTACCTGAGTCCCTCGGAGCTGGCCCAGCGAACAGAACAGAGCCTCCCAACGGCCCCACCGCCCACGGGGGGGAGGAGGAGGCCAGGGTCGGGGCCGGGACACCGTCACGGTGCCCTCCACTAGCAACCCCCGCCCCCGGCCGGAAGAGGAAGCCCTCCAACGCGACCAGGGTTCCGCTCCAACGTTACCTGCCACAAATGCCAGCGACCCGGCCACTACGCCAATGATCCCAACTGCCCGAAAAATCAGAGCCCCATGAACCGCCAGATCACCGCCGCCGCCCTGGGAGAAGAGCCGGGCCAAGAAGACGCCGAAGAGTACGAGCAGTACCAGCCCGAGTGGGAACCAGCCGCCATGTCCCTGGTCTGTCTAGGGGAGAGGGACATGGTCCCGCGGGCGCCCATACCCGCCAACACGCAGAAATACAGCCAGTGGGTCACCATCAATGGACGCCGGGCTGAAGCCCTCCGTGACACAGGGGCCAGTGTGACCGCAGTCCGCTGCCATCTGGTGACCCCTGACCAGATCCTACCCAATGTACTTTGTCCAGTGCGGTCGGCAGACAACTCCGAAAGCCTGTGCCAGATGGCCCGCGTCCCCTTCGAGTGGGGAGGGGTGTCCGGCATGCTAAAAGTAACTGTCCGCGACGATGCCCCGGTGGACTGCCTTCTGGGGAACGACCTCGAGAGCTCCCCCTGGTCAGCCGTTGAGCGGAGGGAGCACCTGGGGATGCTTGGTCTCCCTGAATGGGTCTGTGTAACGACCCGATCCATGGCCGCCCGCGCCATCTCCAGTCCAGAGGAACAGGAGTGGCCCGAACCTCCTCCGCCGATCGTCACAGAAGAAACCTCCCCTGAGCCTGGTCCTCAGGGGTCCGGCAACGAAGAACTGGATCAACTCCAAGACCTCCCGGAGCTGGCCCAGTGGCGCCAAGAAGGTGGCCCCACTCAGGAACAGTTCCGCCAGGAACAAAGAGCGTGTCCCTCCCTCGAGGGACTCCGACAACAAGCCATAGCCCAGAGCGCAGGGGATGCCTCGGGGGCCCACTGGATCTACTGGGACAACGAGCTGCTCTACAGTGAGCAAAAGATTGCCGAGCTGGGAGCCAGCCGGGTGCTGGTGGTCCCCCTCCGATTCAGAGACTTCCTATTGAACTTGGCACACGATGTGCCTCTTGCCGGGCACCTGGGGCAGGACAAGACGTACAGCCGCCTGGTGACCCACTTCTACTCGCCGAAGATGCGGAACGATGTAACGAACCACTGCCGGGCCTGCCCCACCTGCCAGGCCAGCGGGAAAAGCGGCTGAAAACTGAAAGTCCCCCTGCAACCCTTTCCCATCGTCACCACCCCTTTTGAGCGGGTGGGAATAGACATTGTGGGGCCCCTGGAGCCCCGGACAGCACAGGGACACCGGTTCATCCTTGTCCTGGTGGACCATGCCACCCGCTATCCCGAGGCCATACCTCTCCGGACCGTGACGGCGCCCGTGGTGGGCCGAGCCCTGATGGGGATCTTCTCGCGGGTGGGCTTCCCCCGAGAAGTCGTCAGTGACAGGGGCACGAACTTTATCTCCAGGTACATGAAGTCCCTATAGCAACAGTGCGGGTCACATACAAATTCACGACCCCCTATCACCCGCAAGGGAACGGACTAGTAGAACGATTTAACCGCACCCTCAAGGGGATGATCATGGGCCTGGAAGAACCCCTACGTCGCCAATGGGACGTGCTGCTCCCGTGCCTCCTGTTCGCTTACAGGGAGGTCCCCCAGAAATCCCTGGGCTTCAGTCCGTTCGAACTCTTGTATGGACACCCCGTCCGGGGCCCCCTCAGCCTGGTCAAAGAAGGGTGGGAGGTGGCCCCTCCGAAGACTCCCCCTGATGTATACAAGTACCTCCTGACCCTCCGTAACCAGACCCGGCGATTCAGGGAACTTGCCAAGGCCAACCTCGAAGCCAGCCAAGAAGACATGAAGCGCTGGTATAATCAGAATGCCTCATCCATCGAGTTCGAGCCGGGACAACAGGTCTGGGTGATGTCCCCGGTTGAACCTTGCACCCTCCAGGACAAATGGACAGGACCCTTTAAAGTGGTGGAGCGCAAGGGCCCCGTCACCTACCTGGTAGACATGGAGTCACCCCGAAACTCCCTACGTGTCCTCCACGCCAACAGACTCAAGCCCCACTTTGTGCGCTCTGAACTTAGCCTCCTGATGGCTACCGACAGTGGGGCTGAAGAAGACTCCGAGCCCCTCCCCGATCTCCTGAAAACGCTCGAGAAAGACGGCTCCGTGGAGGGAGTCCACCTCTCCGATGCCCTGTCCCCAGCGCAACGCCAAGACTGCCAAGAACTGCTACGACAATTTGCCGACCTGTTCTCCCTCATCCCTGGGGTCACCCCCTGGTGCCTCCACGACGTTGACACCGGGGATAGCCGCCCTATCCGACACAGGGCGTACAGGTTGCCTGATCGAGTACGCGCCTGCATCCAGTCGGAAGTCTCCAAGATGCTAGCTCTGGGAGTGATCGAGCCGTCCGACAGCCCCTGGGCCAGTCCGGTCGTGCTGGTCCCCAAGGCCGCCGCCCCGGGCGTCGCCCCCGAGCTCAGGTTCTGTGTAGACTATCGGGGTCTGAACGCCGTCACCAGGACCGACGCTCATCCCATTCCACGGGCAGATGAACTGATCGACCGCATGGGGGCCGCCCGCTACCTGAGCATCTTCGATTTGACAGCGGGCTATTGGCAGATCGGCCTCACCCCAGGTGCCCAGGAGCGATCCGCCTTCTCCACCCCGGATGGCCACTACCACTTCAAGGTGATGCCATTCGGAATGAAAAACGCACCCGCCACCTTCCAGAGACTAGTGAACAAAGTCTTGGCGGGTCTGGAGGAATTCAGCGCCGCCTATCTGGACGATATTGCTGTGTACAACCGCCACTGGGCAGAACACCTCCACCACCTCCGGGAGGTCCTGAACGCCCTCCGGCAGGCCGGGCTAACCATCAAGGCCAGCAAGTGCCAGATCGGCCAAGGGTCCGTGACCTACCTGGGATACCAGGTAGGAAGTGGCCTGGTGGCCCCCCTCCAGCTCAAGATTGCCGCCATCCAGGCCTGGGAGCCCCCGGTCACCCAGACAGAGGTCCGAGCCTTCCTGGGGCTCACCGGGTACTACCGGCGCTTCGTAAAAGACTATGGCAGCATTGTAGGGCCACTCACAGAACTCACGTCCAAAAAGAACCCCCAGAAAGTCAACTGGACTCCTGAATGTCAGGCGGCCTTTGAGAACCTGAAGTCTGCCATGTGCACCGCCCCCGTGCTCCAAGCCCCCGACTACAGCCGGGAATTCATAGTACAGACGGACGCCTCAGATCATGCCGTGGGGGCCGTCCTCTCCCAACTCAACACCGAGTGGGTCGATCAGCCAGTGGTCTTCATCAGCCGACACCTGCTGGCCCGAGAACAGCGCTGGAGCACCATCGAGCGGGAGGCCTTCGCCGTAGTGTGGGCCCTCAAAAAACTCCGGCCCTATCTCTTCGGTACCCACTTCCGGGTGCAAACATATCACCGACCCCTGCAATGGCTGATGCAGATGCGGGGAGAAAACCCGAAGCTGTTGCGTTGGTCCATCTCCCTGCAGGGGATGGACTTCACTGTGGAGCATCGCCCAGGCCAAGATCACGCCAACGCAGACGGCCTGTCCCGCTTCTTCCGCCTCGGCGAGGAGAGTACCCAAGAGGATGGGTGACTCTCCCTGCCTTCAGCTGGGGGGGACGCATGTTGAACAGGCCTCATGGCCGGGCCGTCCCCTCCCTGCATGGCGGGTCGCGGACCCCTGCTCGTCCTGTTCCCCGGACAAGAACCACCCCTGCAACCCCCGGCCCTTCCCCGACGAAACCCTGGCTCCTGAACACCACCGTATCGGCTGGCCCGGGTATCTTCCAGAACCCCTGTCTCCGGCCCAGCCGCCATTTTGGACACTACACAACCAGGCCTCGTGGCCTCGGTTCGACCTCGGCCTCGGGCCCAGCCAGGCCCCGACATCGAGGCACCACCATCCACCCAGGGGGTGAAGAGACCACTTAGCAGGTCAATGGGAGAAGGAGTGTCGATGGCTCCCCTCCGCCAGGTGTCGATCGCCCCCAGCCTCCCTGGGCCCTGGCTCCACCCCCCTGCTGGGTGTCTGGACTCCCTCATCCCGGACCTCCCGACCTCCAAGTACGAGGGTCCGGACATCAAAGGGCGCCAGACCTATAACTGGGCCATCTCCAGAGCAGGAAGGCAGTTGTATCCTGGAGTCGAGAGACACCGAGACAAACTCATCCTTGGAGGCCTGCTGGCGCTGCCGCGGCTCCTCTTCGTGAACCACCTTTGAAGGCCTGCTGGCGCTGCCGCTGCTCATCCTCGTTGTGAATCATCTTCGAATCCTGCTGGCGCTGCCGCGGCCCTCCTCGTCGTGAACCATCTTCAAGGCCTGCTGGCGCTGCCGCGGCCCTCCTCGTCGTGAACCATCTTCAAGGCCTGCTGGCGCTGCCGCGGCCCTCCTCGTCGTGAAACCATCTTCAAGGCCTGCTGGCGCTGCCACGGCCCTCCTCATCGTGAATCATCTTCAAGGCCTGCTGGCGCTGCCGCGGCCCCTCCTTGCGAACCCTACCGCTCGAGGATTGTGAGCTCCACCTCTGCTGCTTCTGTACCGGACCGGTACTCAGACTGTCCCGCTACCCTTTTCCCCAAAGAGACTAGAATTGACGGGATCCTCGTATCCTGGTCCTGCTGTATCGCCCGTCACCTTGCCTAAAGATATATATAAAAGTGTGCAGAACTCATCTTTGTGTGGTGTCTATCTGTGGGGGGGAAGTTACTTGTCTGTACGATTACTGGAGAGGGCCCTCACCGGAGGCCTCTCCCCCTGTACTCGGCCGACCCTCCGGGAACCCGTCTAACAGAGAGGGTCTGTGAGAGTGCCTGAGAGAGTCTGAGAGAGTGTCTATGAGTCTGAGAGAGTCTGTGAGAGAGTATCTGTGAGAGAGTGTCTGTGAGAGTGGCTGTGAGAGAGTGGCTGTGAGCATGTGAGAGTGTCTGTGAGAGTCTGTGTCAAGATAATTTCTGCGAGTGGCTGTGAGACAGTGTCTGTGAGTCTGAGAGTGTCTGTGAGAGTCTGTGTGATCGTGTCTGAGAGTATGTGAGTATCTGTGAGAGAGTGTGTCTGTGAGAGTGTGCTTGTGAGAGAGTATCTGTAAGAGAAAGTCTTTCAGAGAGTGTCTGTGAGACTGTGAAAGAGTGCCTGTGAGAGAGTCTGTGAGAGTCTGTGAGGGAGTGTCTGTGATAGTCTGTGAGAGTGTCAAGAGAATGTCTGTGAGTGTGAGAGAGTGTGTCTTTGAGAGTTCTTGTGAGAGAGTGTCTGTGAGAGAGTGTCTGTGAGAGTCTGTGAGAGAGTGTGAGAGAGAGACTATGAGAGTGTCTGAGACAGTGTCTGTGAGAGTGTGAGACAGTGTCTGTGAGACAGTGTCTGTGAAAGTCTGTGAGAGAAGTGTCTGTGAGAAACTATGAGAGTGTCTGTAAGACAGTGTCTGTGAGAGAGTGTGTGTGAAAGTGTCTGTGAGAGAGTCTGAGTGTGTATGTGAGAGTCTGTGAGAGAGTGTGTGAGAGTCTATGGGAATGTCTGTTCGAGTCTGTGAGTGTCTAGAGAATTTCTGTGAGTGTCTGTGAGAGAGTGTCTGTGAGAGTCTGTGAGTGTGAGACAGTGTCTGTGAGAGAGTGTCTTTGAGAGTCTATGAGAGTGTCTGAGTGTCTGAGAGTGTCTTGAGTGTCTGTGAGAGAGTGTCTGTGAGAGTGTTGAGAGAATGTATGTGAGTGTCTGTGAGTGTGTCTGTGAGAGTATCTGTGAGAGTATCTGTGAGAGAATGTGAGAGAGTGTCTGAGAGTCTGAGAGTGTCAGAGACTATGAGAGTCAGAGAGTGTGCTTGTAAGTGCGAGAGTGTGCTTATAAGAGTCTGTGTGATAACCATGGGCGGAAAATCCGGTTCGCTCGCGGATTTTGCGGATTTTCGGTAAATTCGCAATCCGCGAGATTTGCGAATTTCCCGTGAAATCCGCAAATCCGCGAGCAGCGGATTTTATGGCTTGCTCGCACTGTTCGCGGCTTGCCAGTACAACTTCGCCCCGCGAGTAAGTGCTAAATTGCAGAAATACGATCTTAGCAAAACTGAAACTACTTACCAGGTTCAAAAGTTCAGGCTCATCATTAGTAGCCATTTCCTGTAGTGCTTCCTGAGGGGCCTCTCCAGAGTTCAGTTGCCAGTTGCAACTATTATGTGACCCTGCTCTGAACCTCAGAATAGTTACACATATGCCACAAAGGTCCTGAATTACAGCTAAGGGAGACAAGCAGGAGCCAGGCTGGAAGTTAAAATCCATTAATCAGCCCCTAATTCATTATTGTCAGTTGGGGCAGGGCAGGTGTTGTAACTAATTTTGCAACAATGAAAGCACTTAGCAAGTGCAAAAGATCACTAATCAGGAAGCACTAAGGAAGCAGGTGCCAGCTAAAAAAATATTCTGTGACACATTAATCAGCCCCAAATTAATTCAGGTCACTTGAGGCAGGGAAGGTGTGCTTTGCTTTGCCGAAAATAATGTACACTGGACAACCAGAGGGTGTGGTGATGAAACAGAGGGTGGCATGGGTGGGCCAGAGGGTGGCATGAGTAGTCAGAGAGTGGCAGTGGTGACAGAGAGTGGCAGTGATGAAGAAGAGTGTCCCAAACAGGCTGGACACGTAGAAACAACAAGTTCGCAAAACTTGCGACCCGACAGGTAAGTTCGCAAATTGCGAAATTGTAAAAACCCTCGCGAACTTGCAGAAACACGCGCGAACACAAAAAAAAAAAAAATCTGCAAATTCGCGAGAATTTGCGGATTTTGCGGATTGCGAGTTCGCAAATCCGCAAAATTCGCGAACGCGAGATTCGCAAAATTCGCCCATGCTTACTGTGTGAGTGTCTGTGAGAGAGTGTCTGAGTGTCTGTGAGATTATGAGAGACTGTGAGAGAGTGTGTGTCTGTGAGAGTGTAGTAGAAAGAAAAAGTGTGTGGGGTTGTGTGTGCAGTTGTGTGTCTCACAGACTCTCTCACAGACTCTCAGACACTCTCTCACAGACTCTCTCACAGACACTCTCTTGCAGACACTCTCGCAGACACACTCTCACATACACTCTCTCACAGACACTCTCAGACACTCTCACAGACTCTCTCATAGTCTCGCACAGACACTCTCTCACACACTCACAGACACTCTCACACTCTCTCACAGACTCTCACAGAGACTCTCTCACAGATACTCTCTCACAGACACTCTCACAAGCACACTCTCACAGACACATTCACAAGCACACTCTCAATGACACACTCTGTCACAGACACTCTCACAGACTCTCATACACTCTCTCACAGACTCTCACAGACACTCTCTCACAGACACTTACATTCTCTCGACACTCTCAGACACTCTCTCACAGACTCTCACAGTCTCTCTCATAGTCTCTCACAGACACTCTCTCACAGACACTCTCTCACACACTCTCTCACAGACTCTCACAGACACACACTCACAGACACACTCTCTCACAAGCAAACTCTCACTGACACTCTCACAGACACTCAGACACTCTCACAGACTCTCACAGACACTCTCTCACTCACAGACACTGTCTCACAGACACTCACAGAATTTCTCTCGACACTCTCACAGACACTCTCTCACAGACACTCTCACAGACTCTCACAGACACTCTCGCAGACACTCTCACAGATACTCTATCACAGACACTCTCACAGATATTCTTTCAGAGACACTCTCTCACAGACACTCTCTCACAGACACTCTCTCACAGACACTCTCTCAAAGACACTCTCTCAAAGACACTCTCAGACAGACTCTCACAAAGTTTCAGAGACACTCTCTCACAACCCCTCACAGACACTCACAGATATTCCCTAACACTCTCAGACACTCTCACAGACTCTCACAGACACTCTCTCACAGACACTGTCTCACAGACACTCTCACAGACAGACTCTCACAGACAGTCTCTCACAGACACTCTCGTAGACACTATCTCGCAGACACTGTCTTACAGACACTCTCACAGACAGACTCACACTCTCACAGACACTCTCTCACAGACACTGTCTCACACTCTCTCACAGACACTCTCACAGATACTCTCTCACAGACACTGTCTCACAGGTACTCTCACACACAGACTTTCACAGACAGTCTCTCACAGACACTCACACAGACACTCTCTCACAGATACTGTCCCACATACACTCTCTCACAGACTCACACAGACACTCTCTCACAGTCTCACAGACACTCTCTCACAGACACTCTCAGACACTCTCTCACAGACTCTCTCATAGTCTCTCACAGACACTGTCTTACACTCTCACAGACAGACTCTCACAGACACTCTCTCACAGACTCTCATAATCTGTCACAGACAATCTCTCACAGACACTCTCTCACAGACACAGTCTCACACTCTCTCACAGACAGACTCTCACAGACACTCTCTCACTGCTACTCTAACACAGATACTCTCTCACACTCTCTCACAGACACTCTCTCACAGACTCTCTCATAGTCTCTCACAGACTTTCACAGACACTCTCTCACAAGCACACTCTCACAGACACTCTCTCACAAGCACACTCTCAAAAGACACACTCTGTCACAGACACTCTCTCACAGACACTCTGACAGACTCTGACAGACTCTCACAGACACTCTCTCAGACTCACAGACACTCTCTCGCAGACACTCACAGACATTCTCTTGACACTCTCACAGACTCTCACAGACTCTCACAGACACTCTCACAGACACTCTCTCACAGACTCTCACAGACACTCTCAAAGACTCTCTCACAGACACTCTCTCACAGACACTCTATCACAGACACTCCTTCACAGACTCTCTCACAGACACACTCACAGACTCTCACAGACACTCTCTCACAGACACTCTCAGTCTCACAGACACTCTCTCACAGATACTCTCTCACAGACTCTCTCTCACAGACACTCTCACAGATACTCTCTCACTCTCACAGACACTCTCTCACACACACTCTCACAGACACTGTCTCACGGACACAATCTCACACTCTCTAACAGACAGATTATCACAGACACTCTCTCACAGATACTCTCTCATAGATACTCTCTCACTGACACTCTCTCCTAAGCACACTCTCACAGACACACTCACACAGACGCACACTCTCACAGACACTCTCTCACAGACACTCTCACAGACTCTCAGACACTCTCTCAGACTCACGGACACTGTCTCACAGACACTCACAGAAATTCTCTCGACTCTCACAGACTCACAGACACTCTCACACTCTCACAGACACTCTCTCTCATACACTCTCTCACAGACACTCTCCCAGACTCTCACAGACATTCTCTCACAGACATTCTCACAGACTCTCACAGATACTCTCACAGACACTCTCTCACAGACTCTCTCACAGATAGTCGCACACTCTCACAGACACTCTCACAGATACTGTCTCACAGACACTCTCTCACAGACTCTCACATACACTCACAGTCGCACAGGCACTCGCTCACAGACACTGTCTCACAGATTCTCACAGACACTCTCTCACAGACACTGTCTCACACTCTCTCACAGACAGACTCTCACAGACACTCTCCCACAGACACTCTCACAGACTCTCATTGTCTCTCACAGACACTCTCCCACAGACACTCTCACAGACACTCTCTCACAGACATAGTCTCACGGTCTCACAGACAGACTCTCACAGACACTCTCTCACAGACACTCTCCCACAAATACTCTCTCACAGACACTCTCAGACACACTCTCACAGACTCTCTCATAGTCTCTCACAGACACTCTCTCAATGACACTCTCTCACACACTCTCTTAGACTCTCACAGACACTCTCTCACAGACACTGTCTCACACTCTCTCACAGACAGACTCTCACAGACTCTCTCATGGATACTCTCTCACAGACACTCTCTCACAGACACTCTCTCACAGACACTCTCTCACAGACACTCTCACAGACTCTCAGACTTACAGACACTCTCTCACAGACACTGACAGACATTCTATCGACACTCTCACAGACACTTTCACAGACACTCTCTCACAGACACTCTCACAGACTGAGAGACTGAGAGTCTGTGTGTGAGAGTGTCTGTGAGACAGTGTCTGTGAGAGTGTGAGAGCGTGTATGTGAGAGTCGTTGAGAGTGTCTGTGAGAGTATGAGGGAGTTTCAGGGAATGTCTGTGATAGACTGTAAGAGTGTCTGTGAGAGTTTGTGAGAGTGTCTCTGAAACTTTGTGAGAGAGAGTGAGAGTCTGAGTGTGTGAGAGCGTCTGTGAGAGAGTGTCTGTGAGTGTCGAGAGAATGTCTGTGAGAGTCTGAGAGAGTGTATGTGAGTCTGAGAGAGTCTGTGAGAAAGTGTCTGTGAGAGTGTCTGTGAGAGAGTAAATGGTCCCAAAGGGAACA